>NW_004444029.1:638745-659901 GCF_000243295.1 Trichechus manatus latirostris
AATTGGTATTCCGTCAATTCCTGGAGCCTTGTTTTTCGCCAATGCCTTCAGTGCAGCGTGAAATTCTTCCTTCAGTACCATTGGTTCCTGGTCATATGCTACTTCCTGAAATGATTGAATGTGTATTCCTTCCATTTTCCTTTGAAGCCTCCCAAAACCGTTAAAAATTTCCCCCGAAAAACCCCCAAAAATGCAAACTCAAGCCTGAAATTTTTTCTTCAGTTCTTTCAGCTCGAGAAATGCCGAGCGTGTTCTTCCCTTTTGGTTTTCTATCTTCAGCTCTTTGCACATGTCATTATCATACTTTGTCTTCTTGAGCTGCTCTTTGAAATCATCTGTTCAGCTCTTTTACTTCATCATTTCTTCCTTTTGCTTTGGCTACTTAACGTTCAAGAGCAAGTTTCAGAGTCTCTTCTGACATCCATTTTGGTCTTATCTTTCTTTCTGGTCTTTTTAATGACCTCTTGCTCTCTTAATGTATGATTTTATATATATATATATTCTGATAAGAGGTGACATGTGATGACTTTAATCAATCACACAGATAAGCCCGCCTTAGTGCTATAGGAGAGAATGATCATTGACCTGGAGGGTCCTCATGCATATTCCTACCCAACAGAGGAAATCAATAGTTGCTTTGTGAAACTAATCTTTCTCTGAATTCACTTTCAAAATTCAAATGCTGTAATTAGAGCATTGCCCACGGAACCAATTTGAGCATAATGATACCTGCAGGTGGCTCCGACATTGTAACTGAGATGATGCTCCTACTGCTGCTGCTGCAGTCAATCAAAGGGGTGATTAACTGCTACGTTTGTCACAGCCAGTGCCATAAAACCTGAAGAACTTCCTCTGCAGCTCACAGCTCATCACTGGAGTGACAGGAACTGTCTGTCTGCGCTTTAGGACACCACATGCCAAGTTCTTGCTTCAGGTGGACGCCCACTCGAAGGACAGTGCAGAGTCACAGGCAGGCGTGCAGGAACCCTGCCACATGAAAAGGGAGATAAGGCAACACAGAGAAGGATGCTTTTCTGCAATGAACACTGAATATGTGTGTGTGTGCACGTATGTGCACAAACATGGGTGACGATTCTGGCTCATAGTGACTCCCTGTGACAGAGCAGAGCTGCTCCATAGGATTTCCTAGGCTGTAATCTTCATGGGAGCAGATCATCACGTCTTCTCTCCCTCGAAGTAGTTGGGTGAGTTTGAGCCCCCAATCTTTTGGTTAACTGTCAAGTGCTTAACCAGGGCACACCTGGGCTTCTCCAAGGCTCCCGAACGCCACAGTTTATATCCTTCTGCTGGTTTAAGGTCCTCCAGAATCTGGGCCCACCCTACCTTTCCTACAGTTTATAGTGGTACTGCCACCAAAGTCCTCACTTATCAGTTTTGGAGGGTGCTAGGGAATCAACTCATTGTTTTATGACTGTAAGTAAAGGAAAAGAATCAAGCATTCATCCAGCCTTTCTTAATTGTCCTGCACCTCAGAGCAGCCTAATAGTTTCTAAAGGAGGGTTTCTCTTTATAGAGGGTTGCCAACTGACAAAGGAAGGAGGAATGATAGAATTAAAACAGCACCATCTTGCAACCCCGATGAATGGACGGATCTAGGCAGCAATCATCAACGGCTGCTAACACCACAAAACGAGGTAATCAAGGAGTTCACAATATCACTCATAAAGTAATACCAAGATAATCCAGCCTGAATGGGATCAAGACTCCAGATCTCACTGCCCATTTATAAGAAACATAGCACAGAGGAACAGGTCAATGAGGTCTGACCTGTGGAAACTTCAACAGAGAGAGAGGAGAGATCTATGGATTAAAGAGAAGTAACAGACAAAAAGTAGATTAGTGGTAGCCTAGGGTTTGCTGAGGGGAATAGGAGTGGCTGTTAATGGGTTAGGGCTTTCTTTTGGTGTGATGAAAAGTCCTGCGATTAGACAGTGATGGTTGCACAACCTTGTAAACACCTTACAGACAACTGATTTGTACACTGTCAAGGGGTGAATTTTATGTGAATTATATCTTAATTTTAAGAGACTTAAGAGATACGTCAACCAATTACAACATAAATCTTTTGAGTCCCTGGGTGGTGCAAACAGTTAGTGCGCTTGGCGAATGGAAAGGTTGGAGGTTCAAGTCCACCCAGGAGCACCTTGAAGGAAAGGCTTGACGATACACAGTAAAACCTGTGAGAGCCGGAACTCAACGGGACTGCCTTGTTTTTCCTGGTTGTGCAAATTTTACACTTTTGGCAGAGTGCAGTCTTACCACTTTTCTATTGCTTGTTTTAAGGAAAAATATTTGCTTTCTCCATCTCTGACACTTTTCCTTCTACACAGCTTCTGGCTTTTACAGATTTCACTGTAGAGGCATCCCTGGATTATGGAGTTCTGGTCCTTAGTCTGTCTTTAAGTCAAATTTATCTGTAAGTTGGAACAGTTAGGTATAGATCGTATCTAAAGTTGTCAGATTTTTGTCTTAGTATATAATGTTCCTTTCTATACATAAAAAACATTACAGAAACACTTTCAAGTAAACTAAAACGTCTTTAACATAGTAATACAGTGATAATAATACTGTTTTGATCTGCGTCACAAAGTAGTGCCCATCTGTTATTCGAAACCATTGTATGTACCTTGAATTTTTTTTGTAATAGTCTTTAGGGGGTTTGGTTCATAACTAGAGATTATGGGATTACGTAAATTGGACGCTGATAATCCAGGGACTACCTGTACTTCTAAGAGATCACAGCCACTGAAAACCCTGTAGAGTGCAGTTCCACTCTGACACACATGGGAGCGCCTTGAGTCAGAGTACACCTAACTACAACTGATTTGGCATTTTAGTTTGGTCTGAAGTGTGGGTGTGCTAGGGACCTGAGCTCATGGCTGGTAACTGGGTCGAGGGCCCTCTTGTGGGGACTGTACCTTTAACCTGTGACATTTGGCGCAAATCTGCATGGTTGGGTCAGAAGTGATTTTGCAGGAAGCCAGAAACGTAAGTGGATGATGAAACAGGGGAGGACGAAGGTCACACAGGTGCTCTACCTTGAGGAAGGATGGGGTTTTTGCCAAAGTCAGCAGCTGGTGTCCTCAGAGATGGGAGCAGGGACCGAGAGGTGGGCTTCACAAGTAGGAGCTCTCCAGAGGTCATTTTATGTGCTGGCCCTGGGGGAGCAAGGTTTTCCGTCTCCACATCACCAGGACTGTCATCCCTGGAGGGACAGTGCAGAGGGCACAGCCGGGGCTGCTCCCACCCAGATCACATCCTTCGAGCCTCCACGTGTCCCCTGTGTGAGCACACACTGTGCCCACCTGCTCTGAGGCCATGTCTCCCTGTGTGACCACACACCGTGCCCAACTGCTCTGAGGCCAGGTGCCCTGTGTGAGCACACACCTTGCCCACTGCTCTGTGGCTGAGTCCCCTGTGTGATCACACACCTTACCCACCTGCTCTGTGGCCGTGTCCCCTGTGTGAGCACACACTGTGCCCACCTGCTCTGGGGCCGTGTCCTGGAGCAGACGCCACCATCCAGGCACCTGAGGAACCAGCGCCCAGGTCTGCAGGCAGAGGGTTTGGGGAGCAGAGGGGGGACTGCCTGACTCCTCCAGGTGTTTGCTCTAGCCTTCATTTCCCAGAACCAGGTCCACCAGTGGAATCATGACGCAATTTGAAGAGAGAGCATCTGAAGTGGAATTTTCGGGGACTGGGGTGATCTCTGTGTCAGGGACACAGCCACCAGCCCTTGCCCTCTTCCCCACTGCAGGAAAGAAAGACAGAAAGAAAAATAAAAAAAGGTATGAATTTGTTCCTGCTTAGTCAGCAGCTTTAGGGAGTGATATCCCCTTGTTATTTTCTTGGCTTTCCTCTGATGGATGGCCTCATTCTCAAAGTCTACCCTCAAGAAAGAAAGACTGCTGGTTTTATTATTCTTGTTATTGTTTCCATTACTATTTTAACCCAGAGCAGGTAGAGCAGGGTGTAGCAGACACTTGGGTAGCCTCCCCTTGGGAGCCTGCACTGTAGCTCTTGCCCTTGAGCTCCCTAAACAAAGAGATGAGAGTGGAGACTGAGATGCTTCTGGAGATCAGTAATGACGCAGATCACCAGGGCCTCACGGGGTCTCTCAGAAGACAATCAGGGACTATTGCGCCTGGGCCCCTGAGAACAGACCACGCTTCTGAGCAGATAAACAGGCACCTGGACACCCTCCCTCCCGTAGGCTCCACCTGGAGGCCTACACTCCCCGGGGGGCTGCACCCCCAGAGTTCAGGTAATGAGACAGGTGTGCTCCAAGCCCAAAGCCACAGAGTTTAGCCACAGCATTTAGGGTGCACACAAGTTGACGATCCGATGTGCAGAATGCCATTTCTGGTTATTAACGCCAGAGAAAGAGCGGTGCCATGCTCTGTTGCTTTAAGTACAATCGTTCAAGCATATCTTGCAAAGCTGTCTTGTAACAGAACACAGAATCAAATGGTAAAAAGCCAGTCAAGTGCAGCAGTAGGGGGGTTGTATACCAACTTTAGTGATACTAACATTAGTAAGTTCTGATAACCCACTGCCATCGGACCAGCCGAGCTACCTGCTTTCACTTGCAGTATATAGATCACTTAAGTCGCTACTCTAAATAACTTAGGATGAGTTATTTCACTAATTTCCTAAATGGTTTCACATTACATGAGCCGCACAATACAGTGCTACAAAAAGCAACACATATCCTGATCGTTTTGCCTTTATTTGAAACAGCGTAACACAAACACATACTCTAAAGGCATGTAGTTGCATGATGGGAAAGAAACACTGATGGTCAGACAGAAGCCTCTTGTCCTTCACAGACAGATCTCTAAGAGGTCTGTGAGTGACAGCAGAGAAGTGAACACACTTGTCCCAGATGTTCAGCAATAGAAATACTGAACGTTTACTGTCAACAAGACGAGCTTTTACTTTTGATCCTCTTCCTGCCCATGATCTGCAAATACTTTCTGAGGCAAGGTGGCAGCAGATGGCAGTCAGACCCAGCGATTCCTCTCCACCGACTTTGTACCAGAGCTTGTGCTGGAGAACTGCTTAGCCAGGGATACACGATATTCACATTTGTTACCGTGTAGACGCTTGCCTCTTTCACAGGCAATCCTAATAGTTACAGAAAGTCAAATGGTTATGTCACGTTTTACATAACCTTGTATTTCCCCTTGAAGACAGACTGCTGCTGTTCCATAGAAGTTGTAGGAGGCTACACCCCACCAGTGATTAGACAGAAGCACCCGAGACAAATTCCAGGTCAGAAATCTCACGTTAACAGCCATGGAGACAGAGTCACACAGGGAGAACACAGATGCCATGACAAGATGCACCCGCAAGCCAAGGAACACCAAGGAACACCCAGGGCGACCAGAAGCTGGAAGAGACAAGGAAGAGCCGGCAGAGAGAGCAGGGTCCCGCTGATTTCCTGAATGTGGACTCTGAGGCTCCAGAACTCTGAGACAATCAATGTCTGTTCTTTAAGCCACCCACTTTGGGGTACTTTGTTACGGCAGCAGTAGGAGACTGAGACAGTGTTTATGGAACATCACTCAGGAACTAAAGGGACAAACCACTGATGTAGCAACATGGATGAGCCTCAAGGACAATGATGAGTGAAGGAAACCAGGCACAAAAAAGTGCATTGTTATGACTCCACTTATTTGAAATTCTAGATTTGTCCATCTCTGTAGCCTGTGAGCAGAGGCCTGCTGTCTGACCTGCTGATCTTGGGTTCAAAGGCCCTGTAGCCAGGTGAGTCAAAGTAAGCCTGCAGCCTGACCAACGAACTTGGGGCTTTCCAGCCTCTACAGCTGCTTGAGCCATTTCCTTGATATAAATCTCTCTCTGTATATATTTATATGCTTTCCTCGTTTTGCTATATTTGTACCCATTCCAAAGAAAGGTGATCCAACAGAATGCAGAAATTATCAGTTAATATCAGATATAACTAAAAAGTTGCTGAAGATCATTCAAAAAGCAGTTGCAGTTGTGTATCGACAGGCAACTGTCAGAAATTCAAGCCAGATTCAGAAAAGGACGTGGAACAAGGGGTATCATTGCTGATGTCAGATGGATCCTGGCTGAAAGCAGAGAATACCAGAAAGATGTTTACCTGGGTTTTCTTGACTATGCAAAGGCATTTGACTGCGTGAATCATAACAAATTATGGATAACACTGTGAAGATTGAGAATCCCAGAACACTTAGTTGTGCTCATGAGGAACCTGTACTTAGATCAAGAGGCAGTCGTTTGAATAATACCGAGTGGTGTAAAGTAAAGAAAGATGTGTGCCAGGGTTGTATCCTTTCACTATACTTATTCAACCTGTATGCTGAGCTAATAATCCAAAAGATGTTCTATGTGAAGAAGAATGTGGCATCAGGATTGGAGGAAGACTCATTAACAACCTGTGATATGCAGATGACACAACTTTACTTGCTGAAAGTGAAGAGGACTTGAAGCACTTACTGATGAAGATCAAAGACTACAGCCTTCAGTATGGATTGCACCTCAACATAAAAAAAACAAAAATCCCCACAACTGGACCAATAAATAAAATCATGATAAACAGAGAAAAGATGGAAGTTGTCAAGGATTTCATTTTGCTTGAATCCACAATCAACGCCCATGGAAGCAGCAGTCAAGAAATCAAAAGATGCATTGCATTGGACAATCTGCTGCAAAAGACCTCTTTAAAGTGTTAAAAAGCACTTTAAAGTGTTAAAAAGCACTTTAAGGACTAAAGTGTGCCTGACCGAAGCCGTGGTGTTTTCAATTGCTTCATATGCATGCAAAAGCTGGACAATGAATAAGGAAGACTGAAGATTTGATGCCTTTGAATTATGGTGTTGGTGAAGAATATTGAATTTACCATGGACTGCCAAAAGAATGATCAAATCTGTCTTGGAAGAAGTACAGCCAGAATGCTCCTCAGAAGCAAGGATGGAGAGACTTCATCTCACTTACTTTCGACGTGTTATCGGGAGGGATCAGTCCCTGGAGAAGGACATCGTGCTTGGTAAAGTAGAAGGTCAGTGAAAAAGAGGAAGACCCTTGATGAGATGGATTGACACAGTGACTGCAATGATGGGCTCAAGCATAACAATGATTGGGCAGTGTTTCCTTCTGTTGCACATAGGGTCACTATGAGTCAGAACCATCTTGACGGCACCTAACTACAACAACAGAACCCAGGCTAAGACGCCAATTGTGCTCAGGGCAAGATTGGTTCCAGTTTCACCACTTTCGTCTGTGGTTTGCTCACCATGCTGTCTCAGCTGAGTAATCTCAAGGCTATGTGTCAGCAGGAAAGAAAGGAGCCCCATTTGGAGCCAGCTGTGGGGGCAGAGAAAGGAGGCAGCCAAGGGGGTGGGGACAAGGCTGTGCTGGGTTGGGCATTGATTGACACCAGGAAAACGGGGAAGAGTCGCCTGTCCAGCCCCAGGAGTCACTCAGTCCCCACTTGATGTCCCCGCCCAGTCCCAGACCCCCCCACCCATTGTGTTTACAATCTGACGCCAAAGGTAGTCATCTTGGCCACACCTGGTTGGAATGGGCTTGGGAGGAGAGACTACAGTTGAACCAAGGAGGGAGCAGCTTGGTCATTGGGGTTTTGTTAAGTCTTAAGATGCCCTGGCCCCAACTTGCCTTCCCCACTGCATCTCATGTCACACCATCCCTGCAGCCACACTCCAGCCAAACCATGGCTCCCACAGGTACCCGAAGGTGTCCGTGCTAGGGTCCTGGGGCTGTCGTGACAAAGGACCACAAACGAGGGGCTTAAGATGACAGAAATTCAGTATTTCACCATTCTGGAGGCCAGAAGCCCAAACTGGGGGTTTGGTAGGGCCGTGCTCCTTCTTGATGCCCTGGGGAAGGTCCTTCCTTGTCTTTTCCAGCTTCTGGTGGCGGCGGGCGTTGTTGGCTTGTGGCTGCATCACTCCATCTCTGCCTCCGTCTTCACATGGCATCCTCCCTCCGTGTCTCTGTTTTCTCCTCTTCTGTGACCATTAGCACCAGGTGACTGAACGAGCAGCAGGTTCTAGCCAAGCCTGATATTTACTAATTTTAGAAAAAGTCTTCAGGCCTTCCGCAAAGAGCAAGATCTTACTTTGTGCTTTTGAACTTGTACTTTCAGAGTTGACCAAAGACAGATGTTGTGGTTTCCCTTCCCTTCTCTTACAGGAGAATGCATGAATGAACAACATCAACTTGGTATTTTGTACGTTTTCTAAGCCCATCAAATTGAAATGCTATCTGGGTACAGGTGACGTGGTATTACAGTGAAATTAAGGACTTGTTGTTATATGAGTCAAAGTCATAAAACAAAGCTTTGTAGTAAGAGCTTCACCCCTGGACCCAAATTGCCAGGATTCAGATCCTGCTCTGCCCCTTACTGTTGTGTGCTTGTGGGCAAGTCCTTCCCCTGCCTCAGTTTCCTCATCTGTAAAATGGGAATAATGATCATCAGTAGGAAGTGCCATCCGTGTGCTAAATAGTAAACACAGCACCTCTCGGTCACTGAGTAATCTGTGCAGTAAGTGTCCAAAGTGGGCAGTATCCCTTGGGAGGTAATCACCGTGGGAGAATTGTTCCAGCAATGGAGCTATTGCTCAAAATGTATTTGAAACCAAATGAAATTTCCTTTGGCAGCTGTGGCATATTCTTTTTTAGTATTTCCCCGTGACAGCAAATCTTCCTGTTTTGAGGGTAGATTTGCTTTTTAAAATGGCCCGAAGTTCTTCGAACTTGCAGGAATGGATTACCCAATGAGGCAGTCCACATACAGTCACATTTGAGAAGGAGTTGGCCTTCCCATCCAAGGAGCGTGTGTGATGTAGGAGGGGTCTTGGTGTAGTGGGTGCACCAGCAGGGTAGGTTCAGACTTTTGCAGGACATCTGGTTAGGATAGCAGCAGAAGATCTACCACGGGGTCCACGGAAATATCCTGGCAGTACAGGGCAGAGTGGGCAAGACTCCGGTCAAAGAATGCTGTGGGACCCATCAAGGAATGAAAGGATAATCAAATGTAGATTCATCCACACAATAGACTGTTACTCAGCCATAGAGAGAGATGAAGTCCTGATGCGTGCTATGGCACAGATGAACCTTGCTGACATGATGCTGAGCAAAGTGAGTCAGATAGGAAAGGACAGATACTGTGTGATCCCACTCATACGAAATCTCTAGAATAGGCAAATGCAGAGACCAAAGTGTATTAGTGGTCACTAGGGGCTGCAGAAGGGGGTGTGGTGAGTGACCGCTCATGAGTGGAGAGAGTCTGTTTGGGAGGATGCAAAAGTTTTGAAAATAGATAGTGATGACGGTTGCACAACATTATAATTGTAATGCCACTGAATCGTACACTTAAAAATGATTAAAATGACAAATTTTACGTTATATATCAACATTTAAAAAAAAAGTCTCAGGAGAGCGAGGAAACCAGCAATTGAGCGCCTAATAGATGCCAAGCGTTTACTGGTTAAAGGCTTAGGATGAACCAAGTGCCTCCAAGGTCAGTTCCTTTAACCTCCGTGGTCAGCGTGTGAGGTCCGTAGGTAGGTCTGCCCTTTACAGATGGGGAAACCAGCTTCTACAGGAACTCCTGGGACAGCAGTCTGGCCTAGAGGCCACCTGAGGGCATCTACCTGTTTATCTTCTCGCCGTTTTCCCTCCATCGTCTTGCACGGAGCCTCGTGTGCAGAAGGCATCTAAGAAATACTTGTTGATAAATAGCCATCCCCCAGCTATCTTCCAGGTCAGACCCACCCCCCAGAGCAGATGTTGCTGGACTTTCCTGCGCCCTTAACTAATTAAGGTGCTCTGTTTCCTTTGAGGCAGGGGATCATCCCTAAGCCTCCGGCTCCCTGATAGGAATCAGGACCACATGCTCCGCTCTTCTGAGCCTTGGTGCCCTATCCACATCAGCAAAAGGCCCGGGTCGGGTTCCGTGTCCTGAAATCCAGTGTCTTCCCTCCACCCACTTACGGCCTCCCCTTCCAGGTATCTTAACAATAATGCTGTGTCCTTTGTACCCAAGAACATTTAATAAGGGCACTCAGAGAGCAGATGCAGATCCCTGCAGGGATGACAATCTATTGATCTTGATTTTACGTCTCTGTCAGTCAAATTCATTCCTTCTGGGCTGAGATTTATACCTGCAATGAAACTTGTGAGAGCTGGGACTCAAGGGGACTGCCTTGTTTTTCTGGGTCTCACAAGTTTTCCACCTTTGACAGGAAGCAGTCTCACCACTTTTCTATCACTTGTTTTAGTGGAAAATTGAGTTTGTCTTCTCTGACAGGTGTCTGCCTTACACAGGTTCCGGCTTTCACAAATTTAACTGTACTGTATTTCACAATCTCTATAACAGAAAACAGAGAATCTTTTTGTTTTCTGTTCTGATTTATTTAATTATACATCTTTGCATCTAGAAAAAGCAAAAAGATTGTTTCTTAAAACATTTCAGAAGCAGGCCTTTCCTCTGAGGCACCTGAGTGGGTTTGAACCGCCAACCTTTCACTGAGCACTGTGCCACCCAGGGACTGTTCCTTAGCAATGGATGCCTTGATTTTTAGCTGCGGCCTGGTATGTTCACAATAAAGACGGATTTCCCAGCCTCCTGACCACTTCCAGGAAACCTCGTTGAGCCTGAAGGCAGCACACTCTTCACCTGTCTCCTTCCTCCCTTTCTCCGTCCTGCCCCGACGTGGCTGCGATGCCTGCAGTACTAGCGCCATCTTGGGTGGTCAGGCCTTTGAATTGTGGCGTTGGCGAAGAATATTGACCATACTACGGACTGCCAAGAGAATGAACAAATCTGTCCTGGAAGAAGTACAACCAGAATGCTCCTTAGAAACAAGGATGGCGAGACTTCGTCTGACTTACTTTGGATGTGTCATCAGGAGGGACTATTCCCTGGAGAAGGACATCATGCTTGGTAAAGTAGAGGGTCAGTGAAGGAGAGGAAGACCCTCAGTGAGATGGACTGACACAGTGGCTGCGACAATGGGCTCAGGAATAACAATGACTGTGAGGATGGGGCAGGACCGGGCAGTGTTTCATTCTGTTGTACATAGCGCCGCTATGAGTCGGAACCGACTTGACAAAACCTAATAACGCAGCACCATCAGCTGGCGTGATTTTGAAGATCCTGTTTTTGCCCATCTTACTATGTCTCCATACTTTCAAAAGCCCCTAAAATACCACACGTGGCACAGGTGAGTCATAGGGCTCTCTGCCAAGTAGTTCTGTCCTGGAGAGGACACTTTTCTGATTCAGTGGGGAACGTTAACATGAGGCTAACATGGATTAAAGATGAGTGTCACCCATGGGTCATTTTCTTTGAAGAGAGGAAGAAATCTATTTGAATATGTGTTCGGGTTGTTTTCTTAGTTGTGGTAACATAATATACATACAGCCTAAAATTTACCATTTTAACCATTTATAAGCGTACAATTTATTGACATTAATCACATTCACCATGGTGTGCAGCTATCAACACCATCTATTTCTGAAACTTTTTCATCACCCCAAGCAGAAGCTCTGTGCCCATTAAGCAATAACTCCCACTCCCTCCTCTCCCGAGCCCCTGTAACCACTACCCACTTTCTGTCTCTATGTATTTCGTCTTCTAGATATTTCATATAAATGAGATCATGCAATATTTGTCCTTTTCTGACTGACTTATTTCACTGATAAGTCAGCAGGATGTTTTCAGTTTCATCCACACTGTAGCATTTCTCTTTAGGGCTGGATCATATTTCATAGTCTGGATGCACCTCATTTTGTGTATCCAGTTGGGATTGTTTGTTATCGACATACACTGGATTCATCCTCCAATTACACTTGGTAGCCCTGGTGGTGCAACTGTTAAGTGCTTGGCTGCTAACTGAAAGGTCGTGGGTTCAAACCCACCAGCCGCACCAGAGAACGAAGACCTGGCAATCCGCTCCCATAAAGAATACAGCCTAGGAAGCCCTATGGGGCAGTTCTAGTCTGTCATACAGGGTCGCTGTGAGTCAGAATTAACTCCATGGCATCTAACAACAACCAGAGATTAAGATTTAATAATGATTGCAGGAACACTTATTGGAATGAATGGCTTTGAGAAATGAAAAGCACATTGTGGAAGACGTTAGAGAGAGACACAAAGCAAATATAATGTAAAATATATAAAATATAGCTAAAATAAAAATACATAAAAATATCTGCAAACAGATATTTTTGTAACACATCACGAGAAGACTTGGGTAAGTGGGTTCAGCCATGGCAGCTCAACTTGATCATGTAAATCAAGATGAAAAGCTCATGAAATGAGAACTTGCTTGACACAGAATCAGGGCACCACATCAGTCAGAGTCTGCTGGCCCTGAGCATCGAGGGGACCATTTCTTCCTTCCTGGGCAGAGCCACCAGCTTCGTCTGCCCTGTTCCCAAATCCCGTTAAGTCCTCTTTTACAGCTCTGACCCGTGTACTGTATTTGTTTATTTGTTGTCAGCGAGGGAGGGAAGATGTCCTGTTCCTCATTGTTTACCTGCCTGGGGCCCCACATACAGGGGCGACCTAGACAATGCTCCGTCCCTGGATGGCAGTGAGGATGGCTGTGGGCAGGGTGGATTAATAGTAAGCAAAGTAGGCACAGGCTTTGTTGAGCTTACTCACTAACCTGTAGTGCACAGTTTCACATAGGTTTCACCACACACTTGACATGGTGAAAAACAGATGAAATTGGGCACTACAGATTAGCAAGGAAGCACAGGTAAGCCTGTGTGTACCTTGCTTATTGGGGAACCTGCCCCTGACTATGGGTGCGTGGAAGTGAGGGGGTGAAGCACTGGGGGCTGTGCACAGAGACTTCTCACCCGTCAGCTACCGGTCGTTCCAAGCCTGTGTCTGTTCGGGCCTCGTGGCTGGGGTCGGAGGGCACAACCAGGCCTGTGGGGCCATGGCTCACTCGGTGGGGCCGGGATTTGCTCCTACGTCATGAGTTGTTTTGGAAGCTACCTCACAAACAGGGATCTTTTCTCTTCCTTCTTGGACCATGGGCCCACAGGACGCTGCCACCAGGAAGTAGCTCGCACAGTACCAGGTTCTGGGGGCCTCCTCCCTCAGCTTCCTTTCTGGCTGCTTTATGTAGAGGGCAACTGGTGGGGCTCAGGGAGCACTGGGTGGAAATTTGCGTGAGGCCCAACATGAGCACAGCACCTTCTGCTCCACGATGTGGCTTCACTTCTTTTCAGGAGCATTCCAGGTGAAGCTTTCTGGCTTCTCTGAGGGGCAGGGGGAAAGGGGTGTGAGGGGCATAGAAGAGTTGGAGAAAACAGTAATGTTTTGGGGTACCCTCAGGATGGGGAGTCCTTTGTCAGAGGGGCCCTGAAAGAGAACCAACCTGAGTATATTCGTTGGATACCACAGGGGTGAGGATTTTAGATACTGTTGTGGGTTGAACAGTGTCCTCCTTAAAGACATGGCCAAGTCCTAACCCTGGTACCTGTGAATGTGACCTTGTTTGGAAGCAAGGTCTTTGAAGATGTTAACATGAGGTCACACTGGGGTAGGGTGGTCCTAATCCTATCAAAGAGGAGAAGAGACACAGACAGACGCACACGCGGAAGACACGCATGAAGACAGAAGCAGAGATTGGGGGATGCAGCCACAAGCCCAGGACAGCTGGGGAGACAGGAAGGAACTTCCCCTAGAATGGACAGAGAGAGCATAACCCTGCTGACACCCTGAAGTCAGACTTCTGGCCTCCAGAACTGTGAGAGAATAAATTCTTGTTGTTTAAGCCCCCAGCCGTGGTACTTTATCATGGCAGCCCTGGATGTCGCACACAATACCAACTATTCAGAGCTGATCCAGGCAACAGCATCGTCCCCGTTCCAGAGATGTGGAGACAGAGGTGGGAGGTATGAAATTACCTACCCATGCTCACACAGCTGGAAAGCGTGGAGCAAGGGACAGGTCCTGGTCTGCAGACACTCGCGCACACATACGCATACGCATGCACTCACACATTCACACAATCTCACACTCTCTCATACGTGCACACACATGCACACTCACACACATTCACAAACGCACACACACAACCCTAACTTTCTAGAAACGGCTTCCACAGAAGGTGCTCACTAAAGCATTAGGGGTTGGGACTTGTTCAGCGCCCTTACGGGGTCAGACTTCAAGTGAGCACGCTGGGGCACCCCCACCCCCAGTGCACCTGGGGCCAGCGCCGCCCACAAAGGCCACCAGTCTCCCGAGACTTAACCGAAATGGAGCATTAGAAGCCATCACAGCAGTCCTCCCCCCTCGCCCTGGACAGTCAGGCCGGGGCAGTCCTTGTGGGGCACCCTGTGCACTGCGGGGTGCTGAGCAGCATCCCCAGCCTCTTCCTCCCCGTGCCAGTAGCACCCCAAGAGTGACAACCAAAAATGTCTCCAGATGTTGCCCCATGTTCCCTGGAAGCGACACCTCCCCCTAAAGTCCCAGTCGAGGGCTATTATTTAAAAGCAATCCGATAGAGGAATTTTATGTCTGCTCCAGGGAATAATTAGAAAACGGACCTGAAATTTGTCTTGTCATGGTTGGTTTTTAATTTCATTTTTTTAGTAATTAATTTTTATTGATTTTACAAAAGCATCAGTCTGCAAGGGATTGGGGAAATAAAACAACAAGACGGACCCGGCCTTTCACCGTGGATGGTTTGAGAAGCCCTGCTCTATGGAGTAACCCACCATAACCCAAGGTGGTGGTGGGGGGCAGCTCAAGGAGATCAGGAAAATGAAAATGTTCTGTTAGATTCTTTCCTGTTCTGACCAGTAGCCATGGTTTGTGAACCTAAAGATAAACTTCTTCAATTTATTTTTTCAATATGTGGCGCAGGTACGTGGTACAAAATAAAAAAGTACATCCCCAACATACGGTAGAATATTATTCATCCATAAAGAGAAATGAAGTTCTGATATAGTCTCCAGCATGCATGAACCTTGAAAACATCACACTGAGTGAACGACGGCAGACACAAAGGGACAAATACTGACGACTCCAAGGGGCTGATTAACCAGCGAGCACAGTATGCGCTGGCCTGCACTGAGCAAGGTGCTCACGGGCTTAATTGTATTTACTGCTAATCTGTGCTGAGCAACTTCACGTGGTTTCACCACCTCTCTGACATGGTGGAGGACAGGTGAGCTTGTTCACTGCAGGTTGGTGGGAAGGCACCACTGGGCCCGTGCATACTTAACTTCTTGCGTAATCTAGGCCTGATGATCCTGCTTACATGAACGATCCAGAAGAGGCCCATGTGCAGAGACAGAAAATAGATTAGTCCGTACAGGGGCCGGGGGAGGGAGAGTTACTGCTTAACAGACACTGATTTTCTGTTTGGGTGATAAAAGTGTTGGGGATAGATGGTGATGGTTGCACGACGTGGCGAATATAATGTCCCTGAACCGGACCCTTGATGGCAAATTTCATGTCATCTGTACATATACTTACCACAGTACCATTTTTCAGAAGTGCGGCCCCAGCCACATCAGTCTCCTCCAGTTACCAGCTTCTCGTCCTCCTGGGGAGATTTCCAAGTCTGCATCCCAACACATACCCACCTGTCTATGCTCTTTCTCTCCCTCGGATGAGGGACTCTGGGGGGCGGCAGGCCTTTTGCGGTTTCGGTCAATGAGTGTGTAAATCCTGGTCCCCACACAGGATCCGTGGACAGATGTCTCAGCACCTAGACCCCTCACGCTCTTTGCAATACTGTTTTCACTGCTGATGTCATCAGCCTCAGCCCCATACGCCAATATGCCTTTTTTTCTGATTATAAAAGCAATATATGCCTATTGTAAAAATCCAAATGTCACAGAAATATGTAACTCTAAAAGTAAATACTCTTTATAACCTCCTCTGCCCTGCTCCTCACCATAACGACTGTCAAGTCATATTTAGTCGTACAGAATTCTTCACGTTTTAAAAAACAAGTGGGATCCTATGTGCACTCTGTTCTACAGCTGTGGTCCTTAGATATTAAACGGCACACGCAAAGTGCCAGACACGGGCTCTGATGTTAAAGTGGGAACAGTGCAAAGGAATCTATGTGAAAGGAAAGAAGGACGGAGAACACATCCTTCCAGGTTTCAGAGAAGTGGAACTCCATCCATGTGTCCCGTGTCTGTGTATTTCCTTGAAGTTCACCCAGAAGGGCTGTTCTCATGCAGAATTTATTAAAATGTTTGTTTTCTGTTTAACATTATTGAACTAAACAATACTTCCCTGGACCAGCCTAGCCATCTTATTAACTGTAAATTGCATTAGCTGAAACGCAGTCAATACTCCTCTGGCACACGGAGCTCCTGACGCAGAATTCGAAACAACATTAGCAGACAGAGCAGCCCCCACAGCCGGCTTTGTCTTCTCGAGCTGTGGTTCAGATTTCTTCACCCAAACCCTGCAGTCTGAGCTGAGCATTAACTGTCACTGAGGGCAGGGACAATGCCGTTGGAAAAGACGTCATTGGTGACCGTCGGTAAAGAAATGGCACTTCCAGGCTTCATACCCAAATCCTACAATCCTTCAGAGAATATGCTCTGAGCCTGTTTTATATTCTAAGCTCTGAGCTGGGCACTCTGGCTGATGCAGAGACGTTACAATGTGGCCTCTGCCCTCGCTGAGGTGGCTGAGGAGATAGTTTCTCTCTTTATGAAAGAAAACACTTGAAAACTCTCTACTGGTCAGTGATTTATGCTCATGTACTGGCTATCAAGCAAAATGACTTGCTTTCAAGCAGCATTTTTGCTGCCGAGGTGCATATTAATATCCCCGTCTCAGTGTCAAAGTCTCTCAGCTAACAGAATAGAATTTTTAAAGTTTCTGTAAAGTGAATTTCTGCAAAGTGAATCCTTACATCATAAACTCAGATTAGTTTTCTGCATGCACACACATGCACACAAACTTTGTCTTCAAATGTGAGAAAATAATTTAAAAAAGCAAGCCTCTCAAAACCATATACACGGAGTATGCTTAATGGTGGACAGCATTTAACAGGCACTTAATAAACTTTCGTTACTGGAGAAAATAC
This sequence comes from Trichechus manatus latirostris, assembly GCF_000243295.1. NCBI lineage: Eukaryota > Metazoa > Chordata > Mammalia > Sirenia > Trichechidae > Trichechus > Trichechus manatus. The sequence goes on from NW_004444029.1 coordinate 655,863, forward strand.
ACGAATGATAGTAACATTGGTATTTTTCTATGCCCCTTCGTCTATAAAGGGCTTATCCACTTACAAACTGTGACTCAGAAAGTGCCGCCATGACCCTCATTGCAAAAGGAAGCATATCTAACTATTCAGAAACCCTCATCTCGTAATTGTGTGTCACCGTCTCATAGACTAGCCTCAACATAGACACTGTGGTTCCCAGAGGTTTGGGATTTGGCTACATTCTACTTCAGCCTCAAAGCCCCACACATATCTAGCTGTATCTCTCAAGCAATTTTTTTTTATGGGTTTTGCTTTAATCCTACTTCTAGAACTTATTTCCTTCCTATCAATTTATCAGGCAAGAGATTAAGCGGACAGTTGATTCATTTCCTGAGACTAGAGAATCTAATATCCAAGGCTTAATATCAGAGGTCTGATTTCTAACAATGTATCTTTCTCCTTAATCTTCCGATGACTCTGACCCACAAATACCACCATTGCTCTCGTGGGGGAGGAAAGGGCAGCTGCAATGCTTCCAGAATATTCACTGATGTTTGGGTAACGCAGGGGCCAAGTGATGAGGAGTGCCACAGTTGCACGCAGTGTGACAGGAAATACATCTTTACACGGACAAATACGTTTATGACTCCGGGGGGTGCTGAATTTTAGAGGACACACCTTTTGGTCAAATTTTGAAATTAATGTTAACTCTACACAATCAACACCCATGGACGCAGCAGTCAGGAAATCAAAAGATGCATTGCATCGTGCAAATCTGCTGCAAAAGATCTCTTTAAAGTGTTGAAAAGCAAAGATGTCACCTTGAAGACGAAGGTGCGCCTGACCCAAGCCATGGTGTTTTCAATCACATCATATGCATGCAAAAGCTCGACAATGAATAAGGAAGACCAAAGAAGAATTGACGTCTTTCAATTGTAGTGTTGGCGGAGTATATTGAATATACCATGGACTGCCAAAAGAACCAACAAATCTGTCTTGGAAGAAGTACACCCAGAATGCTCATTAGAAGCAAGGATGGCGAGACTATATCTAACATACTTTGGATATGTTGTCAGGAGGGATCAGTCCGTGGAGAAGGATATCATGCTTGGTAAAGTACAGCGTCAGTGAAAAAACGGAAGACCCTCAACGAGATGGATTGACATAATGGCTGCAACAATGGGCTCAAGCATAACAATGATTGTGAGGATGGTGTAGGACTGGGCATTGTTTCGTTGTGTAGTACATAGGGTCGCTATGAGTTGGAACTGACTCGATGGCACCTAACGATGACAAGTACACTATGTAATTTAACCTTTTGTACTAGGCCTTAGCCTTTCCTGTAACAGCTTTTATGCTATCTTGGAGCTCTGTTGGTGCAGTGGTTAATCACTTGACTACTTACAGAAAGATCAACTGTTCAAACCCACCAGCCACTCTGCAGGGAGAAAGATGTGGCAATCTGCTTCCATGCAGATTTGTTGGTGTTAAATGCCATCGAGTGGATTCTAAATTATAATGACCCCATATGACAGGGTAGAATTGTCCCACAGGATTTTCTTGGCTGTAATATTTACAGAAGCAGATAGCCACGTTGTCCTCTCGAAGAGCTGCTGGGTGGGTTTGAACTGCCAACATCTCAGTTAGCAGCCAAGCAATTAACCATTGCACCACCAGGTCTCCTTATCCCATGAAGAATACTGCCTTGGAAACCCTATGGGGCAGTTCTACTCTGTCCTATAGGGTCACTATGAGTCAAAATTGACTCAACGGCAATGGGTTTGGGTTTTTCTTTCTTGGACTAGGAGCTCCTCTGGGCAGGAACTCCAGGTCCAAAGGACGCGCTGTACTCCCAGCACTGCTTTCTTGATGGTATGAGGTCCCCCACTTTCTGCTTGTTTCCCTTTCCTTTTATGTCTTGTAAGATAAAAGGTGGTGCAGACCACATTCCAGGTAAACTCCCTTTACATTGGATCAAGGATGTGTCCTTAGTAAGGGTGTTACAATCCCACCCTAAACCTCTTTAACATAAAATTACAATCACAAAATGGAGGACAACCACCCAATACTGGGAATCATGGCCCAGTCATTTTTGGGAGATAGAATTCAATCCATGACAGACTCAAACTCAAATTCTGACGACCTGAAGATCAGAAGCAGATGACATCTGGGACAGACAGCTCTTCCCAAGACCACCGGATCAGGCAAGTATGATGCACAGCTCCTAATCAAGCTGGATTTTACTTAAATAAGTTTTCTCATGCAAATTACTGATTTTTTTTTTTATTTGCTTCATACTCATAGTCATTCTGTTTCTTATTGTCTAGTTGCACCAATTTGGTATTATGCCTTGCTTTAACTTTTTATTTTTTCCTTATGAACCTAACCCCCTCATTTTTTAATGCAAGCAATTGCTCTTTGCCTAATACTCATAGCCTTTGAATTACTTCTGTTATTTCAATTAGGTTTCCTACACTGGTAACTTACTAACATGAAATAATCATTATATGTTTATTTTACTGTATTTGTATAGCAATCAATGTGGACAGGAAAGCCAATATTGCTGCTATGTGTATAGTTTTAATAACAACCCCCTTAATTGCATGGAAACAGAACGCTTTCATAAAGTTAGCCCATCAGTAGCGAGTGCTGGCAATCTAACTGAATGTTGGGTCTGTCATCCCTCTCTAACAATTGTACATAAAAATTCAGATCCATTAGCCTCTCCCATATTAAACAATAGCTCTGTACCCCTGCTATCATTAACCTGAACATCACCTTTAAGCGAGCCATATGTGTCAGACTATGGCACCTCCCTGGATTAATGGCCTTGTGTAAGGTACCATGCTTTAATTTAACCCAACCCATAATGCTCGACAAAGTCTTGAAACACATGAGCGCTTGCTTTAGAGAACACAGAGGATTTCATCTTAGGTTATGCAGAAGATCTCACCTTATTTGCCAAACTAGCTATTTACTCCAACACAGAGAATTTCCTAAATACTCTTTGTCATTCAGGTAGTCTTTATTATGTGACTGCATAAAAAATAATTCAATCTCCCTCCTTTGTACTAGACTCCAACACCCTCTAAAGATGGGAAGATTGTCCCTTTGAAACAACTCTGCAACAGAACTTTGACTCAAACTAATCAAAATATTTCCTTCTCAAACAATTATACTGGAAATAACATGATTTATACTACTTATGGACATGTATTTTTATGTGGAGGATCAAATTATCCCACAAAATAGGAAACAAAACCAAGTAACGAGCCTTATGCTTGGGAATTATCCTGTTTGGATGGATGGTACATGACGAGTGAATGCACCCTAGGTCTTTTAGGTGTTCCTTTAGACATTCGTTCCTATGATGAAAGTAAACATTGGACTAATTATTTAGATATCCTAGTCAGACATCACAGAGAAGTCAAAGATGATTATGGTTATTATAATTATATAGCCAAATATCCTGGCTTTGGACAAAAGTTCCTTAGATCATTCTTCTCCTTTTATGAAGTAGCCCAGTTAGAAAGAACTGTTCAGAACATGTCAGCCACCATGGAACATTTAGCTAGTGGCATTGCAGATGATACTGAAGCACAGCAAGAATTCTTGAATTCTTTAGTTAAGGTAGTCTTAGACAACATAATAGCTCTTGATTTTTTTCTGGCATAGCAAGGAAGTGTATGTGCTATTGTCAACACCTCTTGTTGCACCTGGATAAGTACCACTGGAAAATTAGGACAGGGCATAAAGAAAATTCACCAGAAAGCTACCTGGCTCCATATAGAAGATACTAGCAGCCCTAATGATGGGTTTGACATTTTCAGTTGGTTATATAATGGCATCAAATCTTGGGTCAACTCTCTTGTAAAAACTGGGCTAGTTATATTCCTTTTTATTACCACTTTCTTTTGCCTGATTAAGTGATTCTTTTCTTACAACACATGGTTCTGCACCCAAGCATTTACCCACTACTCATAGACAACATGTCATTTACTTTGAAGAAACCTAACTTGAGTCCTTGCCTAGGTCAACTGTTTGTTTTTTTTTTTTTTTT
>NW_004444029.1:661557-665676 GCF_000243295.1 Trichechus manatus latirostris
ATTTGATGTTCTAGGGTTTCAGGATTGTTGATTCTCTGTTTGGCTTAGTTTTTCGGATCTTTGTTGTGGAGGGACGGCGTGGTGCTTCTGCCTAGACCGCCATCTTGCCGGAGTCTCAACTGTTTGTTTTTTAAATCTGGCCCTCCTCTACGTCACCCCTCTAAAAATTTTTCTAAATAGCATAGTGAAGATGCCTGTGGTGGTGCCCAACTACCCATCTGGTGACATACAAGCCCCGTCATTCATCTGATAACATACAGGGTCTTAAACGGCTTAAAAAGCTAAGTGGCCATTCATTCAACCATCCAAAGCTCTTGCAGAAGATGAGTTTTCCTTTGTGGGTGACATGAAACCAGCTCACCCTGAAGATAAACCCTACATATGGCAAGGTAACAACACTGATGGCACGTAACTATCTCTTAAGGATAAAATCTGGAGCCCTAAATCCAAACAGATAGTGATCAATAAATTTTTAGAAAATTCTTGATAAAAATGAGGGAATGACAAAGGAAATAATCCAAAACAAGCTTCTGGCCTAGCCTGGGCTCATGTCAAGGGAGCAAGAGTGACTCCATCTTGATCCATATGTGAGCTTTCTGCAAAATTTCCCCTCGCAGGCTTTGCAAACTAAGATATGCTAGTAGATTATTCTCATATGTTCTAGGAAACAGCTTCACCCACAAGCAGTTTGTGACCAGCCAGTTCTCAGACGATACCCCCTGGACTCCCCTTGAAAAATGTTTTTTCTAACCTATTTATAATACTCTGTATTTTCATTGCCCGGTTCTAACCAAACCATATATCAACCAATAAAGATAAGTTTAGGTGTACCCCAGATGCCTGCCGACTAACTCAGCCGATGAAGATAGATTTAGCCGTATCCTAGCTGCCTGTGGTTTTTACCTTTATAAATCATTTTTTCGTGCATCAGCAGAGAAGTCTATCTTATGCTGTATGATTCATCACTTCTCCATCTTAAGCAGTTTCTACTCTCAATAAATCTCACTTTAATTTGAATTTTTCAGAGTCTGAATTTTACTGTTGCACAATGTCATTAGACATCAGAGAGATGCAAATCAAAACCACAATGAGATATCATTTTACTTCCACTAGGATGGATAAGATTTAAAAACAGAAAATAACAAATGTTGGCGAGGATGTGGGGAAATTGGGAATCCTTACTCATTGCTGGTGGGAATGCAAAATAGTACAGCCACTGTGGAAAACACTGTGGCAGTGCCTCAAAAAACTAAAAATAGAACCACCATATTACCAAGAAATTCGTATATTCCTAGGTATATAGTCAAAACTTGAAAGCAGAGACTCAGAGACTTGTACACCAATGTTCCTTGCAGTACTGTTCACAATAGTCAAAAGGTAGAAACAACCTAAATGCCCATCAAAAGATGAACAGATAAACAATACGTGGTACATACATACAATGGAATACTATTTAGCCAGTAGGAGAAATGAAGTGTTGATACAACTTACAAAATGAATGGAGATGGAAGACATCATGCCGTGTGAAAGAAGTAAATCATAAAAGAACAAAGATTGTATGACCCCACTTATATAAAAAGAAAAGGCAAATATATAGAGAACAAAGTTTATTAGTGGTTACCAGGGGCAGGAGAGAGGGGAAAAGAGTGGGTTAATGGTGATGGAAATATCATGTTAATTAAGCGCAAGTTTGCACAGCCAATTATTGTAACTGCAGTCAATGGGACCCTAGTGGCTAGGTGGTTAACAGCTCGGCTGCCAACCAAAAGGTCAGCAGTTCGAATCCACCAGCTGATCCTTGGAAACCCAATGGGGCAGTTCTACTCTGTCCTATAGGGTCGCCAAGAGTCAGAATTGACTTGACAACAATGGGTTTTAATGGGTTAATAAGTTGTACACCTGTAAAAAGTTGAATTGGCGAAAGTTGTGTGATGGATATATTTATAACAATGACCAAAAAAAAAAGGATAGCTGTTGAGGTTGCTTATGTATAGCCCAAAGCTGCCTGGGATATAATTTCTTGGTTTGGAGGTTTAGGGTCATGGTTTCATGGGACATCCCAGTTAATTGGTCTAATAACATATTTAGTGCCTCTGTTCCATATCCTAGTTCTATGTGTAGTGCCTGGAAGCTTAAAAGCTTGCAAGCAGCCATCCAAGCCACAACAATTGGTCTCCATTCACATGAACAACACAGGAAGAAGGAGAGTCAAGACTAGCAGAAGGATATGGAATGTGTGGCCAATAGCCTCCATGAACAACTGCCTCCTTTTCCATGAGACCAGAAGAAGTGGATGGTGCCCAGCTACCATCCCTGAACATTTTGATGAAAGATTCCTTAGAAGAATCCTGATCAAAAGACAGAAAATGCAGAAGAGAATTCCAAATTCTCACGGACTGCAGACTTCCTGGAGCCATGAAGCTTGGATGAACCCGTGAAACTATTGCCCTGAGGTCGTCTTTAAACCTTAAACCAAAAATATCCCCAGAAGTCTTCTTAAAACCAAACAATAGTTTAGCTTAACTAGTAAAAATGTCTGCCTTGAGCATTGTGCTCTTTTAAGAACTATCTATATGGGATCAAATTGACAATAGCAACTGGAAAGATTAGAAAGGAACCTTAGGGCAAAGTGAATTTATGTTAATTGGGGAGGAACAATCAGAAAAGGACGGTAAGAATGGTTAGACTATTTGAAAAATATAATCAACATCACTGAACGGTACACGTAGAAACTGCTGAATTGGTGTTTTACTGTGTATTTTCTCAACAATGACAACAAAATAAATAAAATTATATTAAACAAAATAAGTCATTAGAAAGCCACCTTAGGCTTTTTCTGAACAGTTTCTTGGTTCATCTCTACAGAAAAGCATAGTAGTAAGCTACTAGGAGGAGCCCTGTTGGAGCAGTGGTTAAGAGCTTGACTTCTAACCAAAAGGTGGGCAGTTGGAATCCAGCTACTCCTTGGAAACCCTATAGGGCTGTTCTACTCTGTCCTATAGGGTCCATGAGTCGGAACTGACTCAATGGCAACAGGTTTGTTTTTTTAAGCTACTAAGAAAGCCCTAAGGAATAGATTTGAATTTGAACGTTGCTGTTGTTGGGTGCCATCAAGTCAGTTCTGACTAATAGCGACCCTACGCACCACAGAACGAAACACTGCCCGGTCCTGCGCCATGCCCACAATCGTTATGCTTGAGCCCACTGTTGCAGCCAGTGTCAACCCATCTCCTTGAAGGTCTTCCTCTTTTTCGCTGACCCTCTACCAACCATGACGTGCTTCTCCAGGGTCTGATCCCTCCTGACAACATGTCCAAAGTGTGTGAGACGTAGGCTCGCCGTCCTTGCTTCTAAGGAGCATTCTGGTTGTACTTGAATAAGAGCAGGAAATCTATCAAAAATTCCCCAAAATGGTGGTAGTGGTTGTTGTTTAACCTAAAAAAAGCAAAAATAGCCTTAAAAAAAAAAAAAAAACACACACACACACACACACAAAACCCCCAGATGATACTGATATTCTAAAGGGCTTGTTCAGCGAATCTATGTCATATTTAATTTCCGGAGCATAATTGACACCTGACATAAAACATCGAGACTCAGCCCCACATCCTTGGCCAAAACCCTCTCCCTTAAGGGAAATAATGGTTTGGTTGGCAAATTTTTCTGTGTGCAAACTACTCAAGTGTGGACGACCCTCTCAGTTTGTCCTTAAACTTCCTTCGTAAATACTTAGAAGTTTTAAAAGGTCACCGATGGTTTGCATTTCCCAATGCGTTTTTGAAAAGAAACACCCTGGCCTGCGTGGTGGGTCGAGGAAAGGAGAGTAATTTATGGGTGATTCTAACTGCTGAAGTACTCCCAGAACAGGGTCTTCCAGAAACACGGGGTTTCCTGGGCGGTGTGAACAAGCACCAGAGGAAAAAGGCAGGCGTCCTGCCCGAGTCACCTCTTTGACCCTGGCTGACGGGCTCTTCATCCTTAGCCGTTTGCAGACCTGAGTGCTGGCCGATAGCACTTTCTGGGGAAAAGGCCCGCGCGACTAAACGGTGGGGTAACTGCAAGTCCCCGCGGCGGGGAGCGGGTGCCCCCTCCGCCCCTCGGAGTCCGCTCTGCCCGCCG
>NW_004444029.1:666251-670794 GCF_000243295.1 Trichechus manatus latirostris
AAAAAAAAAAAAAAAACTCAAGCCCTAAGTCCATGGGGTGAGGTGGGAGTCTATTCTGACTCATCGTGACCCCATAGGACAGAGTTGAACTGCACATAGGGTTTCCAAGGCTATAAATCTTTAAGGAAGCAGACTGCCACATCTTCCTCTCTCGAAATACACACACTTTTAGGTTAGCAGCCGAGGGCTTAACTACTGTGCCACCAGGGCTCCTTCTGAAAAAAATACAAAAGAAAAATTTTGTTTTAATTAACTGTGAACTTATTAAAGAGTGTATTCAGTTTTTTAAAATCTGATGATGAAGAGTGCTAATTTGTCATGACTGTCAGCCTGCAGCCAGCTGTCGTCTCTTTGGTTCGGTTGCTGTGATCAATTAACGTTTACACGCAGATTCAGTCAGTGAGTTTCCAACACACCGCCTTCTCCATTAGCAGGTAAGCTTGACTCCTTTTTGGGAAACATGCACCCTCAGTTGTAAGTTTGCTCGAACTGAACAAAACAAAAGGCCTCAAAAACAATGGAAGAAAGGCTCAACCGTCACTAAATCTTGGTCGATGTGTTAATAAGGCTTGCTCTCAGCTGAAGAGTCGCTGTGACTGGCATGCACAGGCTGGTGGGAGCAGGTAAAAGCAGGTGCTTTGTGTCAGTCACCTTTGTTGACCTTAATACTTAAGTTAAATCCTGAGTTAAAAATCATTAAGATACAGAGTCCCCAATTTCTAGAATGACAGGAAATGTTAGAATACCAGGATCTTGTGTGATGTCACAAACATGATAAGAGATTCAAATATCTGCTTCAGGTGACAAAACATTCTATCAAAGGGGAGGTCAATGGTGAAAGAAATGAACTAGAATTAAGGTTTTTGCTTACATAATTTGCAACCTATTATTGGCGCAGTGGTTCAAAGCTATGGATGCTAACCAAAAGGTTGGCAGGCAGAATCCACCTGCAGCTCCAGTCCTAAGGTATCTCAACTTGACGGCAATGAGTTTGGTTTGGTTCGTTCAGGCCCAAGAGTGATAAAGATTAAGATCACGTTCTTTGATGTGGTGGAAACCAAGTGAAATTTTGCACTACAGATTAGTAAGGAAGCACAATTAAGGCCCTTCGTACCTTGCTTATTAAGTGATCCATCTCTGCAAGTTCAAAGGACTCTGGGCCATTTTAAAAAGCAAATCTACCCTCAAAACAGGAAGATCTGCTGTCCCGGGGAAATACTAAAAAAGAATATGCCACAGCTGCCAAAGGAAATTTCATTTGGTTTCACATGTATTTTGAGCAATGTCTCCATTACTGGAACAATTTTCCCTCAGTGATTACCTCCCAAGGGATACTGCCCATTTTGGACACTTACTGCACAGATTACTCAGTGACCGAGAGGTGCTGTGTTTACTATTTAGCACACGGATGGCACTTCCTACTGATGATCATTATTCCCATTTTACAGATGAGGAAACTGAGGCAGGGGAAGGACTTGCCCACAAGCACACAACAGTAAGGGGCAGAGCAGGATCTGAATCCTGGCAATTTGGGTCCAGGGGTGAAGCTCTTACTACAAAGCTTTGTTTTATGACTTTGACTCATATAACAACAAGTCCTTAATTTCACTGTAATACCACGTCACCTGTACCCAGATAGCATTTCAATTTGATGGGCTTAGAAAACGTACAAAATACCAAGTTGATGTTGTTCATTCATGCATTCTCCTGTAAGAGAAGGGAAGGGAAACCACAACATCTGTCTTTGGTCAACTCTGAAAGTACAAGTTCAAAAGCACAAAGTAAGATCTTGCTCTTTGCGGAAGGCCTGAAGACTTTTTCTAAAATTAGTAAATATCAGGCTTGGCTAGAACCTGCTGCTCGTTCAGTCACCTGGTGCTAATGGTCACAGAAGAGGAGAAAACAGAGACACGGAGGGAGGATGCCATGTGAAGACGGAGGCAGAGATGGAGTGATGCAGCCACAAGCCAACAACGCCCGCCGCCACCAGAAGCTGGAAAAGACAAGGAAGGACCTTCCCCAGGGCATCAAGAAGGAGCACGGCCCTACCAAACCCCCAGTTTGGGCTTCTGGCCTCCAGAATGGTGAAATACTGAATTTCTGTCATCTTAAGCCCCTCGTTTGTGGTCCTTTGTCACGACAGCCCCAGGACCCTAGCACGGACACCTTCGGGTACCTGTGGGAGCCATGGTTTGGCTGGAGTGTGGCTGCAGGGATGGTGTGACATGAGATGCAGTGGGGAAGGCAAGTTGGGGCCAGGGCATCTTAAGACTTAACAAAACCCCAATGACCAAGCTGCTCCCTCCTTGGTTCAACTGTAGTCTCTCCTCCCAAGCCCATTCCAACCAGGTGTGGCCAAGATGACTACCTTTGGCGTCAGATTGTAAACACAATGGGTGGGGGGGTCTGGGACTGGGCGGGGACATCAAGTGGGGACTGAGTGACTCCTGGGGCTGGACAGGCGACTCTTCCCCGTTTTCCTGGTGTCAATCAATGCCCAACCCAGCACAGCCTTGTCCCCACCCCCTTGGCTGCCTCCTGCCTCTGCCCCCACAGCTGGCTCCAAATGGGGCTCCTTTCTTTCCTGCTGACACACAGCCTTGAGATTACTCAACTGAGACAGCATGGTGAGCAAACCACAGACGAAAGTGGTGAAACTGGAACCAATCTTGCCCTGAGCACAATTGGCGTCTTAGCCTGGGTTCTGTTGTTGTAGTTAGGTGCCGTCAAGATGGTTCTGACTCATAGTGACCCTATGTGCAACAGAAGGAAACACTGCCCAATCATTGTTATGCTTGAGCCCATCATTGCAGTCACTGTGTCAATCCATCTCATCAAGGGTCTTCCTCTTTTTCACTGACCTTCTACTTTACCAAGCACGATGTCCTTCTCCAGGGACTGATCCCTCCCGATAACACGTCGAAAGTAAGTGAGATGAAGTCTCTCCATCCTTGCTTCTGAGGAGCATTCTGGCTGTACTTCTTCCAAGACAGATTTGATCATTCTTTTGGCAGTCCATGGTAAATTCAATATTCTTCACCAACACCATAATTCAAAGGCATCAAATCTTCAGTCTTCCTTATTCATTGTCCAGCTTTTGCATGCATATGAGGCAATTGAAAACACCACGGCTTCGGTCAGGCACACTTTAGTCCTTAAAGTGCTTTTTAACACTTTAAAGTGCTTTTTAACACTTTAAAGTGCTTTTTAACACTTTAAAGAGGTCTTTTGCAGCAGATTGCCCAATGCAATGCATCTTTTGATTTCTTGACTGCTGCTTCCATGGGCATTGATTGTGGATTCAAGCAAAATGAAATCCTTGACAACTTCAATCTTTTCTCTGTTTATCATGATTTTATTTATTGGTCCAGTTGTGGGGATTTTTGTTTTCTTTATGTTGAGGTGCAATCCATACTGAAGGCTGTAGTCTTTGATCTGCAACAGTAAGTGCTTCAAGTCCTCTTCGCTTTCAGCAAGTAAAGTTGTGTCATCTGCATATCACAGGTTGTTAATGAGTCTTCCTCCAATCCTGATGCCACATTCTTCTTCACATAGAACATCTTTTGGATTATTAGCTCAGCATACAGGTTGAATAAGTATAGTGAAAGGATACAACCCTGGCACACATCTTTCTTTACTTTACACCACTCGGTATTATTCAAACAACTGCCTCTTGATCTAAGTACAGGTTCCTCATGAGCACAACTAAGTGTTCTGGGATTCTCAATCTTCACAGTGTTATCCATAATTTGTTATGATTCACGCAGTCAAATGCCTTTGCATAGTCAAGAAAACCCAGGTAAACATCTTTCTGGTATTCTCTGCTTTCAGCCAGGATCCATCTGACATCAGCAATGATACCCCTTGTTCCACATCCTTTTCTGAATCCGGCTTGAATTTCTGACAGTTGCCTGTCGATATACAACTGCAACTGCTTTTTGAATGATCTTCAGCAAATTTTTAGTTATATCTGATATTAACTGATAATTTCTGCATTCTGTTGGATCACCTTTCTTTGGAATGGGTACGAATATAGCAAAATGAGGAAAGCATATAAATATATACAGAGAGAGATTTATATCAAGGAAATGGCTCAAGCAGCTGTAGAGGCTGGAAAGCCCCAAGTTCATTGGTCAGGCTGCAGGCTTACTTTGACTCACCTGGCTACAGGGCCTTTGAACCCAAGATCAGCAGGTCAGACAGCAGGCCTCTGCTCACAGGCTACAGAGATGGACAAATCTAGAATTTCAAATAAGTGGAGTCATAACAATGCACTTTTTTGTGCCTGGTTTCCTTCACTCATCATTGTCCTTGAGGCTCATCCATGTTGCTACATCAGTGGTTTGTCCCTTTAGTTCCTGAGTGATGTTCCATAAACACTGTCTCAGTCTCCTACTGCTGCCGTAACAAAGTACCCCAAAGTGGGTGGCTTAAAGAACAGACATTGATTGTCTCAGAGTTCTGGAGCCTCAGAGTCCACATTCAGGAAATCAGCGGGACCCTGCTCTCTCTGCCGGCTCTTCCTTGTCTCTTCCAGCTTCTG
>NW_004444029.1:685445-693424 GCF_000243295.1 Trichechus manatus latirostris
ACAGAGTGGTATTAAATTAATCAATACAATAAACATCTCAAAGTATTCTTCAATCCCATTTCTAGATGAGCAAAGACAAAGAGTTACAGATAAAGGCGAGATTGAAGACAGGAAGTGAGGAGGCAAGAGAATATCAGAGGTGGGGAGGAAAAGTAGGGTCTCCTGCACTCAAAACCACCTTCCACTTCTGCTGGTGTTGACAGAACTGCAGCTTAGTGGCCCTGACCTCCCCCAGCAGGACCCCGGGAGGTCAGACTCTAAGGCCACCTCAACCAAGCCCATCTACAGAACCAGGGGTTGGGATCCACACCTTTAGCATTTCTCTAGCTGCTAGCCAGAGTACAGGTCACTGAGATGGAAGGCCTGCTGAGTCACTGGGGCAACGGTGAACCCATTGCGTTTGGTAACACGATGACATTGGAGATTTGGATTCAGCGAGAGAATTCCCTTTCGCATAACATGGTGCTGACTTTGTTAACTTTGGGCTTAACGAGCTCTGAGGTCTCCTTAATTTTAAAATCCCTTTCACCAGCCTGATCCACATCACAGAGTTTATTGCCTGTGGACTGAACAAATGATATAAATGTACATGCAGGATGCAGAAACACAAAGGCACCTCACCTCGGCAGCATTTGATTCTAATGAGAAATCTCGTCTTGCTTGCTATGTAATGAACTGGACAATATCATACATGCTGTAGTACAGGATACTTATTTGTTTCATCGCTAACAAAAGCCTCAAAAAAGATACCTGAAAAATACTATAATTTATAGATGTCTCTGTTTTTTGGTTGCTAGTACTAATTGTAAGTATTCAAAGATCCCCCGGCGACAAGGAAGGGCTTTGAAGGTGGCAGGTTCCCTGACTTGTTTCCTAAATTCCTCTAAATAATAAGGGCTGATGGTGGTTGTTGTCTTCATTGGTTGGACTTGTAAAGGTAAAGAAAAGTTCAGGGTAACACATTCTTTCTGGCTCAGAATGCTTTGTGATTCAAAAGAGAACCTCCTCCAAATTTCCCGTCTGATCCAGAACTGTGACTGACGGCTCGGCCACAGGTTTAGGGATTACTGATCTATTGTAGCTAATGGCCACAGCAAGCTTTACTGCAATATCAAGCATTAAGCATTTCAGTCTTAATTTTACAATTCCAAATCCAAAGAGAACTTTAGGTTTTGTTTTGATTCATAATGATTTAAAATTAATATTCCTATTATGTTTCATAACTGGATATTTATACATAGTTTATACACCTGTATAGAATGATTTTTTATTGGTTGCTGTTGGTCGACATGTTACAGAGTTACAACATTGTTACTGAGATATAAATGACAGTATTTTTTTTTAAATTTAAAGCCAGCCCTCTTCCCAACTTGCACTAAGGCTGTCTGTAGCCCTGCTCATAGCAAATTCATCCTCACTATTTGTGGGGGGAGGGGCACAAAACATATGAGTTATTGATGGTGGGTGTGGGAAAAAAAACCTACGCCCCCCACCCCCACACACCCCCCACCAAAATTCTGGGCTGATTTAGGAGCAAACTCCAGTACAGACAGTGCAGAGTAATGAGATGTATCCCTAGTGTCCTACCGCCTGGGCTGAGGAGAGAGGACTGCGCCTCGTTGGGAAGGGACTGGAGGTCTGGAGTAAGGTCAGAAATCTAGGGACTTGAGGAGACTTGGAGAAGCACAGAGCCTTGAAGCTTTGCAGTGCTTGGGTGCGCGCGGTCCCGGGTGCGCGCGGTCTCGGGTGTGAGCGGTCCCGGGCGCGCGCGGTCTCGGGTGTGAGCGGTCTCGGGCGCGCGCGGTCTCGGGTGTGAGCGGTCCCGGGCGCGCGCGGTCTCGGGTGTGAGCGGTCCCGGGCGCGCGCGGTCTCGGGTGTGAGCGGTCTCGGGCGCGCGGGGTCTCGGGTGTGAGCGGTCTCGGGCGCGCGCGGTCTCGGGTGTGAGCGGTCCCGGGTGCGCGCGTTCTAAGGTGTGCACGCGGACCGTGCTTTGGGGTCTGTTCTCAGAGTCCTCGGGCTCCCAGGACGCGCGTTCGCGCAGGTGACAGGACACCGAGCCGGGGTTCATGCGCTTCTGCCACTATGCTCGTGAACACCTGGAATCTTCATTGGTTGAAGGTTTAATTTTTTTTAAAATAAATTCATTTACATTGATTTAAACATCAAATGAAAACGTGTTCAACTTATTTAAACACAATTCAGAGCCGTGCGGGAGCGGCGCTGCAGGGGGAGGTTTGATCTGAGGCCCTCACCTGCAGCGTTTACCTGAACCCGAGCGGGGGAAGCCTGGGAGCGCGCGAGGGTCCGCAAACCGACCGCCCCGGAGCCCCGGTGAGCCCCTCGATCCCCGGGCCGCTGCGCGCAGTCCGAGCGCAGGCAGGCGGCTCGCGGGGTCCCCCAGCGCAGATGCAGGAGTCGGGGTGCTGGGTGGGGGAGTCGCGGTGCGGGGGCCGTCTCGGCGTGCTGGGTGTCGGGAGTGGAGGCGGAGGGTTGTTGGGGTGCGGTGGTGTCGGTTTTCTAGGGCCTGAAGGCACCAGGACGGACGTGTGAGGTGTCAGGGTGGCGGTGTCAGGGTTACAGTGGCCTGGGGCAACAGGGACGGGGGTGAGGGATGTCGGGGTGCCGTCTCATGGGGCCCCCGGCAGAACCCGAAGCCCCCGCCGGCCTGCCGCCCCGGCCCCGCGCTCCGGACCCCCTGGTCCTGTCCCGGCGGCAGCGGGCTCCGCGCTCACCCGAGTCGCCTCCTCGCGGCCCGGCGCGTATCACCTGGGGGCGTGCGCACCTGGCCCAGAAGGTGCAGGTACCCGCGCCCCCAGGTGCCGCGTCCCGTGCGCCCAAGGGGCGCAGCTCCCGGCCAGCCGTCGCGGGACCCTCTGGGTGCAGGCGGAGGGCCCCTCGCAGCGGCCCTGGACGCGGGCGCCCTCGGGGGAGGGGCGGCCCTGCCGCGATGATCTCCCACAATGCCCCGGGCCCGGGCCGCGGCGCTTTCGGGTCCCCGGAGAGGTAAAGGAGCGAGTCCTAACAAGGTCACCGTGCACATGTTTGCGTGTCGTCATGGGCAGCTCACCCTGGAGGCAGGCATCTGTACATGGGAGACCCCGCCGACCCTCTGCCGTTTGCCCATGTCGCCCTAAGTGTACAGTGCGGAGAATCCTGTACCTTATATACAGAGCAGCACGGGTTGTTTCCCGG
Source organism: Trichechus manatus latirostris (assembly GCF_000243295.1). Classification (NCBI taxonomy): domain Eukaryota; kingdom Metazoa; phylum Chordata; class Mammalia; order Sirenia; family Trichechidae; genus Trichechus; species Trichechus manatus. Next base: position 688,638 of record NW_004444029.1, read on the forward strand.
CTGGTCCGAGTGCAGTGCGGGGCTTACAACTAATTGATCACAACCAGTTACAGATTCCTTTGTTCCTTCTCCACTCCCACTGCTTCACTTGACCGGTCTTTTGCTCCTGGCACCAGGAGAAGGACCTTTACTGATTGTTGGAATGCAAAAGGCAATGACGAGCCCTGCCTGACTTTTCCTGCACGGCCCGCCAGAGAAGGATGCGTGCAGCACGGCCTGCGGCAGAGGGGCGCTTTGGGAGTCGGGCCTGGATCTTTGTGGGAACCGAGGCCCCTGTCGGCCCTCGTCGCTGGAGAAGTGCGCGAGCCCTGCTTTGCTCTTCATCCCGTCGGGCGCTTGCTGAGGGAGGAGGGCAGGCACGTGTGGCCTGGGGGCAGCTGCAAATCACTCGTTGGGTGGGTTCTGCTTCAAACTCTGCACGCAAAGCAACGCGCTTCCTACACGTGTAGTGCACGTCGGTGTGAGCACAGCGAGAGATAACCGAGGCTGGAACCTGGTCACCTCAGCAGGGCCGTGGGTAGGGTCGGCAGGAGATGGTTATCGTTGCCGTAGAGAGAAAGAAGGCGGCGTTGCCATTAAACAGCAATCTTCACTGAGTCACTCAGCGCCCGTTTCTGTGTCCTGGGGACTCCCTGAGTGCTGTTACCTGCCACCTCTCATTTGATCCCCACAACTCTACAAAGAAGCTGTCATTCCATGTGATAAAGGAGGCAATGAGGCTTGGAGAATTTCAGTAACTTACCCCACATCACAGCTGGTCAGTGTGGAGCTGGGAGTGGGGACCACTGTGGTGGGGGGAGGCTGTCCAGATATTTCTTTATTATTGTACTAGATGAAGGTTTACAGAACAAACTAGCTTCTAATTAAACAATTAGTACACATACTGTTTTGTGACATTGTGTGCCAACCCCATGACATGTCAACACTCTTCCTTCTCGACCTTGGGTTCCCTGTTACCGGCTTTCCTGTCCCCTCCTGCCTTCTAGTCCTTGTCCTGGGCCGGTGTGCCCCTTTAGTCTCGTTTTGTTTTATGGGGCTGTCTAATCTTTGGATGAAGGGTGAACATCAGGAGTGACTTCATTACTGAGCTAAAAGGGTGTCTGGGGGCCCCTACTCTGGGGGTTTCTCCAGTCTCTGTCAGGCTAGTAAGTCTGGTCTTTTTTTGTGAGTTAGAATTTCGGTCCACGTTTTTCTCCAGCTCTGTCCGGGAGCCTCTGCTGTGATCCCTGTGAGAGCAGTCAGTGGTGGTAGCCGGGCACCGTCTAGCTGTGCTGGACTCAGTCTGGTGGAGGCCGTGGTAGTTGTGGTCCATTAGTCCTTTGGACTAATCTTTCCCTTGTGTCTTTGGTTGCCTTCGTTCTCCTTTGCTCCAGACGGCTGTCCAGATATTTAAATGAAAATAAAAGCAGGAGCCCCACCACCACCTGAGGGGAGACGGGGTCCGCAAAAGACCACACAACTGTAGCAGCGAGGCGGGTTGACAAGGCGATCGACTTGTAATTGACTGTGAACAATCAGTTGAGATGATTCCTTATTTTCGGACCAGCTGGGTTAGATGTCCCAGCTGGGGCTATTTAAAGCCCAAGCATCGCCCCCCTTTTCCCTTACAGCGAGCGCCCACTAGCACAGCTCGTGAACGCCCGCACCCCAGTGTCGATGAGCGCATGCACTCCGACCCCGCACCCGGTCACCGCGACGGGATAAAGCTGCTGGAAGGGGAGTAACGCGCTCCCCGCCGTGCGCGCGCTGCGGGGCATCCTGGGAGAGAGACATGCAAACGAGCGGCGCCAGCTCCCAGCGCCCTCGGTGGCTTGGCCTCCGCTGTCCCTTCCTGCCACCCTTGGGCAGCGCTCAGTCTGGAAGCGGGGGCGTGCGGACCAGTCTCCTCCCCCCTTGCTCCTGACCCCAGACGGGTCCCCCGCCCGGGAGCCCCTACCCTGGGAGCCAAGTCCCCCTCAGCACTCGGGTTCTGGGAACCCATGCCTTGGGAGCCACCGCTCCCCCCAGGATCCCCTTCCTGGGCGCCCCTACACTGGGAGCCTCCACCCGGAAGCCCCGTTCTCAAACCATCGCTCCGCTAAAGCCCCCCCTTCTCAGGACCCCCATCCTAGAAGACTTCTTGCACCAGGAGACCCCTGCCCTGCACTCTGTCCTTTGCTGAGGCACACCCCCTGCCCAAGGCCCCTCCATCTCCAGCCCTCCCTCCCCGCCCAGGTGTCCCATCAATCCTGGGAGGAGGACAGATGCACAGGTCAGAGGGAGAGGACTGAGTGTGCCTGGTTCCAGGACACCAGAGGGACCACAGTGGTCTGAGCAGTGCTCTCTGCGGGATGGCCGTGTGGCAGCATCCCATCTCCCACCCAGCTGGTGCCATGGCAGACCTGCTGAGCGTCTACCCTCCAGGTACCAGCACGCGGCCCGGCATACAATAGGTACTCAGTGTGCGGAGTGAGAGAGTGAGTGAGAGAGTGAGAGTGAGTGAGTGAGAGTGAGAAGCAGTGAGTGAGTGAGAATGTGAGTGAGAGGGAGTGAGGGAGTGAGGGAGTGAGAGTGAGACAGTGAGAGTGAGAGGGAGTGAGAGTGAGGGAGTGAGAGGGAGTGTGAGAGCAAGTGACTGAGGGAGTGAGAGAGTGAGTGAGTGACTGAGTGAGTGAAAGAAGAAGGAAGGAAGGGAGGGAGGGAGGCAGGGACGGAGGGAGAGAAAAGAAAAATCGGGAGAATAAACATGAGGACTCAGCAAATGTCCTAATTTTAGGAAGAGGGAAAGATGGGAGCAGAGTTGGATGAACCGCAGACATGGCCTCATTGATCTCCCCAGCACAATTCTGGATAGATCATTGAGAAGAAGGCAGGTGTATACTGGGAGCAACTGAAAAGCAATGAGGAAAAGTCACACCGAGTTAATGTAACTTCTCCTTTTCAGATTGCACAGGGAATTAGACAGGGGACAGTCACAACAGTCTGGGGAATGACACTCAGCCTCAAGTGGGCACCAGATTGGCACCCTCAGCCATGTCTGCTCCTCAGGACTCACCTGATCACCCTCCAGAGGCTGAGGGGAGAGTCCAACCTCTCCCTCCCGGGGCTCCTCTACCGTGAACTGTGCAGATGGAAACAGACCAGATGAACCAACACCTGGGCCATAGTCCCAGGTATCTGCCTCCACCCTGCTGGGCAGTCCCTGGCATCCAGGTGGTGCTGGACCCTGGCCAGGGTGGTGCTGGGATACCTGCTGGGTTCTGGTCCACCTTTCACACAGGCCAGTGCTGGAGGAGGACGAGCCCTGGGGGGCTCCCACCAGGGCCTGAGGGCCATTCTTGGCTCATAGGGGTCACCTCTGTGCTGGCCAGGCCTCTGCTCCCACCCACCTCTGCCTAGTGGGTGTGGGAGCTCGGCCCCTCCTCCCTGAGGGTCTGCTCCGGGGATGGGTGGGCAGCTCTTTAATCTTGAAAATGTGAGGAGTCTTCGATGCCACTTCCCAGGTCCTGAGTGAGTGGCCGTCCTGCCATGGGAAGGGGCAGGCCTCCTCAGGGGTCTTGAATGGACTTCCTCAGACACCGGGCTGGTTTAGTCCCAGGGCCTCCTCACCCCCAAGGATGGATTTAAAGCCCCCTCCTCCTCCTGCTCGCTGGTCCCCTCCTAGGTTCTCTCCCTCTAGGTATCCGTCTTCCCTATAAGGAAGCTCCTCCTCTGTTCTCATGTCTGTCTGTCTTGAAAATCAGCCTCCAGAGCCAGAGGCAGGACAGGTGAAGGCTGGTGAGCCAGCACCCTGGGGCTCAGTGATGCCTGTCAGGCCTCCGTCTGCTTCACTAGAGAAAGTTCTGGAAACCTTTCCAAGAGCTTGCCACCTGTCTCTCATATTCTCGATGTGGAAAAGCATATTCAAACAGCCCCCTCTGAAAGCCCCTCTTCAGGGGAGCGGGAAGGAGCACAGTGGGAGGCGGGTGCCTGGCTGTGATCATAGTGACAATGGCAGGGTGGCAGGAGGCTGTGGAGCCAGCACCACGAGGGTGTGGCTTTGGGCGCCTGAGTGGGCAGCAGGGACGGCAGCAAGGAGGATTAGTGCCTGGTGTCAACTCACCAAGGGGACCAAGGAGCCTCAAGCTCTCACGTGGAACATGCTTGACAGTGGTCCCCAGCACTGCAGTTTGGGGCAGCTGGAAGTACCCGGGTGGCTTTGGGACTGTGGGCAAGCCTGCCCTTCCCCTGGGGCCTAACTCCTAGAAAAGGAGGGAGTGAGATGAGCCACAGCTCGGTGAGAGACCAGGATCGTTGCTACTTCCAGACCTGAGGAGCCTGGAGTGACCAGGAGCAGCCTGGGGTGACCGGTGATCACTTGGGATGACCCGAGTTAGACTGGGGTGACGTGTGAAGCCTGGGGTAACCAGACATAGCCTGGGGGTCCTGGGACTGCTTGAGGTGACTAGCAGCCACCTGGGGTGACCCGAGTGAGCCTGGGGTTACCAGGGGCCGTGCGGTGAGACAGATGTGCCACTGTGGGGTGGGCGTCTCAGGGCTCAGAGAAACAAGATGGAGGAGTAGACAAGTACAGCTCCACTGGGCGCTGTGTGTCTGGGACCAGGACACACAGCACCCTGCCTGCTGAGCGGCCATTCCTGTGTCCATGTCCAGCCAAGTGTGGACCATCTGTTGTGGTGAATCATGTCCCCAGATGGACATGTCAAAGTCTTAACCCCTGTGCCTGTGAATGTGACCCTGTGTTGTTGCTGGGTGCCGTCAAGTCGGTTCCATCTCATAGTGACCCTATGCACCACAGAATGAAACAC
>NW_004444029.1:693851-701211 GCF_000243295.1 Trichechus manatus latirostris
GTCATTTGGCCCTGAAGTTTCTGCACTGGGATGCTCCCAGAACAGGGGAGGACTGATGCATCACAGGGACCTTCCTCCAAAGCCAACGGAGGGAGGGGGCCTTCTCCTGGAGCTGATGCCCTGACTTTGGACTTGTGGCCTGCTGGACTGTGGGAGAATGAACTTCTCTTTGTTGGAGCCCTCCACTTGTGGTATTTCTGTGGCGGCAGCACTAGATGACTAAGACAATGTCCTTCTCCAGGGACTGATCCCTCTTGACAACATGTCCAAAGTATGTAAGACGTAGTCTCACCATCCTTGCTTCTAAGGAGCATTCTGGTTGTACTTCTTCCAAGACAGATTTGTGCATTCTTTTGGCAGTCCATGGTATGTTCAATATTCTTCAACACCACAATTCAAAGGCGTCAATTGTTCTTCGGTTTTCCTTATTCATAGTCCAGCTCTCACATGTATATGATGTGATTGAAAATACCATGGCTTGGGTCAGGAGCACCTTAGTCTTCAAGGTGACATCGTTGCTTTTTAACACTTTAAAGAGGTCTTTTGCAGCAGATTTGCCCAAAGCAATGCTTCCATGGGTATTGACTGTGGATCCAAGTAAAATGAAATCCTTGACAACTTCAATCTTTTCTCCATTTATCATGGTGTCGCTTACTGGTCCAGTTGTAAGGATTTTTGTTTTCTTTATGTTGAGGTGTAATCCATACTGAAGGCTGTGGTCTTTGATCTTCACCAGTAAGTGCTTCAAGTCCTCTGCACTTTCAGCAAGCAAGGTTGTGTCGTCTGCATATCGCAGGTTGTTAAGGATTCTTCCTCCAGTCCTGATGCCCCTTTGCTCTTCATACAGTCGAGCTTCTGGGATTATTTGCTGAGCATACAGATTGAATAGGTACGGTGAAAGGATGCAACCCTGATGCACGCTTTTCCTGACTTTAAATCACGCAGTATCCCCTTGTTATGTTCGAACAACTGCCTCTTGATCTATGTACAGGTTCCTCATGAGCACAGTTAAGTGTTCTGGAATTCCCATTCTTTGCATCCATAATTTGTTATGCTCCACACAATAGAATGCCTTTGCATAGTCAATAAAACACGGGTAAACATATTTCTGGTATTCTCTGCTTTCAGCCAGGATTCATGTGACATCAGCAATGATATCCCTAGTTCCATGTCCTCTTCTAAATCTGGCTTGAATTTCTGGCAGTTCTCTGTCGATGTACTGCTGCAACTGCTTTTGAATGATCTTCAGCAAAATTTTACTGCGTGTGTTATTAATGATATTGTCCTATAATTTCCCCATTCATTTGGATCAACTTTCTTGGGAATAGGCATAAAATATGGATCTCTTCCAGTCAGTTAACCAGGTAGCTGTCTTCCAGCTTTCTTGGCATAGATGAGTGAGCACTTCCAGAGATGCATCCGTTTGTTGAAACATCTCAATTGATATCCATTAGTTCCTGGAGCCTTGTTTTTCGCCAATGCCTTCATTGTAGCATGGGTTTCTTCCTTCAGTACCATCAGTTCGTGATCATGTGCTGCCTCCTGAAATGGCTGAACACCAATCAATTCTTTTTGGTATAATGACTCTGTGTATTCCTTCCATCTTCTTTTGATGCTGCATTGTTTAATATTTTCCCCCTAGAATCCTTCACTATTGCAATTTGAGGCTTGAATTTTTGATTCAGTTCTTTCAGCTTGAGAAATGCTGAGCATGTTCTTCCCTTTTGGTTTTCGATCTCCAGCTCTTTGCGCATGTCATTATACTTTACTTTGTCTTCTCGAGCAGCCCTTTGAAATCTTCTGTTCCGTTCTTATACCTCATCATTTCCTCATTTTGCTTTAGCTGCTCAAAATTCAGGAGCAAGTTTCTGAGCCCCTTCTGACATCCATTTTGGTCTTCTCTTTCTTTCCTGTCTTTTTAATGACCTGTTGCTTTCTTCATGTATGTTGCCCTTGATGTCGTTCCACAATAATTTAAAGAGGTCTGGTCTTTGGTCATTAGTGTTCAACCCATCAAATCTATCCTTGAGATGGTCTCTAAATTCAGGTGGGATATACTCAAGGTCATACTTTGGTTCTCGTGGACGTGTTCTAATTTTCTTCAGTTTCAACTTGAACTTGCATACGGGCAATTGAAGGTCTGTTCCACAGTTGGCCCCTGGCCTTGTTCTGACTGATGATATTGAGCTTTTCCATCATCTCTTTCCACAGATGTAGTCCATTCGATTCCTGTGTATTCCATCTAGCAAGGTCCATGTGTGTAGTCGTTGTTTATATTGGTGAAAAAAGGTATTTGCAATGAAGAAGTCATTGGTCTTACAAAATTCTATCATGCGATCTCCAGCATCATTTCTCTCACCAAGACCATATTTTCCAACTACCGATCCTTCTTCGTTTCCATCTTTCGCATTCCAATCACCAGTAATTATCAATGCATCCTGATTGCATGTTTGAACAATTTCAGACTGCAGAAGCTGGTAAAAATCTTCAGTTTCTTCACCTTTGGCCTTAGTGGTTGGTGCGTAAATTTGAATAATAGTCGTATTAACTGGTCTCCCTTGTAGGCATATGGATATTATCCTATCACTGACAGCGTTGTAATTCAGGATAGATCTTGAAGTGTTCTTTTTGACAATGAATGCAATGCCATTTCTCTGAAAGTTGTCATTGCTGGCATAGTAGACCATACAATTGTCCAATTCAAAATGGCCAACACCAGTCCATTTCAGCTCTCTAATGCCTAGGATATTGATGTTTATGTGTTCCATTTCATTTTTGACAATTTCCAATTTTCCTAGATTCATACTTCATACATTCCATGTTCTATTATTAATGGATGTTTGCAGCTCTTTCTTCTCATTTGGAGTTGTGCCACATCAGCAAATGAAGGTCCCGAAAGCTTGACTCCATCCATGTCATTAAGGTCGACTCTACTTTGAGAGGGCAGCTCTTCCCCAGGTGTCTTTTGATGACTGTTTGGAAATAGGGTTTTTCTTTAGTTGTCAGGTGGGTCAAAGTAAGTCATCTATGAGTAGGGGTGTCCTAGTCCTAACCCCTTCTGAGTGGTGTCTTATAAAAAGGCAATGACACACAGGGGGTGAGGGGGAGGACACTGAGTACTGACTAAGGCAGAAGCATCTGGAGTAGCCAAGGATCGCCGGCCAACTCCAGAGCTAGGGGTAGGCCCACAGAGGGAATCGACACAGCCGAGACCCTGATCTCAGACCCCCTGCCTCCAACTGGGAGGAAATAAACTTTGTGGTAATGGAGACATTATCCATCCAAACCACTGAGACCACAGCCCTGCTTCCAGACTGTGTGCGGTCTCCTGGCTTCCTAAGGAACCCCCCACCCAAGACTTAGCCACACTCGGGGGGTCCTCTGTGCCAGTTTGGGTCTGGTGATCATAACACAATCCGGAAGAAAAGCCCGGTATGACTTAGGCCAGAAGTTTCTAACTGAATCCAGCCCTCATATGTCTTGTCTTTGGCCCACATAGTGTCAAAAAAGGAATTTGAATTAGATCTAATGTTTAAAAATTGAGGGATTTCAAACAAAAATTTCTGGCCTTTCTTGAAAAATCAGAACAGCATCAGCAGGCCCAGAGGCCCATGTGAAAAATGGGCTGGGTCGCGAGCAGCAGGGCCCTTTCACATGAGACCCAGGAGCTGCATGCCCTGCTCTTCACCACTCCCTATCGCCCGTCCACACCCAGCCCCTTCACGCCCAAAACTTACCTGGGGTCCATGGATGATACCAGAGCTTTTAACCTCTGACCTGGAATGTCTCTCAAGTCTCCAGCCCACTCCACTTCTCTGTGATTTCTGAGTAGGATGCTTTAGTAGTGGGCAGGGCAAGAAAGGTTCACGATTCCTATGTCATCCATCACAGTTTTCCATCCGACCTGAGCTGAGCCCAAGACCAGAAAGTGTAGACAGAGGGGTATTTTCCCAGAGGCTCCTTCTCTAAGCCATAGCCCCACTGTCTAAAAGGCCTCCTTCTCTGTCTTCGTTTGCTGACAAGCGGCCCTTTGTCTTCCCCTCTTCCTCGGTATCTCCAGAATCTAAGAGGGGAACATGGCGACTAGACAACTATGCGCCTTCTGTTCTGTGCTGAGTGGAAGCCAGCACTGTGGTGGGGGCAGTCACAGAGGGAGGGGAGGCTGGGTTAGGGGCAGCAGGGCGCAAGAGAGCCCCTTGCCCGTCCCCAAGCCTGGTTGTCCCAAGGATCCATAATTCTCCGCTCATTCATCCAAAAGTTGTGTAGCGACGGGGCGCTCAGTCCTGGGAGGCCACCCACCTCCCCCTCCTGCTTTCCCACGGTGTCTGCCTGGCACCGTCAGCCAACGAGTGCGCAGACGAGACGGACTGAAGTTAGGAGGGGTGCTCTTCCAAACCTGGTGTTACCGATTGAACCGTGTTCCCCCAAAATATGTGTTAGAATCCTAACCCCTGCACCTGTGGCTGCAATCCCACTTGGGAATGGGGTTTCCTTGATTATGTCAATGAGGCCATGTCACTGTAGGCGTGTCCTAAACTCAATCACATCTGAGTTACAAGGGGCAGCAAGACATGGAGACAAGCAAGCACAAGCGGGGGAAGACAGATGCCACGTGAAGATCACCCTGGAATGGAGCAACACGGTGTCGGAGTAGAACTGTGCGCCACAGGGTTTTCATGGCCGATTTTTCAGAAGTAGATTGCCGGCCTTTCTTCCCAGGTGCCTCTGATGGACTCGAGCCTGCAACCTGTCAGTTAGCAGCCAAACACCTCAATCATTTGCGCCCCTAGGAGTTCCAGAAACTGAACTGGAAAGTGATAAGTGAACATTCTTCAGACTGAGCTTGTGCCCCACACATGTCCATGGGGCACAGACCCGCCGTTCCTGTTTATCAGTGAGTGAGCCCCAGGGGAAACCAGTAGGTGAGGGCATTGCTCTAGAAAGAGATTCCAGAGACACAGGTGTGGGCCTCCTGTTGGTAACCCCAACAGACCAATGGACAAAGGCATCTGGGGACATTTGGGGAAATCTGATTGTGGACTGGGTATGCAACGACATTAGGGAGCAGTGTTCACGTTGGAAGCCGTGGTCCCCACTGGTTATGGAAGGAAACGCACTCCCAAGCACACAGGGGTGAGATGATGGGCGCCTGGGATCTTCACTGAAACCCTTCATCATGGAAAAGGGGGATGGACAGATAGTGCAGCCCAGCCCTGGGGGTCGTTCTAGGAGGGTAGGGAGTAGGGGCACGTGGCTCCCTCCTTAGTGTATGCTGGAAAAGCTCCATGATACAAGAACAAAAGCCTCCTCAATTCAGACAACGTTCACCCACTCGACACGGTCAGCCCGAGTCCTGGAGTCCCTTCGCAGCCTGCCGGGGGTCTGTTCACTCTGATTCACCAATCACCGAGGGCCGGCCCCCACCCCGACCCAGCCTTCCTAGAGGAAGTCCACCAGAGGGGTGACCGCCCGCTGGCGCAGACCCCAGCCCTGCCATCACTTGGCCTGTGCCTGGCGGCTGGTACCTCCTCAAAGGGGCATAATGGCATCCACATCTGGGAGACAATTACACAACATAACCTGGCAAACCCTGACCCCGGGCCCCGCTTTGCTAAATGCCCAACAACTAACCACTGCTCTCAGTATTAAAGCAGCCATCCGGTCATGTCACGTTCCTGCTGAAACCATCAATGGTTCTCTACCATCAGGGGTTGCATCATGCCCCCCAACAAGATGTGCTGAAGTCCTAGCCCTTATACTGCAAGCGTGACCTTGTTTGGAAATGGGGTCTGTGAAGATGTCTGTTCACATGGGGCCATTGTGAAGTAGGGTGGTCCCAATCCAACCTGAGTGATGTCCTTAAAAACAAAAGGAAAAGAGACACAGACAGAGGGAATACAGCCATGTGACAACGGAGGCAGAGACTGGAGTGATGCAGCCACAAGCCAACGAACGCTGGGGGCCACCAAAAGCTGGGAGACAAGGAAGGATCCTCCCCTAGAGCCTTCAGGGAGAGCACAGCCCTGCCGATACCCTGAATTTGGACTCTCTGCCTCCAAAACCATGAACAATAAATTGTTCTTATCAGCCAGAAAATGACAACTGAGGCTGCCCCTTCTGGGACCTCCCCTGTATCCCCCAATCGTCCCTGTGGGGAGAGTGGCTGCCTTGTGTGCCATTGTTGCCCTTGCTGTTTCCGCTGGATCAGGAGTGGGGTGGGGGAGGGGCGACGGGGAGGACCCGTCTTGATGAACTCCTGGCGAGTCTCCAGAGCACCCGCCGCAGATCAGTCCCTCACAAAAGTGGGCCCTGTCCTCCACATCAAGGCAGACTCTGCCCTGCTCACCACACAACCAAGAGCCAACACCCCAAAACATGGCCTGGGGGCCACTGACGACACCCCAGCCTCTAGGATTTCAGGTGTGTGTGTGGTGGGGTAACTTGTACCCTTCAAATGGAGCCCTCAGAGCCCCAGTCAGAGCCCCAGGCCCAGCCCGCCCGCGCCTGGACAGAGCAGGTTATTCCCGACACAGTGGCCATGGGTGACTTCCAGTCTCTTGCAACAGCCTGCTCCATCTCCCCTGTGCCTGGTGCCATTGTACCTCAACTGTGGAAATTCTGGGTGGGGCTGCCAGGGTGGGTGGTCCTTTCGGGAAGCAGAGCCCAGGACCCGTCCCCACGGCCCTTGGTCTGATGGGACAGGCGTATCCCTGCAGGGCTCTGGGCAACACCTCTCAATCAGCGCCATGACAGGAAGAAAAATTAACACACCAACAGTCACACCTCCTCAGACAGGAGGAACTACTCACACACTGACAGTCACACCTCCTCAGACAGAAACACTAACAAGACATTCACACCTTGGCAGACAGAAGGAAACACACACCGACAGTCACACCTGCTCAGTGATGAAATAAAATTCACACACCAACAGCCACACCTCCTCAGACAGAAACAGTCACACACAGACAGTCACGTCTCCTCAGACAGTGGTAAAATAAAAAGCCAAAATCAACGTGATTTTGCAAAAGCCTTTTGGTTTTTAAATTTTAAATAAAAAAAACAAAACAAAAACAACCATTCACACACGAGATTCATCTCATCTGCTTTGAGGAAAAACATTAAAGAAAGTAGAATTTAAAAATAAGGCAAACCCCAAATAATGATAAAAATAGACACATCCTCCATAAAAATCTGGACTAAATTATCTAACCATTCACATCTAGTCAGTATTCAGAGCATGAGGTGGGATGCAAGTATAAAAACACAACCCCGAGTCGCTGCTATGTGGCGTCCGTCCGGTGTCCACCTGGCCCCGGACTCAGAGCTCCTCCCTGGCCCGGCCCAGCTGCGTGGCGTG
>NW_004444029.1:702332-704197 GCF_000243295.1 Trichechus manatus latirostris
TTGCAAGGATCGCCCCGGGAAAGACCGAGGTTCCCACATGTTAGAGAAGACTCTGCTGCGCCGTCTTAGTCTAGTCGGGGGGCCACTCCTGTCCCCCCTAATAAGAACGTCAGTGTGTTGGGGGGTCCGGCTCGCCCACGGCAGCGAGGACGCGGGTGGGCCCTTTGCAGGTGCCGCAGCCTGGGGGTGGGGGCCTGCGGGCCCTGGGTGCTCACCCTTCTTGAAGGCTGTCACGAACTCGCGCAGGGCGTCGGCGTCGAACTCGGTGGGCTCCATGGCGAACCTGCGCCCGCCCTCGTCCAGCACCGCCGCGTTGATGTCCTCGCCGCTCTCGCCAAGCCCCAGGTCCTTCACCTCCGAGGCGTAGTCGTCCTCATCAGCGATGGCGAATGCGTATTCAGGGAAGTCCTTGGCCACCTCCAGGACTTTGCTCCGCCAGAACTGCGTGGCTGGGGGCATCGGGTGTTTCTGCCTGAGTGTCCGCTGCCTGCCCGCCTGCCAGGCCGTCCCCCTCGCCCCCTGCACCTGCCAGGGACTGTCCCCCTCATCCCCCAACTTTATGATTCTACTTACATGAACTATCCAGAAGAGGCCCATGTGCAGAGACAGAAAATAGATTAGTCCTTACAGGGACCGGGGGAGGGAGAGTTACTGCTTAACAGACACTGATTTTCTGTTTGGGTGATAAAAGTGTTGGGGATAGACGGTGATGGTTTCACAACGTGGCGAATATAATGTCCCTGAACCGGACCCTTAATGGCAAATTTCATGTCGTCTGTACATATACTTACCACAGTACCATTTTTCAGAAGTGCGGCCCCAGCCACATCAGTCTCCTCCAGTTACCAGCTTCTCGTCCTCCTGGGGAGATTTCCAAGTCTGCATCCCAACACATGCCCGCCTGTCTATGCTCTTTCTCTCCCTCGGATGAGGGACTCTGGGGGGCGGCAGGCCTTTTGCGGTTTCGGTCAATGTGTGTGTAAATCCTGGTCCCCACACAGGATCCGTGGACAGATGTCTCAGCACCTAGACCCCTCACGCTCTTTGCAATACTGTTTTCACTGCTGGTGTCATCAGCCTCAGCCCCATACGCCAATATGCCTTTTTTTCTGATTATAAAAGCAATATATGCCTATTGTAAAAATCCAAATGTCACAGAAATATGTAACTCTAAAAGTAAATACTCTTTATAACCTCCTCTGCCCTGCTCCTCACCATAACGACTGTCAAGTCATATTTAGTCGTACAGAATTCTTCACGTTTTAAAAAACAAGTGGGATCCTATGTACACTCTGTTCTACAGCTGTGGTCCTTAGATATTAAAGGGCACACGCAAAGTGCCAGACACGGGCTCTGATGTTAAAGTGGGAACAGTGCAAAGGAATCTATGTGAAAGGAAAGAAGGACTGAGAACACATCCTTCCAGGTTTTAGAGAAGTGGAACTCCATCCATGTGTCCCGTGTCTGTGTATTTCCTTGAAGTTCACCCAGAAGGGCTGTTCTCATGCGGAATTTATTAAAATGTTTGTTTTCTGTTTAACATTACTGAACAAAACAATACTTCCCTGGACCAGCCTAGCCATCTTATTAACTGTAAATTGCATTAACTGAAATGCAGTCAATACTCCTCTGGCACACGGAGCCCCTGACGTATTCTAAACAACATTAGCAGACAGAGCGGCCCCCACAGCCGGCTTTGTCTTCTCGAGCTGTGGTTCAGATTTCTTCACCCAAACCCTGCAGTCTGAGCTGAGCATTAACTGTCACTGAGGGCAGGGACAATGCCGTTGGAAAAGACGTCATTGGTGACCGTCGGTAAAGAAATGGCACTTCCAGGCTTCATACCCAAATCCTACAATCCTTCA
>NW_004444029.1:706151-727310 GCF_000243295.1 Trichechus manatus latirostris
GGTATCTGGCTAGTACAATCCTGTGTCCTATATCCAGCCTGTGGTCAAATGTTGTTTGTTCTCAGATCGAAGGACTCCCTTTAATAAGTCTTGTAAGTTTGGTTTGCTTTTTACATAGTCCCTTAATTTCTGTTTATCTGGAAATGACCTAATTTCACCATCATATTTGAATGAGAGTTTTGCAGGATTTATTATTCTTGGCAGGTAATTTTTTTCTTTCAAGGTTTTGTATATGTCATCCCATTGCCTTCTTGCCTGCATGGTTTCTGCCGAATAATCCGAGTTCAGTCTTACTGTTTCTCCACTGTATGTGACTTCTTGTTTTTCTTGAGCTCGAGCGTGTTTTATATTCTAAGCTCTGAGCTGGGCGCTCCGTTTGATACAAAGATGGTTATGGTGTGGTTATGGTGTGGCTGAGGAGATAGTTTCTCTCTTTATGAAAGAAAACACTCTAAAACCCTCTACTGGTCAGTGATTTATGCTCATGTCCTGGCCATCAAGCAAAACGACTTGCTTTCAAGCAGCATTTTTGCTGCTGAGGTTCATATTAATATCCCCATCTCAATGTCAACATCTCTCAGCTAACAGAATTTTTAAAGTTTCTTTAAAGTGAATTTATGCAAAGTGAATCCTTCCATCATAAATTTTGATTAGCTTTCTGCACGCACACATACATACACACCAACTTTGTGTTTGAATATAAAAAAATTATTAAAAACGCAAGCCTCTCAAAACCATATACACGGAGTATGCTTAATGGTGGACAGCATTTAATAGGCACTTAATAAACTTTCATTACTGGAAAATACATGAATGATAATAACATTGGTATTTTTATATGCCTCTTCGTCCATAAAGGGCTTATCCACTTACTGTGACTCAGAAAATGCCGCCATGACCCTCACTCACTGCAAGAGGAAGCGTATCTAACTGTTCAGAAACCCTGATCTTATGGTTGCGTGTCACCGTCTCATAGACTAGCCCCAACGTAGACACTGTGGTTCCTGGAGGTTTGGGATTTGGCTACATTCTACTTCAGCCTCAAAGCCCCACACATATCTAGCTGTATCTCTCAAGCAATTTTTTTTTATGGGTTTTGCTTTAATCCTACTTCTAGAACTTATTTCCTTCCTATCAATTTATCAGGTAATAGATTAAGTGGATACTTCGTTCATTTCCTGAGACTAGAGAATCTAATATCCAAGGCTTAGTATCAGAGGTCTGATTTCTAACAATGTATCTTTCTCCTTAATCTTCCGATGACTCTGACCCACAAATACCACCATTGCTCTCGTGGGCGAGGAAAGGGCAGCTGCAATGCTTCCAGAATATTCACCGATGTTTGGGTAACGCAGGGGCCAAGTGATGAGGAGTGCCACAGTTGCACACAGTATGACAGGAAATACATCTTTACACGGACAAATACGTTTATGACTCCAGGGGGTGCTGAATGTCAGAGGACATACCTTTTGGTCGAATTTTGAAATTAATGTTAACTCTACACTATGTAATTTAACCTTTTGCACTAGATCTTAACTTTTCCCATAACAGCTTTTATGGCACGTCGGAGCTCTGTCAAAGCCCTGGTGGCTCAGTGGTTAAGAGCTCGGCTGCTAAGCAACGGTCAGCAGTTCAAATCCAACAGCTGCTCATTGAAAACCCTATAGGGCATTCAACTCTGTCCTATAGGGTTGTTATGAGTTGGAATCCACTCAACGGCAAAGGGTTTTGGGAGCTGTGTTCACACAGTAGTTAATTGCTTGGCTGCTTACCTAAAGATCAGCTGTTCAAACCCAACAGCCACTCCACAGAGGAGAAAAGTGTGGCAGTCCGCTTCCATAAAGATTTTTGGTTGTTGTTAAGGCTGTCGATTTGATTCTGACTCATAGCCACCCTATGTACAACAGAACGAAATGATGCCCAGTCCAGGACTATCCTCTCAATCGTTCTTAAGCTGAGCCCATTGCTGCAGCCACTGTGTCAATCCCTCTTGTTGAGGGTCTTCCTCTTTTTCACTGACCCTCTACTTTACCAAGCATGATGTCCTTCTCCAGGGACTGGTCCCTCCTGATAACATGTCCAAAGTATGTGAGACATAGTCTCACCATCCTCGCTTCTAATGAGCATTCTAGCTGTATTCCTTCCCAGACAGATTTGTTTGTTCTTTTGGCAGTCCATGGTATATTCAATATTCTTCACCAACACCATAATTCAAAGTCATCAATTCCTCAGTCTTCCTTATTCATTGTCCAGCTTTCCCATGCATATGAGGTAATTGAAAAGACCATGGCTTGGGTCAGGTGCACCTTAGTCCTTAAAGTGACATCTCTGCTTTTTAACACTTTAAACAGGTCTTTTGCAGTACATTTGTCCAATGCAATGCATCTTTTGATTTCTTGACTGCTGCTTCCATGGGTGTTGATTGTGGATCCAAGTAAAGTGAAATCCTTGATAATCTCAATCTTTTCTCCATTTATCATGATGTTGCTTATTGGTCCAGTTGCGAGGATTTTTGTTTTCTTTATGTTGAGGTGTAATCCATACTGAAGGCTGTGGTCTTTGATCTTCATCAGTAAGTGCTTCAAGTCCTCTTACTCTCAGTAAGTGAGGTTGTGCCATCTGCATAACTCAGGTTGTTAATGAGTCCTCCTCCAATCCTGATGCCCCGTTCTTCTTCGTATAATCCACCTTCTTGGATTTTTTGCTCAGCATACAGATTGAATAAGTATGATGGGAGGATACAACTCTGATGCACACCTTTCCTGACTTTAAACCACATGGTATCCACTTGTACGTTTGAACTACTGCCTCTTGATTTATGTACAGGTTCCTCGTGAGCACAATTATATTTTCTGGATTTCCTACTCTTAATGTTATCCATAATTTGTTATGATACACACAGTCTAATGCCTTTGCATAGTCAATAAAACACAGGTAAACATCTTTCTGGTATTCTCTTCTTTCAGCCCGGATCCATCTGACATCAGCAATGATATGTGTGGCTCCATGTCCTCTTCTGCATCCTGCTTGAATTTCTGGCAGTTCCCTGTTGATATACTGCTGCAACCACTTTTGAATGATCTTCAGAAAATTTTAGTTGTGTGTGAACATTAATAATATTTTTTGATAATTTACACATTCTGTTGGATCACCTTTCTTTGGAATAGGCATAAATATGGCTCTTTTCCAGTTGGTTGGCTATGTAGCTATCTTCCAAATTTCTTGGCATAAATGAGTAAGAACTTCCAGTGCTGCATCCGTTTGTCGAAACATCTCAATTGGTATTCCATCCATTCCTGGAGCCTTGTTTTCCGGCAGTGCCTTCAGTGCAGCTTGAACTTCTTCCTTCAGTACCATACGTTCCTGATCATATGCTACCTCCTGAAATGGTCGAACGTCAACCAATTCTTTTTGGTATAGTTACTTTATGTATTCTTCTTTTCTTTCAATGTTTCCTGCTTCGTTTAATATTTTTGCAAAACAACAACAAGAAACCAAAACTGTTGCCATCAAGTAGATGCTCATAGTTTTTTTTATTTTCCCTATAGAATCCTTTAATAGTGCAACTCAAGGCTTGAATTTTTTCTTCAGTTCTTTCAGCTTGAGAAATGCCAAGCATGTTCTTCCCTTTTGGTTTTCTATCTCCAGGTTTTTGCACGTCATTGTAATACTTTACTTTGTCTTCTAGAGCCACCCTTTGAAGTCCTTCATTCAGCTCTTTGACTTCATCATTTCTTCCATTCGCTTTAGCTATTCGGCTTTCAAGAGTAAGTTTCAGAGTCTCTTCTGACATCCATTTTGGTCTTTTCTTTCCTGTCTTTTTAATGACCTCTGGCTTTCTTCATGTATGATGTCCTTGATGTCATTCCACAACTCATCTGGTCTTTGGTCATTAGAGTTCAATGCGTCAAATCTATTCTTGAGATGGTCTCTAAATTCAGGTGAGATGTACTCAAGGTTGTACTTTGGCTCTCGTGGACTTGTTCTAAGTTTCTTCAGCTTCAGCTTGAACTTGCATATGAGCAATTGATGTTCTGTTCTACAGTCAGCCCCTGGCCTTGTTCTGACTGATGATATTGAGTTTTTCCATTGTCTCTTTCTATAGATGTAGTCAATTTGATTCCTATGTATTCTATCTGGCGAGGTCTATGTGTATAGTCGCCGTTTATGTTGTTGAAAACAAGGTATTTGCAATGAAGAAGTGGTTGGTCTTGCAAAATTCTATCAAGCAATCTACAGCATCATTGCTATCACCAAGGCCATATTTTCCAACTACTGATCTTTCTTCGTTTCCAACTTTCACATTCCAAACCAAAAAAAAAAAACCCAAACTCGTTGCTGTCGAGTCGATTCCAACTCATAGCAACCCTATAGGACAGAGCAGAACTGCCCCATAGAGTTTCCAAGGAGCACCTGGTGGATTCGAACTGCTGTCCTTTTGGTTAGCACCCTGATTGCATGTTCTATCGATTTCAGACTGCAGAAGTTGATAAAAATCTTCAGTTTGTTCATCTTTGGCCTTAGTGGTTGGTGTACAAATTTTAATAATAGTTGTATTAACTGGTCTTTCTTGTAGGCGTATATATATTATCCTATTACTGACAGTGTTGTACTTCAGGACAGACCTTGAAATGTTCTTCTTGACGAGGAATGCAATGCCATGCCACTTCAATTGTTCATTCCTGGCATAGTAGACCATATGGTTGTCCAATTTAAAATGGCCAATACCAGTCCATTTCAGCTCACTAATGCCTAGGATATCGATGTTTATGTGTTCCATTTCATTTTTTGACGATTTCCAATTTTCCTAGATTCATACTTCCTACATTCCCAGTTATGATTATTAATGGATGTTTGCAGCTGTTTCTTCTCATTTTGAGTCGTGCCACATCAGCAAATGAAGTTCCCAAAAACTTGACTCCATCCATGTTATCAAGGTCGACTCTACTTTCAGGAGGCAGCTCTTCCCCAGGTGTCTTTTGAGTGCCTTCCAACCTGAGGGCCTCAACTTCCAGGACTATATTGGATAATGTTCCACTGCTACTCATAAAGTTTTCACTGGCTAAGTTTTTTCAGAAGTAGACCGCCAGGTCCTTCTTCCTAGTCTGTGTTAGTCTGGAAGCTAAGCTGAAACTCGTCCGCCATGGGTGACCCTGCTGATATTTAAATATTGGTGGCATAGCTTCCAGCATCACGGCAACACGAAAGCCCCCACAGTATGACAAACTGACAGATGGGTGGGGGAAGTCTTGATACATGCTTCAATATGGATGGAGCTGGATGTCATCATGTTGAGTGAAATAAGTCAATCACAAAAGGACACATATTTTATGACAACACTTATATAAAAAGACAAGAAAAGGCAAATGTATAGAGAACAAAGTTTATTAGTGGTTCCCAGCGGTGGTTAATGGTGATGGAAAAATAGCATTGATTAAGGCTACGATTACACAGGTGATTATTGAAATTGCTGTCAATAAGTTGTACACCGCTACAGAAAGTTGAATTGGCAAAAGTTGCGTGATAGATATATTTACAACAATGACAAAAAAAAAAAAAAAAAAAAGAGTATCTGCTGAGCCCCTGGTCTCTCTAACACCCCAGAACTAAAACAATTTCCAAGGCCAACTCTTCAGACAGGGATTGGACTGGACTGTGGGACGTAAAGTAATACTTGTGAAGAATGTGCCTCTTAGTCAAGTAGATACAACAGACCAAAGGGGCGGCTTCTGTCCAGAGGTGAGATGGGAAGGCAGAGAGAGTTAGGAGCTGGTTGAATGTTCATGGGGAGTCGGGGCGGAAGGGAGGAGCATGCTGTCGCAGAATGGGGTGAGCAGTTGGGGTCTCATGACAATGTATGTAAAAAAAAATTCTGTATGGGAGACTAACTTGAAATGTAAACTTCATTTAACTACAACAATAAAAAAAAAAAAGAATATCTGCTGAGGCTGCTTATGTATAACCAAAAATCTTCTGGGATTTAGTTGCTTGGTTTGGAGGTTTGAGGTCATGGTTTCATGGGACATCCCAATTAACTGGTTTATTAACATATTTAGTGCCTCTGTTCTACCTCTTAGTTCTATGCATCATGCCTGGGGTCTTAAAAGCTTGCAAGTGGACATCTGAGGCACAACAATTGGTCTCTATTCACCTGGAACAAAGGAAGAAAGAGAGTCAGGAATTGGAGGAGGATATGGAATGTGTGGCTAATTGCCTCCATGAACAACTGCCTCCTTTGCCAGGAGACCAGAAGTGGATGGTGCCCAGCTACCATCCCTGAACATTTTGATCAAAGATTCCATAGAAGAATCCTGATCAAAAGAGGGAAAATGCAGAACAGAATTTCAAATTCTCATGGACTGAAGACTTCCTGGAGCCAGGAAGGTTGGATGTACCTGTGAAACTATTGCCCTGAGGTCGTCTTTAAACCTTAAACCAAAAATATCCCCAGAAGTCTTCTTAAAACCAAACAATAGTTTAGCTTAACTAGTAAAAATGTCTGCCTTGAGCATTGTGCTCTTTTAAGAACTATCTATATGGGATCAAATTGACAATAGCAACTGGAAAGATTAGAAAGGAACCTTAGGGCAAAGTGAATTTATGTTAATTGGGGAGGAACAATCAGAAAAGGACGGTAAGAATGGTTAGACTATTTGAAAAATATAATCAACATCACTGAACGGTACACGTAGAAACTGCTGAATTGGTGTTTTACTGTGTATTTTCTCAACAATGACAACAAAATAAATAAAATTATATTAAACAAAATAAGTCATTAGAAAGCCACCTTAGGCTTTTTCTGAACAGTTTCTTGGTTCATCTCTCCAGAAAAGCATAGTAGTAAGCTACTAGGAGGAGCCCTGTTGGAGCAGTGGTTAAGAGCTTGACTTCTAACCAAAAGGTGGGCAGTTGGAATCCAGCTACTCCTTGGAAACCCTATAGGGCTGTTCTACTCTGTCCTATAGGGTCCATGAGTCGGAACTGACTCAATGGCAACAGGTTTGCTTTTTTAAGCTACTAAGAAAGCCCTAAGGAATAGATTTGAATTTCAACGTTGCTGTTGTTGGGTGTCATCAAGTCAGTTCTGACTCATAGCGACCCTACGCACCACAGAACGAAACACTGCCCGGTCCTGCGCCATGCCCACAATCGTTGTTATGCTTGAGCCCACTGTTGCAGCCAGTGTCAATCCATCTCCTTGAAGGTCTTCCTCTTTTTCGCTGACCCTCTACTTTACCAACCATGACGTGCTTCTCCAGGGTCTGATCCCTCCTGACAACATGTCCAAAGTGTGTGAGACGTAGGCTCGCCGTCCTTGCTTCTAAGGAGCATTCTGGTTGTACTTGAGTAAGAGCAGGAAAACTATCAAAAATTCCCCAAAATGGTGGTAGTGGTTGTTGTTTAACCTAAAAAAACCAAAAATAGCCTTAAAAAAAAAAACAAAACACACACACACACACAAAACCCCCAGATGATACTGATATTCTAAAAGGCTTGTTCAGCGAATCTATGTCATCTTTAATTTCCGGAGCATAATTGACACCTGACATAAAACATCGAGACTCAGCCCCACATCCTTGGCCAAAACCCTCTCCCTTAAGGAAAATAATGGCTTGGTTGGCAAATTTTTCTGTGTGCAAACTCCTTAAGTGTGGGCGACCCTCTCTCAGTTTGTCCTTAAACTTCCTTCGTAAATACTTAGAAGTTTTAAAAGGTCACCGATGGTTTGCATTTCCCAATGTGTTTTTGGAAAGAAACACCTTGGCCTGCGTGGTGGGTCGAGGAAAGGAGAGTAATTTATGGGTGATTCTAACTGCTGAAGTACTCCCAGAACAGGGTCTTCCAGAAACACGGGGTTTCCTGGGCGGTGTGAACAAGCACCAGAGGAAAAAGGCAGGCGTCCTGCCCGAGTCACCTCTTTGACCCTGGCTGACGGGCTCTTCATCCTTAGCCGTTTGCAGACCTGAGTGCTGGCCGATAGCACTTTCTGGGGAAAAGGCCCGCGCGACTAAACGGTGGGGTAACTGCAAGTCCCCGCGGCGGGGAGCGGGTGCCCCCTCCGCCCCTCGGAGTCCGCTCTGCCCGCCGAGCCGGCCGACGCCCCGACGGGCCCAGGCGGAGCCGACACTGCGCGGAGGCGGGTCGCAGCTGCCGGGGGCGGTGCTCGCGGGGCCCGCGCGCGACTCTGCAAAGCCTCGTCGCTGGAGCGCCGGCCCGATTTACTGTCGTGTGTGGCTCGGCGCTACCCACAATGCACCTGCGAAAATGAAATGCAAAAGAGCCTGGTGGGTCACGTAATTCTTAAAAATGTGCTTAAAAAGAGTAGTTTTGCTTTGTTGTCATTGTGTTTAGCCGGAAGGTGTGATGCGTTTTATTTTTCATGAATTGTGGACTAGACCATGAAAAGTCTCCTCACTTAAACTGAGTTAAGATAGGAAGTTTAAATAACCAGAAACTCGCCCTCACCTGCAGTTGGTCCGAGGGTTGTGGGTTATTGTTAAGCTGTTTAACATTATCTCCCACCCACAACCGTACTTGACTAGCTTCACCTTTTGGCATTTCTAAGTAATTGGCAATGATTCTTGCACAAATTAATTGAAATGCATGTGAAAGTTGTATTTAGTCGATAATTTGAATGGAAAAAAGCTTTTGAAAATTGCCCTCTTTCCGTATAATTTTTATTTTTATTTATTGTACTTCAGGTGAAGATTTACAGAACAGTTTCTCATTAAACAGCAGTACACATATTGTTTGACACTGGTTAACAACCCCATGACATGTCAACCCTCTCCCTTCTCGACCTTTTTTTTGGTGAAAATATACATAGCCAAAGATACACCATTTCAAAAAAATTTCTACATGCACAGTTCAGTGACATTGACTACGCTCTTCCAATTGTGCTGCTATTCTCACTTTACAGAATAAAAGTTTCTCATTAAACAGTACACGTTGCCTTATGACAATGGTTAACAACCTCACATCAACACTGTCCTTACTCAACCTTGGGTTCCCTATCACCAGCTTTCCTGTCCCCTTCTGCCTTCTAGCCCTTGTCCCTGGACTGCTGTGCCTCATGAGTCTCGTTTCGTTTAACGGGGCTGTCCAACCCCAAGCTGAATGGTGAACTCGGAAGTGACCTCACCACTGAGCTAAAAGGGTGTTTGGGGGCCATACTCTCAGGGTTTCTCCAGTCTCCTTCAGGCCAATAAATCTGGTCTTTTTTTTGTGAGATAGAATTTTGTTCTACATCCTTCTCCAGCTCTGTCCAGAACCCTCTGTTGTGATCCCGGTCAGAGCAGTCAGTGGTGGTAGATAGGCATCATCTAGCTGTACTGGATTCGTATAATTTTTAAATAAAATTAACTTCCAGCACCATTGATATATTAACCTTCAGAGTGCCTGGGGAAAAAAAAAATCAAGCCCCAAGTCCTTTGGGTTGAGGGTGAGTCTATTCTGAATCATAGTGACCCTACAGGACAGAGCAGAACTGCCCCACAGGGTTTCCAAGGCTGTAAATCATTATGACTGGGGCAGTGTTTCCTTCTGTTGTACACCGGGTCGCTATGAGTCAGAATCAACCGGAGGGCACCTAACAAATCTTTACGACAGCAGACTGCCGCATCTTTCTCCTGCCTGCACAGTGAGCACATCTTTGGCTTAGTACTTAAGTGCTTAACCACTGTGCCACCAGGGCTCCTCCTGAAATAAATACAAGAGTAATTTTAATTAACTTTTAACTTCTTATTTTTTAAAACTCTGATAATGAAGATTGCTAATTTGTAATTACACAATAATGTATTTCTCATTATAAATTTGGAGGAAGGAGCGAAGGATGAAGAAGCCTCCCTTCAGAAACATATAGCATGAACACATACATCTTTGTGTGTATATACAGTAATTGTATATGGATACAGAAAATCTGGAAGATATATACCAAATTATTACCAGTTTTACATAGCTCCGGGGAGAGGGATTTCAGAGGAGGACATCTAAAGGAAATATCAGAAATAAAAGATATAGAAAGTTTGTTGCTATTCAGTAATTTTGTAGGTGTCCGTGAATTGAGTAATGTACTTTTATATATTTCCTATCTGTTTCACATATAAAGTCCAGAGTTTTAATAGCTAATTTAAAACCGTGTATGAAGGAGATGCACATTTCTGCTCTGGGGCAATGCTTCCTGACTCCAGAATTCATCCTCTCTCTCTCATACAGAATCTGAAACCAATAAACCCACCAAGTAACCATACTTGAATATGAGGAGCCAACAAATGGGCTTTAGTTACATCTGTAACTTTTATTCCTCGGCTGGGCGTGGGCCCATGGATGCTCATTATGTTAGTTTTTCTATGTTTGAAACATTTCGTAATTTTAAAAATCATGTTTTCAAACTTTAACAGGACATCATGAAAAAATATTAAATGAAAGTATCAATCAGAATACAAAATATACAGTATGATTCCAATTCATACACACATACACACACACACGAAACATAGTAAAAGAGGCTATCTCTGGTAATTTTTATTTTCTTAATTATGTCTTTATGTATTATCTAAATGTTTTACAATATATCTCATTATGATCTGAAACAATCAGTGGTGGAGTATACTGCACAGCTTTTTACAAAATTATATAATACGTGCATACATTCTTGTGAAATAGTCAGAGGAAGCTATGCTCACTGAGTGAAGGCGAAAGCCCCTTCACGGTCCTTCCCGCCCCAGACGTGACAGGGTTTTGTGCGTGCCCTTCCAGTCCCTTTCTATACATTTTTCTTTGTATATCTGCATTTCTGTACATGCAGTTCTTATGTATTTACATAAATGTTACCATACTATACAGACTTTTATACGCTGCCTTTTCATTTTATACTACGTGTTGGAGATCTTTTAATTTCAGTACGTACAGGTTCTCTTCTTTTTATTAAAAAAATAATTAACTTTATTCATTTAATCTCATTTATTTAAAGAGCTGCATAGTGGTTAAGAGCTATGGCTGCTAACCAAAAGGTCGGCAGTTTGAATCCATCAGCTGCTCCTTGGAAACTCTATGGGGCAGGTCTACTCTGTCCTATAGGATTGCTATGAGTTGGAGTTGACGCGATGGCAATTAAGTATGGGTTTTATAATTCATTTAGCTATATCCCTATTGATGGGCATCAAGCTGTTTCCTAATGTTTGCTATTACACACGTTTCAGTTACCCTTACCTCTACGCGCATGTTTGAAAATTTTTGTCAGAAAGGTTCGCAGAAGCGGGGTCTCTAGGTCAGAAGGTGTTTACATTCTAAACAATGACCAGTGCTGCCCACCTGCCCAATAATCTCCAAGAGGCTCTGCCACTTCACACTTCTGACTCCTGTCAGCCTGGTTCCTCAAATCCTCATATTTCACTAATATCCTATCTGAAAACACAACAAATTTATGAAGAACGTTTGACACATTTCTTGAACCAGCATGTATTCGTTTTACAATGAGAAGCAATGTTTTTAAATTAAGTTAATATGTTGCTTTTTTGTGACTGAAGGCAAATGCCCCAAAATGGTGAAAGCTGTTCTCTGCAGGAGACGAGGTGTAGGCAATTTTCACTTCTTTTATCATCTGGAAAAAAAAAAAAGTTAATTAAAAAACAAGAATGTTAACATGTAAACATAAATGTTATAGAAAAAAGAGAGAGATATCAAAAATCCATTAACCATGGAATAGAATGGAATTGGTTGTGTTTATACAACCAATGCACGACGACAAGATGGACTGACACAGTGGTTGCAAAGACGGGCTTCAGCACAGCAATGATTATGGTGGTGGGGCAAGACTCGGGAGTGTTTTCTTCTGTTGTAAACAGGGGCACTATGAGTTGGAACGGACTTGAGGGCACCTAACTATAACGTACTGCAAAGTGATGCTAGCTTGGGCTGCCATTCAGGACTCTTAACAGCAGTTGCCTGGAGTAGACATTAGAGTGGATTCTTTGGAATGTTATTAAAACACACGTGATAATTACTATCCAAAAGCAGAAATGATTTAACACTTTAGAAAGTTTAATAATTGCTTCATTTCCTGCCAGATCCAGCCTACTTTATACAGGACATTAGTGCAATGCTCTAAGTTCAGTGGTATTCTCAAAAATCCCACCACATATGGTGTGTGGACCACACTGAGTGACCCAGCTCCCTCACATGACAGACTGCTGACTGCCCTAGTTCAAAATGGCTGCTTTTTAAACATATGGCTCCCAGCTGATGTTTCATCACCACTATTTTTCTTCTCAAAAGATTATATACTAGTTGGATAAATTTCATCAGTGGGAAAATATTTTCTTCTCAAGTTAGGGATGAATTTCTGCAGTTGGAAATATTTTTTACATTAAAAATATTCACTCACAACATGCTCTTCTTTTAATGGTAGGAAAATCTTTAGCCAACAGTCATCACAACTCAGAACTGCAAAGCAGGGTGTCAATAGGCTGTCATGGAGCTTACAGAGACCACAGATGAACTGCCTTACCGTCCATCCAGCCCATGTCCTGGGCCAACAAGGGCCACAGATCTCAGGAGCTGAGGCTCGGGAGGACCTAACGTGGCACAGAGAACCATGCAGCCCCAACCCACTAAGGACATGTAGGAGTTGGAGGAGGGCACCGCCTTGAACTTGGAACAATGGGAGAAAAGAAGTTTAGCATCTTGTTGACTGGAGATCTAGTACCCGATCTTGAAGCTCACTCACTCCATCCAGTAACTCATGAATTCCTTTGTCAGAAACTTCCCTGAGTCCAGTCCTGATTTCAGAGTCCTGGTCACATACCAGCTTCTGGGACCCCACAGCCACAGGGACGGGCCGCTGAAGGAGCCCCAGGCCACTCTGTTTCCGGAGCAGGTCTAGGCTGCCTCATCGCTGACATGGCCATCTTCCTAACCTCGGCATTGCTAACTGCCCTCCTCTGCCCCAAACCCAACAGCAGTTTCATCTCTCCTCTGTGGCTGACTTCCAGGCTCTCTCCTCCCTCGCCTCTTGCTTTCTTGCAGAATCCCTTTCCATGCCCCCACTCCTGCCCTGCTTGCCCACCGTCTACCTGCTTGATGTGGTGCAAGCAGGGAAGGGACCATATCGTCACTACGTAAATGTCTTTTGAGTGAGTAAGTGGTCACATATGGCCACTGTAAACATTTATCTAAACACTTTCAAACTCCTTTGTGTCTATCCAACATGTCTACACAAAATACGTTTTTAAGTAATGAGTTCGTTAAGTTTATTACTTACCAAGTGAAGTAATTCTTAATTGTTCTAAATATACATTGCAGAGAATTCAAGGAATGCTTTTTAGTTGAAACATGTTGGGGTTCAGTGAAAAATCCGAGTTCATGCTATTCATGTCTTCAGAAAATTTGACCACGTTCACTTCTCAACTTCTGCTTTTTCAGCCTAGAAAGTTCTAATCCTTTGTCTTCATTTAGCCAAATCTCTTCTCGTTTCCCTCCCTAGACCCCACCTCACTCTCCCTCTTAATCCTTTTAGGTCCAGTGATAAAAAATGCTGTAGTATTTCCTTTTGTGGACACATGAAAGTTTTTTTCTTCTTCTAAGTTTGATGGTAAGACAACTAATGCTTTGTGGCTTTTGGGGCCTTATTTTCAGGCAACTTCCCTGGTACCGTTCCTAAGGTTCTGATGGCTTCGAGATCTTCCTTTCTTAAGTACAGTGGATTTATTTTTATCCCTAAATTAGTTGCCTTGAACTTTTCTTGTGAGCAGTTATCATTTATCTGGCAGTAGAATTTTTGGTGGGGGAAATGTTATCCTATTTGTGTCCCTGCGTGATCATCCCTTCCTCCTTCTTTTAAACAACTTCACAGAGATGTAACTTACATACCATAAAGTTCATCCACTTAAATATGATACTCGTTAAGAGTGTGCTTCTTAGTTCAAGTAGATACATGAGACTAAATGGGCAGCTCATGTCCAGAGGCGAGATGAGAAGGCAGAGAGGGTCAGGAGCTGGTTTAACGGACACTGGGAATCCGGGCTGGTGAGGAAGAGTGTGCTGTCACGGTATAGGGAGAGCAAATAGGGTCACAAAACAATGTATAGATAAATTTTTGTATGAGAGACCAACTTGAATTATAAACTTTCACTTAAAGCACAACAGTAAGAAAGCGCACCCACTTAAACGGTACAATTAAATGGTTTTCAGTACACAGTTGCCCAACTATCACCACAGTCTACCTTAGAACATCTTCGTCATCCCCCAAAGGAAAGCCTGTACCAGTCAGCAGTCACTCCATCCTTCCCCCCCTCCCCGCCCTAGGCAACCACTGCTTTATTTTCTGCCTCTATAGACATTTCATAGGAGCCCTGGTGGGGCAATGGTTAAATACTTGGCTGCTATCCAAAAGGTTGGCGATACCCAGGGGCTCTGTGGAAGAAAGACCTGGCAACCTGCTTCCATAAAGATTACAGCCAAGAAGACCCTATGGGGCAGTTCTGCTGTGTCCCATGGGATCACTATGAGTCAGAATTGACTAGGTGGTACCCAGCAACAGACATCTCACAGAAGTGGGACCATACAATACGTGACTAGCTTTTCACTTAGCATAATGCTTTTGGGGTTCATCCATGTTGTACAATGTATTAGTACTTCATTCCTTTTTATTGCTGATTAATATTCTATTGTATGGATATACATTTGGTTGTTCATTCATCCACTGATGGACATTTGGGTTATTTTCACTTTCTGGCTATTATGAGTAATGGTGCTGTGAACATTTGTAATACCTGTTTTGCATGGATCTATGTTTTCACTTCTCCTGGGTAGACAGATATGTAGGAGTGGAACTGCTGGTTCATATAGTAACTCTGGCACCCTGGGTAGTACAAATGGTTAACGTGCTTTGCTGCTAACCAAAAGGTTGGCAGTTTGAGTCCACTCAGAGGTGCCTAGGAAGAAAGGTCTGGCTATCTACTTCTGAAAAATTAGCCATCGAAAACCCTATGAAGCACAGTTCTATTCTGACACACATGGGGTTGCCATGAGTCAAAACTGACTTGATGGCAACTGGCTGACTGTGTTGTTTTAGTAGTTAACTATGTTTATAAACGTTTTGTAGAACCGCCAGACTGTCTTCCAAACTGACTGCCCTGCACATTTTACATTTTCACCTGCAATGTACAAGGGCTCCAATTTGTGCACATCCTCGCTAACACTTGTAACTATTTGGTTATAGCTATTCTAGGAGGTGTGAAGTGGTATTACATGGTAATTTTGATTTGCATTTTCTAATAACTAATATGTTGAGCATCTTTTCATGTACTTATTAGCCATTTGTATACCTTCTTTGGAGAAACGTCTATTCAAATCCTTTGTCCATTTTTAATACATGTTGTTCTCGTTGAGTTGTAGGAGTTCTTTATATACTCTGTATACACCTCTTCCTTCTTAGAAAACTATCTTCATGTGGATTCCAGGACATCTCACTGGTTCTCCTCCTTCTTGTTTGCCTCTTTTCAGTTTTCCTTGCTGATTCTTTCTCCTATTCCTGACTTTTTAATTATTATTTAAGTATAACAGACTTCTAGAAATGGTGTTCAGTGTAAGTTTGATAAATCTGCACAGTGGGAATGTCCATTTACCAGTATCCAGATAAAAGAACACTATCAGCATCCCAGAAACGGCCCTTTGCTCTCTCTAGTTACTACCTTTCCCAACGATAACCAACTATTTTGATTTCTAACACCAAACATCAGTTTTGTTTATTAAGGAACTTTAAATAAAGAATTAAATGTGCTTTGCTGCTAACCAAAAGCTTGGCAGTTTTGAGTCCACCCAGAGGCATATTTTTTCTTCTGATTTCTTTCACTCAACATGTTTATCAGATTCATTCACATTGTTGTGTGGAGCTGCAGACTGTTCATTCGTATTGCTATAGGATATTCAGTTTGTAAATTTACCACAAATTTATTCATTCTACTGTTGATGAGCATTTGAACAGTTTACAGTTTATGGCTATTAGAAATAGTGCTTTTATGAACATTCTTTTTTTTCCCCAAATAGAAAAGGTGTTCACTTGTTTTTTTTTTAAAACAAAAGTACACAGGATGGAAATATTGCAGTTTGGTTAACAAATGATTCTGCTGTCTCACTGCAGCATTTTATTATTTAAAAAATACTGTGTTTTTGGTGAAAGTTTGTACAGCAAATTAAGCTTTCATTTAACAATTTCTATACATATTGTTCAGTGACATTGGTTACATTTTTCACAATGTATCAGCATTCTCATTATTTCCATGCTGGTTGCTCTTTTCCCCTTAATCTAGTTTCCCTGACCCCCCCACCCCCATGTTTGGTCTAGGGAAAATGTTTACTGTTTGGTTTCATTTAAATGATTAGAGGAGCACACTACTCACAAGTGATATTTATTTTATGAAGCAATCTGTCATTTCGCTGAAAGATGACCTCTGGGAGTGGTCTGAGTTCCATGTTTAAAGGGTATCCCAGGGCGATAATCTCAGGAGATCATGCAGTCTCTACACGTCTAGTAAGTCTGGCCTTTTCTTTCTTTTTTTAAGGAATCTGAGTTTTGTTCTACATTCTTCTCCCGTTCTGTCCAAGACCATCTACTGTGCCCCTGGGTCAGAATGGTCGGTAGTGGTAACCAGGCACAATCTAGTTTTTCTGGTCTCAAGGCAAGTGACGCTGTTCTTTGTGTAGACTATTAGTTCTGCAGACTAGTTTCCTCTTTGAGTCTTTGGTTTCCTTCTTTCTCTTCTGCTCCAGATAAGCAGAGACCAATAGCTGCATCTTAGATGGCCGCTCCCAAGCTTTTAAGACCCCAGACGCTACTCACCATACTAGGATGCAGAACATTGTCTTAATGGGCTACATTGCACCAATTGACGGACGTGCCCTATGAGACTATGGTCCTAAACCCTCCAACCCAGTAAACCAATCCTGTGAAGGGTTTGGTCTTGTCTAGTAAGTATATGAACATTCTTGTGTCTGCAGTGCAACAGGTTTCTTTCTACATTCGGCCTTTCTGGCCCTGGGTTTGTAGTTCTGCCAAAAATAATTGGTTGGGCCACATCCTGTCCTGTTATTGGTCTATTTTACATATGTTGCAGGGATTGGACAGTTTATTATGCAAGTATGGTATGTAAAACCCTTGCAGGGATTGGTCAGTCTACTATGCAAAGGGTGTGTAAAACCACCCAGTACGACTTGAGTGACTTGCTTATATAAGCAGCCAACCCAGTAGAGCTTTTGGGAGACAGACCCTTAGGGAGAGAGCGAGAAGGGGCTATAACACTGATGATGGTGAGAGATGGTGCCGTGGCACAAGCAACAGCAGCAGCACTAGCAGCGGGAACCAGGAGGCTAGGCCAAGAGGGCTGCCTGCCTGTAGGCATGGTCAAGAAGCTGACAACTATCCTGGCTGGAAGCTATCCTGACTGAGGAACTGTATTCTAAGTTGTATCCAGAAATTTCCAAGTTGATTCTGTTCCCGAGTTGTAACCTGTTACTTCCCCAATAAACCACTTAACTATAGATATGGTTTGTGACTTCTGTGAGATGTTGAAGTGAATTATTGAACCCAAAGATGGGATGAGTATACTGACGGGAGGAGGAGTAGCTGGCATTAGAGATGACAGAGTGCTACAGCAGCTTGCAGAAATTGGACATTTGGGACATCTTTAACCTCCGTCTCATAGGAACCAGCTTTGAGCTGATTCTTATTAAAGAAATTATTCCTTTGATATCTTCTGGTAAATATACTTAAGGAGTCTCTGGGTGGCACAAACAGCTAAGCTTGGGGCTACTTAAGTGAAAGGCTGGTGATCTGAATATCTGCCAAGTATATTAACCCCATGGCCATCGAGTCGATTCCTACTCATAGCGACCCTACAAGACAGAGTAGAACTGCCCCATAGAGTTTCCAAGGAGCGCCTGGTGGATTTGAACTGCCAACTTTTGGTTAGCAGCTCTAGAACTTAACCACTACACCACCAGGGTTTCCTACTAAGTATATACACATACACCCAGGAGTACAACTGCTAGGTCATAGAGTGTATTTGGAGCCCTGGTGGTGCAGTGGTTAAGAGCTTGGCTACTAACCAAAAGATGAGCAGTTCAAATCTACCAGCCGCTCCTTGGAAACCCTACGGGGCAGTTCTACTCTCTCCTATAAGGTCATTATGAGTCAGAATTGATTCAATGGCAATAGGTTTGAGTGTATTTGTTCAAGTTTAGTAGATATTATCTCTTCTCAGTTCTTCAAAGTGATTGTACATTTACAGTCCTACTAGCACTGTGTACGAATTTGGATTGTTCCATATTTTTGCTAGCACTGGCCCACAAGGCCCTGAAAGATCTGCTTGTGCCCCTATCACTTTGAGGTCACCTACCATTGTCCACACATGCGAAAGCTACCACCTACCATGCATGTGAAAGCTGGATGATGAAGGAGGAAGACTGAAGAACTGATGCCTTTGAATTATGGTGTTCGTGAAGAACACTGAATATATTATGGACTGCTAGAAGAACAGATAAAACTGTCTTGGAAGAAGTACAGCCAGCATGCTCCTTAGAAGCGAGGATGGCAAGACTTCGTCTTATACTTTTAACATGTTGTCAGAAGGGGCCAGTCCCTGGAGGATATCATGCTTGGTAGAGGGTCAGTAAAATGAGGAAGACCCTTGATGAGATGGACTGACAGTGGCTGCAACAATGGGCTCAAATACAGCAACAATTGTGATTCCAGGGATGGTGCAGGATGTGGCAGTGTTTCGCTCCGCTGTACGCAGGGTCACTTGATGACACCTAACAACATCCAAAATATGTACACAAAGAACTCTTAAAACTCAAGAATAAGAAAAGGAAAAACCAGAGCTGGGTAAATGATCGGAACAGAGATACTGCCAAAGATAAAGAGATGGCAAATTAGCATATGAAAAGAGGCTCACCCTCATATGCCATTAGGGAATTACAAACTAAAACCATGAGATATTGTTGTTAGGTGCCTTCTAGTAGGACTCATAGAGACCGTATGTATAACAGAAGTAAACACTGCCCGGTCCCACGGCATCCTCACAATCGTTGCTACGTTTGAGCCCACTGTTGCAGCCATTGTGTCAATCATCTCTGTTGAGGGTCTTCCTCTGTTTCGCTGATTCACTACACACCTGCTAACCAAACCAAGCCTGCTGCTGTGAGATTCCGACTCACACCAACCCTACAGAGAATGGCTAAAATCCAAAACACTGACAAGGTTAAGTGCTGAGGAGGATGTAGAGAAAACAGGAATTCTCATACATTGCTGGTGGGAATGCAAAACGAACAGCCACTCTGGAAAACAGTCTGGCAGTTTCTTACAAAACTAAACATAGCATTACAATATGACCCAGCAAGTGTGTTCCTTGGTATTTTCCCAAAGGAGTTGAAAATTTGTTCCACACAAAAACCTGCAAGCAAATGGCTTTATTCACAATTGCCAAAACCTGGAAGCAACCAAGATGTCCTCCACTAAGTGAATGGGTAAAGAAACGGTGGGACATCCAAACAATGAAATATTTTTCAGTGGTAAAAAGCAATGAGCTACCAAAGCATGACAAGGCATGAACCTTAAACGCATATTAGTAAGTAAAAGACACCTGTGTGAAAAGACTATGTACAATATAGTTCCAACTATATGACATTCTGGAAAAGGCAAAACTATAGAGGCAGGAAGATCAGCGGTTGCCAAGGGTTTTGGGGAGGAAAAACCAAAAAACCCACTGCCACTGAGTCGAGTGTGACTCATAGCAACTCTACAGGACAGAGGAGAACTGCCCCATTGGGTTTCCAAGGCTGTAAATCTCTACAGAAGCAGACTGCCACAACTTTCTCTGGCTTGGGGAAGGGAGGGATAAACGGGTGGAACACAGGGGATTTTTCAGGGCAGTGAAACTATTTTGTACGATAATGCAATGGTGGCTACATGTCATTATGTATTTGTGAAAACCCACAGAACTGTACAGCATAGTGAACCCTAAGGTAAACTATGAACGTCTGTTAATAATATTATCAATACTCTTTGACCAGCTGTAACTGTAACACACTAATGTAAGATGTGAATAGGAGAAACTTTGTATGGGGTAGGGGAAGAGGAGATATATGGGCTGCTCTCTTCCTTTCTGTCCAAATTTTCTATAAACCTAAAACTGCTCTAAAAAGTACTCTATTAATCAAAAGCAATTAAAAATTACTGGTCTAAATGGAGGCACTTCTACCATGGAAAATTAATGTATTGGTGAATGTTAGGTATGACAAAGAAAATCATTATTTTATAGTACACCTCAGTTGTATAACCTACTTATTTTTGCGCTCTTGTCATTTATTCATAATTGTCCTTTTATTTGGGCACATGATTTTTTATTTAGCTTCCCCCTGCATACACTTTCCAACACTGGGACGGGGGGGAATATGGGTTAAACCATCTCAAATGAAGAATTCTAGCCACTAAAATACAAAAAACACGATTTCTCTAGGACTTACCCAACAGTTCATAGTTGACCATTTCTCCCCCCAGTCACAATTCAATATGGAGTCCAGTTAACAGGGTAAGTGGTACTTTGCCCTATAGACGCATCCCATTAAAAATAAATCTGGACTAACCATAACTTCATTGTCAGATGAAACAAATGGGCAGAGTGTAACCTAAACTGAGTATTTCTAGTTCCTCTCGGTTGAGAGGTTTACCTCGAGACCACTTTTAATAAACGAACACCGGTGCGGTCACCCTAACGTTGAACGCGGCAACACTGGCATCCTTGACTGAGCGATTTCTAACGCTGACACGTGCTCGGAACTACACCACGGACGCGGCTGCACGCGGCGTTTTCGGGAGAAACGTGCAGGGACCGCAACTCGCTCGCTTGCAGGTCCGTGAGGCGACGCTGGCCGCGCGCCTAAGGGCAGCGCGGGCAAAAAACGGCTGCGGCGTCTGCCCGCCCTCCCGCCCCCTCGGGGCAGCTCTGCAGCAGTCAGGGCCGTTACGCCCCCGGCCCCTCGGGGCGGCGGTTACGGCCGTTACGCCCCCAGCTTGAATTGGTTCAAACCTGGCTGCGGCCCCTCCCCCGTCCGCCCGCCCGGGCGCTCCAAAGTTCCCGCCAAGAGCGGCGCGCGCGGCCC
>NW_004444029.1:728095-752847 GCF_000243295.1 Trichechus manatus latirostris
CCGGAGCCCTCAGTCCGGGGGTCTCGCCGCCGCCGGGTCGGCTGTGAAGTTTGAGGGGCGGAGCTGCTCGTCTCCGGGTTTTGTCGGTGTTGAGGGCTCTCTGTTGAGTTCCCGCTTCTTTGTGTATCCCGCCCCCCTTAAAAATCTGTGCCATAGAGTTAGTTTTGAAAATGAGAGGAACCGAGAAGCAATTGGGAAAACCTGGGGAGCGCTGTATGTGACTGAGTTCTCACTTTAAAGAATCGGAATCTTTCAAAAAAAAAAAATCTCAGGCTGTTTCGGCCAACTTGTCTAGTTCATCTGAGAATGGCGACAGGTGCAACGAAATCAGCTGTCATTTAATAAACCATTATTCCCCAAATCCCTAGGGGCTGGATGAGGCTGAGAAGTTAGAAGTTGTTGATCAAAGTAAAATGTCTATGACTAATGTGTGTTTAGATTATACGGTTAGCAGTTTCTTGTTAATTGGTCTTGTTTTCCGTGAACAATAGCTTTGGTGAGTCACGAAGGACTGAATGCAGAAATGTTTGCGCCTAAGACATGGAACGTGTGCTGCCCACAGTTAAAACTAAGCTTCCTTTGTTTATCACACAGGGTCTGTAAAATTTCGATTCATCGGGAAATAAAAATGTATCTTCGGCATTTAAAAATATTTTAGTACAAGGTTTACTTTCTAGGTTTCAAAGATTATTATTAGTTTAACTCTTGGCATTTTGATGTAACACACAAACATTTTAAAAAATAAACCTGAATAAACACTAATGCTGGCACGGTTCAGTGTAGTCTATACTTTGAGACATTTTGGAGTTTTTCATTATTCTACATTCATGAGCATGACCAACTATTTCACATTTAGGAATAAAATGCAGAACGAGTGTGTAATTTTAACTCGCTTGTTGATAATTTTATTTGTAAGGAAATGAAAGTATTTAAGATCTATTTTAATTTCCTGCTCATAGTCTACCTAAAGTTAGGAATAGATAGGATTCTATTCAGAGATATAAGTATCAAAAACCTCTTCTTACAGGTGTGTTAGGGAATGTAATGTTTAGAGTTCTGAAAATGACTTAGGAAAATTGCAAGTAAAATTCTAATTTTCATGAGTAGTGAATATAGTCAAGAAAATTTTAGAAAAACAAGCACTCTTGTAATTTTTAAAGAAATGCAGGATAAAATTCTTTGTCATATTTTGCAGTATTGGACGTCATTGAACAGACATTCCAGGTGCTGCTCAAAGTGTTGAGGGAGGTAGTTAAATAATGTTTGTATTTATATTAAAAAATCAGTTGAGTGGATTCCGATTCATGGCAACCCCATGTATGTCAGTAGAACTGTGCTTCATAAAGCTTTCAATGCTGATTTTTCAAAAGTAGATTGCCAAGCCTTTCTTCTGAGGAGCCTCTGGGTGGGCTTGAACCTAAACCCTTTCCCTTGGCAGCCGAGCAAGTGGATCCTTTGTACCACCTAGGGACTCCTACATTTATATTAGTTACCAATAATTTTATATTAAAAAACAATATTGATAATCTTTTGTTATGAGATGAGTGAGTTATGCAGACTTTGGCATAAATTTGGACTTTTTTTAGAGTAAGAAATTATGATTTTGCCTTTGTGTATTCTGTATTTGATAATCATCTTTGTATTTGCTACCAGGTATGTTTTTAAAAGTCTCTTTGGGGAATTGGTTTTAAAAAATTTAAAAAAAAAATGTAGTTGAATTGAGCATGTATTTAGTCAGTTTAAGTAGCAGGGATGAAAAAACACTTGTTGATTTAGTGCCATTCTGCAAAAATGCTCTAATACTTTTATACCAGCTTTGATTTGCATGCATATATGAAAATGATTATCTCTGTGTTGTTAATTTAAAATTTTAGACAGATTTCCCCAGGCCACACTAGGGTTTTTCCAGGATATTTCCTATTTGAGCTGGCACACTCAGAGTCTGAATTAGTTTAAACTGACAACAGGAAAAAATACTTCATAATATAATGCATTCTGGGGTCATTTGGAAACGATTTATGGATTAGCCTTGAGATTTGACTTGTCAGCATAAATGATGAGTTTTTTTTTTCCTGTAAATTATGGAGGGTTCTATATGGGCAAGTGAAACTTTTAGTTTGATGGAGAGCATGAGTGGAGGAACAATCCATTAAATTTAGAGATGGTTCATGGTCAGGGTGATAGGCTTTATACCTTCTAGAAGCCTTCCTTGAATTCCCAGGCACTCTTGTGTTCTCACGGGGCTTTGTTTATATTTTTATTATACTCATTGCTGTGGAGCTGATTGCGACTCAGAGTGACTCTATAGGACAGAGTAGAACCACCCCATAGGGTTTCCAAGGCTGTAATCTTTGCGGAAGCAGACTGCCACATCTTTCTCCCACGGAGCAGCTGGTAGGTTCAGGCCACCGACCTTTGGTTAGCAGCTGAGAGCATAACCACTGTGCAACCAGAGCTCTTTACTTTTGTTATAGCATGTATCAGGTTGTATTGTAATCGCTTGTGTGCATCGATTTCCTTCACTACACTCAAATACCTTGAGGCTGTGTCTTATTTTTTTGTGTACCTAACACCTAGCCTGGTGGTTGCTAAAGAACAGGAGTTTAATAGTTGAATGAATGGAGATTTGAAAAAAAAAAGTAAGGAAATAATTTGATAAACTTGCAAATTAAATAATATATGTTAGTATTTATGTTGTGAGGAGCTTTGGAAAGTTTTTGTCCCTCTGAGAGGCAGTAATTACAAAGAGAAACAATTGTCAAGGTGAACAAGATCCTAGGTTTCTTCTAGTTGTAATACTTGATATTAGATAATATTCTGATTCTGGAAATTAGATACCCTTGAGGGAGAACTATTGCTTTTCATATTTAGTATTTCAGGGTCCCTGGGTGGCGCAAATGGTTTGTTGTCGGCTACTAACCCAAAGGTTGATGGTTGAAACCTAGCCAGTGTGCTGCAGAAGAAAGGCCTGTAAAGATGATAGCCAGGAAGACCCTATGGAACAGTTCTATGGTGTAACACATGGGGTCTCCACAAGTCAGAATCGACTTGTGGGCAACGGATTTGGTTTTGGATTTTTAGATGGCAGCTGTTCTTACTCATGTTTGGTATTTTAGGCAACTAGGGAGAAGCTTGATGCACCTGGATATCCAGTTTAGTTTGATGTGATGTTGATAGTGATGATCCTTGAACAAAAATATAGGGACAGGAGAGAGGGTAGTAAATCTTTTAATTGAAAGATGTCTTGTTAAAATTAACAAGTTCTGTTGTTGGTAGGTGCCATCCAGTCGGTTCCAACTCATAGCGACCCTACACACAACAGAGTGAAAATACCGCCCGGTCTTCTGCCTGCTATGTTTGTGCCCATTGTTGCAGGCACCGTGTCAGTCCATCTCCTTGACGGTCTTCCTCTTTTTCGCTGACCCTCTATTTTACCAAGCATGATGTCCTCCTTTAGGGACTGATCCCTTCTGATAACATGTCCGAAGTATGTGAGACATAGTCTCGCCATCCTTGCTTCTAAGGAGCATTCTGGCTGTACTTGCCAAATCAGATTTGTTCGTTCTGGCAGTCCATAGTATATTTGAGTTCTATACTAGAATAATTCAAAGTAGATTTTGAACCTAAAAACTGAAGTAAGTAGTGAAAATGTTTAATTGCGGATCTTTTATTGAGATGTTCTCTAGAATTCTTTTAAAATGATATGGTAAGTGTAGATTAGCAAATGCAGTAATATTTCAAAAACCAAACCCGTTGCTGTCGAGTCGAATGTCTCAAAAGTGCTAGCTAAAACAAATCTCTAAGATGTTTATACTGTTCATATCTTGCCACTGCACCACTCACTGCTTGGTGTAAAAATATGATAAAAATGAAAAAAATTATTAAAGTGCCTACTATTTGCGAGATGCTTTATTTTTTTAGATACTTTATTTTTAATTCTTACAAAAACCTTTACCGGTAGGCATACTGCAGTTTAGAGAGGTTAAGAACTTGCCCAAGTTTATTCAGCTAGGAATTTGCAGTCAGGATCCAAACTTGGTTCTGTTTGACTCCATATCATCTGCCGTATTATCTGCTCCAGTGACCTAAAAACAAAAATTTGGGGGGAGGAGGGGGTGCTATTTGATTAAAAAAAAAAAGTTGATATTTCTTTAAAGCTTGCTGTGTATTTGGCACTGTTCTAAGTGCTTTATGTTAGTTAATTTATATGGAAACTGTAATAACAAGCAATGGAGAGTTTAGATAACAACTAGGTAAAGATTTGAATTTGGGCACTTTGTTTTGAAAGCCCTGATCTCTAAACAAATACAGCTTGTAGGCCACATCTACCCCTTGGCTCTCTTAGCTTGTTTTTGTAAGGCCCACCAGCTAAAGATGGTTTTAACATTTTTTTAAGAGTTGTAAAATACCAAACAAAACAACCAGTCCCAAAGAAGAATAAAATATTTACCATGTGGCCCTTTTTGAAAGAATTTGCTGCTCTCTGCTCTAAGCTGCTAGGCTGGGTGTGCGTGCTTGTAAGTGGTACATGGTATTCTGGTTTATGAATGAGTCTTATTGTAAACCATTGCTCCAAGGTGGACACTGTTTTCTCTCCTCAAAAGAAGTGAATGTCTTTGTGTATCTTTGAATGCTCATATGACAGTTTTCTAGAAGAATTGTCATTGCAACATTACGTTCATTTTGCGTTTTAATATTATTTGTTAGTTGCCATGGTGGCTTTATGCATAACAGAAAGAAATGTTGCCCATCCTGTGTCATCTTTGTGATTGTTCTTTCAGTAGGTGATCAAGTTTTAATAGGTATTGTCAAATTGCTTTCTAGAAAGGTATTGAGTTTTTAGTTAAAAAATCAACTTTATTGAAGTGTA
This sequence comes from Trichechus manatus latirostris, assembly GCF_000243295.1. Taxonomy (NCBI): domain Eukaryota; kingdom Metazoa; phylum Chordata; class Mammalia; order Sirenia; family Trichechidae; genus Trichechus; species Trichechus manatus. Next base: position 732,966 of record NW_004444029.1, read on the forward strand.
ATTTACATACAGTAGAATGCACACATTTTAAGAGGACACTTCTAAGAGTTTTGAGAAATGTATATGCCTGTGTCATCACCCTGTCTGTCCCTCAAGATGTACAACATCACCATCACCTCGGAGACCGTTCATGCTCCTTTGCAATCATCCTCCGCCCCCAACTATTTATCTTCTTTCTCCTGTTCAAGAATCTAATGTAAATGGTATTCTACAGTGTAGTCTTGTGACTTGGCTTCTTTCATCTAGCATGCTTTTGAGATTTACCCACGTTGTTGCTTGCATCAGGAGTTCCTTTTTATTTCTGAGTAGTAATTCATTGTATGAATATATCATAATTTGTTTATCCATTTACCTATCAATGCAAACTTGAGCGGTTTCCAATTTTTGGCTATTATTAATTGTTAGGATTGAATTGTGTTCCCCGAAAATATGTATTGTAAATCATAACCTGTATATCTGTGGTTATAATCCCATTTGGGAATGGGTTTTCTTTGTTACATTAGTGAGGCAGGATTAGTGTAGGGTGTGTCTTTAAGTCAGCCTCTTTTGAGATATAAAAGAGATTAAACAAGCAAGAGAAGCAGGAATGGGGGAAGATAGATGCCAAGCCACATGAAGCTCTAAGAGAGGACCCTACTCCAGAGCCAGCAGAGAGAAAGCCTTCCCCTAGAGCCAGCACCCTGAGTTCAGACTTCTAGCCTCCTAAACTGTGAGAAAACAAATTAGTTTGTTAAAGCTACTCATTTGTGGTATTTTTGTCATAGCAGCACTAGATAAGACTTTAATACAGCTGCCGTGACCATTTGTGTAAGTGTTTTATGGACATATGTTTTAACTTGTCTTGAGTAAATACTCGTGGGATTGGTCATGTGGTAAATGTAGATCTAACTATAAGAATGCTCCTTAGAAGCAAGGGTGGTGAGACAACATCTCACATACTTTGGACATGTTTTCAGGAGGGATTAGTCCCTGGAAAAGGGTCAGCGAAAAAGAGGAAGATCCCCAACGAGATGGATTGACACAGTGGCTGCAACAGTGTGCTCAAGCATAACAACGATTGTGAGAACGGCGCAGGACTGGACAGTGTTTCGTTCTGTTGTACATAGGGTTGCTATGAGTTGGAACCAACTCGACGGCACCTAACAACATTTTGTAAGAAACAGACCATTTTTCTAAGTGGTTGTGCCATTTTTTACATTGGGAGTTATGGTTACAGTTATTACTGTATAAGAGTTACAGTTTCTCCACATCTTCACTGACACTTGGTATTGCCAGTCTTGTAAATTTTAGCCATCTAATGAGTGTGAGGAGCCCTGGTTGCCCAGTGGTTAAGAGCTGAGCTGCTAACCAAAAGGTCAGCAGTTCAAATCCACCAGCAGCTTCTTGAAAACCCTGTAGGACAGTTTTATTCTGTCCTATAGGGTCGCTGTGAGTCGGACCTTCATTTGCTGATGTGGCACAACTCAAAATGAGAAGAAACAGCTGTAAACATCCATTAATAATCGGAACTTGGAATGTACGAATTATGAATCTAGGACTTTTTTTTTTCCCAATGAATGTGGAGTATTTAATTTGTATTTCGTGGATAATCAGTCGTGTTGAACATCTTTTCATATACTTATTGGCCATTTGTATGTACAGTTTTTGTTTAAGTGTTTTGCCCATTTAAAAAATTGGGTTGTTAGAGTTGTAAGAGGTCTTTAAAAATATTCTTGGCATGAGTTCTCTGTCTGATATATGTATTGTGAATGTTTTCTCCTTAGTTTTCTAGTTAGATTCTTTTTTTTTTCCACTGTATTTTTGACAGTACACAGATTAGGCAGTGTTAATACTGCTGGAAGCATTGTCGTTTAAATTCAGTTAAATTATGTGCAAATGAATTTATTCTTAATCCACAGGTTGTTTTCTTTAATTCTTTTTTAAAAATTTTTATTTCGTTGTTGTTGAGAGTATACACAACAGAACATATACCAATTCAGCAGTTTCTACATGGTACAATCCAGTGATATTGATTACATTCTTCTAGTTGTGCAACCATTCTCACCCTCCTTTTCTGAGTTGTTCCTCCCCCAGTAACATAAACTCACTGCCCCCTAAGATTCCTAACTAATCTTTCTAGTTGCTGTTGTCACTTTGGTCCCATATAGGTAATTCTTAAAAGAGTATAATGCTCAAGACAGATATTTTTTACTAGTTAAACTAAACTATTATTTAGTTTTGAGAAGACTTCAGGGGATATTTTGGTTTAAGGTTTAAAGATTATTTCAGGGCAGTGGTTTCAGAGGCTCATCTAGCCTCTATTTTTCTTTAATTCTTAATGTAAGAAATGTTATGTGTTTACAGAAACATGTAATGTAAAAAGCTTTCATTTATATAGTGTTAGATATTAGGTATGTGATATAAGTTTTTTTTTTTCCTTAATCAGGGTAACTAGTTTTAAATACAGAAAGTGATAGATAGCGTTTAGTGATTCTTTCAATTTTCAGTTTTGGATACTTCATGTCTTATTAGTGAGTTAAGCCTTAATTTTTTTATTTTCTTCAAAAGATAAATGAAAATACTAAAAATAAATTAAATGTAACTTTGGTCTTAGAATCTGGTATGTAGAAATGATACTCAAGATTGCCAAGCTTGGTCTGTTTTGACAGTTAAGTAAATTTTTTAGTTTTTCTTCATTATATGTGTAATACATGCCTCCTCCTCCCTGTTTTAAAAAGGGAAAAGGAAAAAACCTTTGGGCTTCGCATGGCACTGGGCATGTCATACCGGTCTTCCCATTGGTGGGGGATTCAGATACGAAGCTCCTGAAGCTAGCATTCCAGGCAGTCTAAGGAACAGTAAAAACGAACTCTCTAAACTAATCTTACCTCCTGTATTTTCTTATGCGTTTCTCCTGTTGAACTCTACTGGTCTTCCAGTCAGTAGGAAGTTTCATTTGGAGATTGTGTGCCTTCTCCTCTTTTTGGAATATCTTCCTTACCAGTTTAGCATCTCAAGATGCGTTTTAACCTGTATGACCCAAAATATTCTTCCCCCTCTCCTAACCAACTGGACACCTTATGTCCTGCTTATGAGCTGCCATAACACATACTTTATGCAGTTGTACTTTTCTTTTTCCTTCATTTTAAGCTCAAGGGAAGGAATTCTCTTTACTCACCTATATGACGGTTTGGTGTAGTGGTTAAGCGCTTGGCTGCAAACTGAAAGGTTGGTGCTTCCAACTCTAGCCACTCTTTGGGTGAAAGATGTGGCAATCTGCTTCCCTAAAGATTACAGCCTTAGAAACTCTATGGGGCAGTTCTGCTCTGCCCTGTAGAGTCACTGTGAGTCAGAATTTGACTTGACAGCAATGGATTTGGTTTTTGGTTTTTTTTTGTTGTTACGTGCCATCGAGTTTTTTCTGACTCATAGCGACCCTGTGTACAACAGAACAAAACACTGCTTGGTCCTGCGCCTTTCTCTATGATTGTTGTTTATGCTTGAGCCCATTGTTGCAGCCACTGTGTCAGTCTGTCTCCTTGAGGGTGTTCCTCTTTTTTGCTGACCTTTACTTTACCTAGCATGATACCCTTTTCCAGGGACTGATCCCTTCTGATACCATGTCCAAAGTATGTGAGATGTAGTCTTGCCATCCTTGCTTCTAAGGAGCATTCTAGCTGTACTTCTTCCAAGACAGATTTGTTAATTCTTTTGCCAGTCCGTGGTATATTCAGTATTCTTCGCCAACACCGCAGAGGCATCAATTCTTCTTCCGTCTTCCTTATTCATTGTCCAGCTTTCGCAAGCATGTGAGGTGATTGAAAACACCATGGGTTTAGTCAGGTGCACCTTAGTCTTCAAGGTGATATCTGTGCTTTTCAAGAAAACACCTTAAAGAGGTCTTTTGCAGTAGATTTGCCCAGTGCAGTGTGTCTTTTGATTTCTTGATTGCTGCTTCCGTGGGCTTTGATTGTGGATCCAAGTAAAATGAGATCCTTGACAATTTCAGTCTCTTCTCCATTTATCATGATGTTACTTATTGGTCCAGTTGTGAGGATTTTTGTTTTCTTTATGCTGAGGCATAATCCATACTGAAGACTGTGGTCTTTGATCTTCGGCAGTAGGTGCTTCAAGTGCTCTTCACTTTCAGCAAGCAAGGTTGTGTGATCTGCATAACGCAGGTTGTTAAGGAGCCTTCCTCCAGTCCTGATGCCCCATTCTTCTTCATACAATTCAGCTTCTTGGATTATTTGCTTAGCATACAGATTGAATAGGTATGGTGAAAGGATGCAACCCTGACACACACCGTTCCTGACTTTAAACCATGCAGTATTCCCTTGTTCGATCCGAAATACTGCCTCTTGATCTGTGTGCAGGTTCCTCATGAGCACAATTAAGTGTTCTGGAATTCCTGTTCTTTGCAATGTTATCCATAATTTGTTATGATCCACACAGTTGAATACCTTTGCATAGTCAATAAAACACAGGTAAACATCTTTCTGGTATTCTTTGCTTTCAGCCAGGATCCATCTGACATCAGCAATGATACCCCTGGTTCCATGTCCTCTTCTGAATCTGCCCTGAATTTCTGGCAGTTCTCTGCTGATATGCTGTCGCAGCTGCTTTTGAATGATCTTCAGCAAAATTTTATTAGGGTGTGATATTAATGATATTGTTCAATAATTTACACATTTGGTTGGATCACCTTTCTTGGGACAAGGCATAAATCTGGATCTCTTCCCAGTTGGTTGGCCAAGTAGCTGTCTTCCAAATTTCTTGGCATAGAGAAGTGAGCACTTCTAGTGCTGCATCTGTTTGTTGAAACATCTCAATTGATATTCCATCAATTCCTGGAGTGTTGTTTTTCGCCAGCGCCCTCAGTGCAGCTTGGACTTCTTCCTTCAGTACCATTGGTTCCTGATCATATGCTGCCTGTTGAAATGGTTGAACGTTGGCCAATTATTTTTGGTATAATGACTCTCTGTATTCCTTCCATCTTCTTTTGATGCTTCTTGGATCATTTAATGTTTTCCCCGTAGAATTCTTCACTTTTGCAACTCAAGGCTTGAATTTTTTTTTTCAGTTCTTTCAGCTTGAGAAATGCCGAGCATGTTATTCCCTTTTGGTTTTCTGTCTCCAGCTCTTTGCACATGTCATTATAATACTTTACTTTGTGTTCTCGAGCTGCCCTTTGAAATCTTCTGTTCAGTTCTTTTACTTCATCATTTCTTCCTTTTGCCTTAGCTACTTGATGTTCAAGAGCAAGTTTCAGAGTCTTTTCTGACATCCATTTTGGTCTTTGCTTTCTTTCCTGTCTTTTTAATGACCTCTTGCTTTCTTTATGTATGATGTCCTTGATGTCATTCCACAACTCATCTGGTCTTTGGTCATTAGTGTTCGATGCATAAAATCTATTCTTGATATGGTCTCTAAATTCAGGTGGGAGGATATACTCAAGTTGGTACTTTGGCGCTCGTGGATTTGTTCTAATTTTCTTCAGTTTCAACTTGAACTTGCATATGAGCAACTGATGGTCTGTTCTGCAGTTGGCCCCATGTGTCTGTCAGTTCGTTGTACTGTGGGGCTTGGGTGTTGCTGTGATGCTGGAAGCTATGCCACTGGTATTCAGATACCAGCAGGGTCACCCATGGTGGACACAGGTTTCATCTGAGCTTCCGGACTAAGACAGACTGGGAAGAAGGACCCAGCAGTCTACTTCTGAAAAGAATTAGCCAATTAAAACCGTATAAATAGCGGCGGAACATTGTCTGATATAATGTCAGAAAATGAGCCCTCCACGTTGGAAGGCACTTAAAAGATGACTAGGGAAGACCTGCCTCCTCAAAGTAGAGTCGACCTTAATGACGTGGATGGAGTCAAGCTTTTGGGACCTTCATTTGCTGATGTGGCACAACTCAAAATGAGAAGAAACAGCTGTAAACATCCATTAATAATCGGAACTTGGAATGTACGAATTACGAATCTAGGAAAATTGGAAATCGTCCAGAAATGAGATAGAGTGCATAAACATCGATATCCTAGGTATTAGTGTGCTGTAATGGGCTAGTATTAGCCACTTTGAGTCGGACAGTCATATGGTCTGCTATGCCGGGAATGACAACTTGAAGAGGAATGGCATTGCATTCATTGTCAAAAAGAACATTTCGAGATGTATCCTCAAGTACAACACTATCAGTGATAGGATAATATCCATACGCCTACAAGGAACACCAGTTAATGTGACTGTTATTCAAATTTACGAAGCAACCACTAAGGCCAAACAAAGATGAAGAAATTGAAGATTTTTACCAGCTTCTGCAGTCTGAAATTGGTCAAACATGCAGTCAGGATGCATTGATAATTATTGGTGATTGGAACGTGAAATTTGGAAACAGGAAGGATCGGTAGTTGGAAAACATGGCCTTTGTGATAGAAACGATGCCAGAGGTCGCATGGTAGGATTTTGCAAGACCAGTGACTTCAGACAGGCTTAGAAGAAGGAAAAGATGAGTTGTTTCCCCCTCCCCCCTAAATAATTTTGCCTGTTTGGAGAATATTTGCTTGAAATAGAGCTCAAATTACGCTACGAAGAAGGTGTGTTTTGAGTCTCTAAGTGGTGCAAACGGTTCACGTGCTTGGCAGCTAACTAAAAGGTTGCAGATCTGAGTCCACCCAGAAGTGCTTTGGAAGAAAGGTCTGGGGTTCTACTTCTGCAAAATCAACCATTGAAAACCCTACAGAGCACAGTTCTATTTTGAGATGCACGGGGTCTCCATGATTCAGGGTTAACTTGATGGCAACTGGTTTTGCTGTGAAGGAAACAGACATTTTAGTTAGGAGAGGATATTCATTTCATGTTGCTTAAATTTTGTTGGTTTTGGATTTGACCTTATTTAGCATTCTGTTCAGTTAAGAGTCAAGTTAATGCTATTAGCTTAGTTAGGAAGGATGAGTGATACGTGTAGTTGTCACTTGTTTTCTTCGGACAAGTAGAAACAGCTCAGCAAGACTAAGAAGGTGAATATTACCTTGGTGTAGCAAATCCTTTAGGAGTGAAGGGCCTTTACGAAAGGCAGCCGAGGGCACTGAAGTGCTGGCTAGGGGACAGTTTTTGGTTTCTTGGCCTTTGGCAACTGAGTGAGGGACAGGGAATCTTCCTAGGTAAGGTGTCTCCTAGGTGGATCAGACAGAGCTGGACCTGATCAGACTCTGGTGGTGCGCCCGGGTCATCTGAGAGGTAGAGAGGCTTGTCTCCTGGTGGGGAGCAAGTCAGCCCTGCATCACTACTCTTCCAAGGTGCTGCTGGCAAAGAGGAGACCTGCTGCCAGGACTTGGCGCTGCTGTGCATGACATCTCAGCACTAGGTGTCTCTCAGCCAGAAGCCCCTGCATTTCAGGTGGTGGAAAACCTAATCCAGACTGGTTTAGGCAAACAAAGGTAATTTGTTGACTAGCGTAACTGAACGAATGGGGAGGTGACTTGGGAGGGCTGGCCTGGCTCAGGGTGCGTGTGCCAGGTGCCTGCGGTGATTTCTTTCTTTCTCTTTTTCTGGTGTTGACTCTGCTGTTTGCGGACTCTCCTCCTGTGGTTACAAGATTGTTCGCGGCAGTTCCTTGGGCTGCACGTTTCCATGTTTGAATCTAGTAGGGACTGTTCCAAGAGTCCCTGTGATGGACCCATTGCTGTCTCCAGGGAGACGGGGTCCTCGATCAGCTTGAGTCGCCTCCTCAGATGTCTGTTGTCTTCAGAGGACAGCAGCGTGAGTCCCTGACGAGGGATAAGTTGATGCAAACACCCTTGTGTCTACTCTCATGGGCAGTGAGGTTAAAGGACCTACTGCTGTGGATGTTCTCAGTTTGGTTTGATTCATAAAACAGGCTGGACTGTGTGGTCTCTTCTGAATTTCCTTTAACCTGTAGAGCTGCAGCCATGGAAGGCTATACTGTATCCTGTGAAGGGTTGGATGGTCCCTGGCCATAGTTTGGTTTGGCTTTTGAATTTTCATTCACAGGTAGAGTCTTGTTCTAATGAGTGGAGTTACGATTTGCTTTGAGTAAGAGAAGCTGTTTTCATATCCTGCGTAATGTCATTTCACCTAGGTAACTAAAACATCTTTTCAAGGAGAAATTAAAAAAAAAAAACAACACAAAACTGGTTGCATTCACAAGTTCCCATCCAGGTAGTAGCCAGTCATTAAAGAAAGTTTTTCTTCACTGCTGTGTCATATTTGGAGCTGTGTTTAATCCTTGAGCACAGAAATGGAGTCAGAAGGCCCACCTGAGCCCAGCTCTGTCCTGTTGTGGGGGGACCTTCTATGGGCCAGGTATGTGTATGTGTGTGTGTGTGATTTGGTGTGTGTGACAAGCCTTGAGGTAGGTGATCCTATCTGTTTTTTAGATGAGGACTTAAGGGAGATATCAACTTTCTTATCAAACATAAATCCCAGAAGCACCGGGATTTGTACTTGAGTTGTCTTCAGTGGTAGGGCCACAAGGCCCTTACTCCCTCATGGAGCATTTCTTCCTCAAGTGTGGGTAGGCAGCCTCCCTTCTATACCTGCGGCCCAGTGGGAAACAAGACTGCAAGTCACACATTTCAGTGTTTTTTGGTTTTGTTTGTCTTTAAGTCTGCTACTTGCCAGGCACATAGCCAAGCTCTGGGGTTTTATCAATGAATAAAACTGATTCCTGCTATTGAGAAACTTAGAGGAGGGGTGGACTGGCTGACAAACAGGAAAACTAGACGTTCATAGACAGTGCTGTGATGGGAGGTGGGTGTTTGTTTTCTGTAAAACATCCTTTTAGATGGTGCCTTAAATTTTATCATCTTCTAAAGGATTTGCCTGCCTATCCCCATCTTTCAAAGAACAGTCTGAACACTTAGATTTATTTCTTAGATCATAATTCAGAGGTCATGATCCTTAAATTTTGATTGTTTCCCCTAAATAGCATATGTGTATATATATGCGTGTGTGTGTGTGCATGTGTGTGTATATATATATATATGTATGTATTCATTTCTCCCTACTTTGCATAGTTACCAGATCATCCTGTAGGTTAAAATCTTAAAACCTGTGTACTTCTTTGTTTGGAAGAGTGTTGTGAAATTTATAAACATAGAACTTATCCATATATACCCTCTTTTTTTTTTCCCTTAAATTTTATAATTTTTTTGTTGTTAAGAATATACACTGCAACATGTGTGCCCTCTTACAGAAGTGTTGGTTCTAGAATCAGTTTTGAAGTGTTGTGTCGACCTGGCACCCTGTTTGGTTCAGGTGACATCTTTGGTAAGGGGGAATTCTGTCATGACAAGCTTTATTAGAGACCTTCCAAGGAAGGATGGCGGTAGTGCTCAAATGGTACAGTGCTGTCTCTTCACGAGAACATGAAATGAATATCTTAAGAGGTATATCGCCAATAGTACCCCCACCATTAACTAAGCAGCCCATTAACTAAGCACATTAACTAAGTCCTGTAGACTTTATGGCGCAGGGGTGCCGGCTCCAGGGACCAGGAACTGATTGAGACAGCAGGTGGACTTGTTGTGATGAACCAGTGAGGTCTCTTGTTCAGCCAATTCCTTTTCCTTCTAGTTCCTAGGCCTTTGAAGTGCTGAAAGGTCTGAAAAATTTTGTATAGAAATGCTTAAGCTCCTCTGTTAACTAAGCTAGCAGATATGAATGCAAACCCGTCACTAAATTATTGAAGTAAAGCTTCGATTTCTTCCCAACTGTTATGTCCTTTTGCTCTGCCACACTGTCTTGCTAACCTCATTTTCTGCTTGAGTTTAGTCTTCTCCATTCTAGTGACTTATAGATTTACCCAGTCAGCCCCCTCAGGAAGGCCACCCTTGAGAGCTGTGACCTTATTCAACCCTCCTTGTCTCAAGTCTTGAAGCCCCTGCCCATTCTCAGCGCTTCCTTCTCCTTCCCGCATCCTCACTCCTGTTAAGTGTCCCCCAGCTGAACTCCCTGCCTTCCCCTGCCCCGTGCCCAGCTTTCTCTAGCTCATGCCTTTGTTGTTAGTTGCCTTGAGTTACCTCTGACTCATGGTGACCTTGTGTATAATTAGAAGATGTTGCCCGTTCTTGTACCATCTTCATGGTTATTGGTATGTTTGAGTCCATTGTTGGTGGCTATTGCATCAATCCATCTCGTTGAAGGTTTCCCCCATTTTACTGACCCTCTACTTTACCAAACATGATGTCGTTTTCTTGTGATTGCTCTTTCCTCATGACATGTCCAAAGTAAGCAAGACTAAGTCTCACCATCCTTGCTCCTAAGGAGCATTCTGGTTGTATTTCTTCTAAGACTAATTTGTTCATCTGGCAGTCCCCGGCATATTCAGTATTCTTTGCCAAAACCACAGTTTAAATGCATCAGGTCTTCTGTCTTCCTTTCCCATTGTCCAGCTTTCACATGCATATGAAGCGATTGAAAAGACCAAAGAGTCCCTTCTACCTCAGAGACAGGCAGCTCATCTTTCAGGGCTCCCTTGTCGCCTGCCTGCAGTCTTTCTCAAGTGCGCATCCTTCTTCCCTACGCTTCCTAACTCTGATGTTACGGGCACTTTTGTGTCTGGAGCTCGTACCAGCCTGCATTTGCTTCTTTCTGCTTTCTTGGCTAGAGTATAAGCGCCATAAGGGCAAGGTGTGTCTCATTCACTTTTGCACACCTGTTACCTGGTCTGTAATATTTATCACATGCTTGAGCAGATGCCTTTGTTCACCCCCTTTCTTTCAGCTCTGAGTGAACTACTTGCTGCTCTCGCATCATCATTTGGTTGGGGAGTATTGTGGTAGAAATTACCACTGGTCTCAGGGCCCTTTCTCTTCCTTTAAAGCTTCTCCTTGGACAGTGCTGTATGCCAGAGGCTGTTACCTAAACAGGTGCATGAAGCCCTGTTCAGTTATTCCATCCAGAAAGCCACTTCCTCTCTCACTTACCATTTGAAATCATCACAAAGTCCTGGTGACATTATCTCCTAAATATCTCTTGAACTCACTGTCTCTCACCTCAGTCTCTGGTCTAGAGACCTCTGCCAGTGGCTCCCCATAGCTGTCTCCTGGCCCCTGCACTGCTGCTAGTGGCTGCTCTGTGCGCACCCCACCCTCCTGATGCTCGGGGTTGGAGCAGAGGTCCTTGGTGTGCCTGTGAGAAAGCTGGGCCGTCTGATGGGAACTGCCCATCTCATTTCCTGAAAATGCGGTGTAACGTCTGTGCTTTAGGAGGAAACGTGATGGAAAAGGATGTGACTTGGACCTTAGGGGACTCTGAGGGTGCTGGGACCCCATGGAGCAGGGTCCATGCGGAAGTGGGGCCCACGGGGCCTGCAGCTCAGGGTTTATTGCATCTGTCTGGTACTCTGCTGGTGGGAGCCCCTCATGGAGGAAGGGGCTCGGGTGGGGAGCGCTGGGTGCACACTTGCTGCGTGCTATATGGTGACTATCCCTGTCACCACTTCTTTCTGTTGACCCCTTTAGCTAGTCGTTTCTGCCTAACTTCTGTAACAGCTGGTTTAGTGATGAGAACTTAGCGTGTGCTCAGACATTTCTTTTCCACAGAAACGAGGCTCTCAGAGAGTAAGAACTGTGGAGGCAGTGCCCTCTGGTTCCTGTCGCGGTGTCATACCCTGGAAGGCCACCGCTTTTGTGGGATGTCTTCAAGGTGTAACTGCAGAGTGTCTGCAAACATCGGCAGTGTGGTGTGTGGTCATTGATCGTTATTGCTGGGATTACAGCCCAAGTGATCAGCCCAGGCTGGTCAGACGAGTGATTTTATTATGAAACCGTTGCTTCTACAGTAATCATGGGCCAGACCGGGAAGAAGTCTGACAAGGGGCCCGTGTGCTGGCGGAAGCGCGTAAAGTCCGAGTACATGAGGCTGCGGCAGCTCAAGCGGTTCCGGCGGGCGGACGAGGTCAAGGTAAGATCTGCTCCTGTGAGGGGTGCATGCCCACCCTGGGGCAGCTTTCCCCTGAAGTCTAGTAAGCTTTAATTTGAATGGCATGTTCCAGCCAGAGTTGTGTTCACGGCAGGCTCCCTTGAGCTGTCACAATTAACTCCTCAGTATCCCTTAGCATGCCAGTGCGCACACAGTGATTCGTCAGCCTGCTGGGAAGTCATCTCTTTTTAGGATGCCTTTATGTTTCCTGTATAGACTCAGAACCCAAGTATAAAAGAATGTGTTTCATGGTGTTATGTTTCTAAAGCCAGAGAAAGGATGGAAATAATTTCCTGTTCCCCTCCCACCATCAGTAAAGTGACAGGTGTGGCAGTTTTGCATTATGTGAATGTGGGAAACCAGGGTCTAGTGTAAAATCTGCATGTGTTGGAGGAAATGTTTTTGATATATTTGGGAAATCAGTAGATTTGTAACCTGCTATTTTCTAACAATGGACAATTTCCGTTCTCCTTTTTTAAAGAGTATGTTTAGTTCCAATCGTCTGAAAATTTTGGAAAGAACGGAGATCTTAAACCAGGAGTGGAAGCAGCGAAGGATACAGCCTGTGCACATCCTGACTTCTGTGAGCTCTTTGCGCGGGACCAGGGAGGTTGGTGAACACGCTTGCCGCGGGGTTACAGCATGTTTTGGTTTTTGGGTTGGGTGCTGGCTTGGTGGGGAGGATGCACTGACCTGGGGATGCCCCCCTGCCCCCCCTGCCCCAACATGGGCATTTCAGTGCAGCTGCCAACAGTGGTTAGAGCACACTGTTCTGTGACAGAGTCCCCAGTGCCTAGAGTGTATGTCCACTGTGGGTAGGTGGATTTCTAGATCCTAGAAGACAGTTGGTTAAAAACCCCTTTGAATCCAGTGTGTGCTAACGCCCTCGTCAGGTTGCCTTTTAGAGCCTGGCTTTCTGATGCACAGTTGTCCTTTTTTCCTCCCTTAAAATGAATTAGCCACGTAGTAAGAAATGTTCCGTTTCATATTCATGGACTAAGAAAGCGGTTTATTATGCATTTTATTGAAAGGCTGAGGCTCTGTGTGAATTTTTACAATTCAGTGTTTCGAGATAGGAATTGCCTTTTCTATAGAATATTCTGAATGATGTAGATCTTCATCACTCCAAGAGTTTCCTGTTTTCAAAGGGAGGCAATAAACCTGTGGTAGAATCTGTAATTAAACATCACATCAAAATGCAGTTGCAGAATTCCCAGCAGTTGGATGCTGGTTGTGGGTTCTGCATAAGTCGCTCTGTGCGTGTAGACAGGGCACTGGCTGTGGGGATGGGAGTCCAGTCGGAAGGCGGGCGGCGACTCCTGTGCCCAGTGCTTGTTGATCGGGATATCTACACATGGGAAGCATCCAGACGTGGAATTGTCCTGAGGTAGTTTTTTCAAGGAGTAGCCATTGTTTATGTAACATTATTCTAGCAGTCAGGTAATGACTTGCTGATGCTTGGGCCCGTGGTGATGGTGTGACACGCAGCTCCCAGGGCTTGTCAGCACGGCCAGCCTCAGTGCCCGTCAGAGCTGCCGGCAGGGTCCTGGTGATGCTGCTGAAACGCTGGCTTGTGTAGTGTGAATAGTGCAACACTCTAGAACTTTCCCATCATTCTGCTCTTTTGGTGTTAAGTTCTCTAATACTCAGGAAGTTGTTATGGTGTGTTCTAGATGTCATAGGTCAGTGACTTTGTTAACACGCTGGGAGTGAAAGGGACTCTTACTGTACAGGTAGTTGTTGTTAGGTACCATCGAGTAGGTTCTGACTCACAGCGACTCTGTGTACAGAAGAACGAAACACTGCCCGCTCCTGCGCCATCCTCAGAATTGTTGTTATGCTTGAATCCATTGTTGCAGCCACTGTGTCAGTCCATCTCATTGAGGGTCTTCCTCTTTTTCGCTGACCCTCTACTTCACCAAGCGTGATGTCCCTCTCCAGGGACTGATCCCTCCTGACAACATGTCTAAAGTATGTGAGACGTAGTCTCACCATCCTTGCTTCTAAGGAGCATTCTGGTTGTACTTCTTCCCAGACAGATTTGTTCGTTCTTTTGGCAGTCCGTGGTATATTCAATATTCTTTGCCAACACAATCCAAAGGCTTCAACTCTTCTTCGATCTTCCTTATTCTTTGTCCGGCTTTCACATGCATAGGAGACGATTGAAAACACCACGGCTTGGGTCAGGCAAACCTTAGTCTTCAAGGTGACATCTTTGGGTTTTAACACTTTAAAGAGGTCTTTTGCAGCAGATTTGCCCAGTGCAATGCGTCTTTTGATTTCTTGACTGCTGCTTCCATGGGTGTTGGTTGTGGATCCAAGTAAAATGAAATCCTCGACAACTCTGTTGCTTGTTGGTCCAGTTGTGAGGATTTTTGTTTTTTTTCTGTTGAAGTGTAATCCATACTGAAGGCTGTGGTCTTTGATCTTCATCAGTAAGTGCTTCAAGTCCTCTTCACTTTCAGCAAGCAAGGTTTTGTTGTCTGCATAATGCAGGTTGTTAATGAGTCTTCCTCCAATCCTGATGCCCCGTTCTTCTTCATATAGTCCAGCTTCTCAGAGTATTTGCTCAGCAGACAGATTAAGTATGGTGAAAGGCTACAATCCTGATGCACACCTTTCCTGACTTTAAACCACGTAGTTCCTCCTTGTTCTGTTCAAACGGCTACCTCTTGGTCTATGTAAAGGTTCCTCAGGAACACAATTAAGTGTTCTAGAATTTCCATTCTTCTCAGTGTTATCCATAATTTATTATGAGCATTCTCAAAAGGAAAAGGACAGGACTTCAAAGTATTCTTTTGAAAGAGCTATCTGGTACCCCTTTTGGAAATTTGGAGGTGAAGGAAAAGGAAGCTTCATCTCCGCCCCTCCCCCCCCACCCAAGGAATAAGGAATAAATGTTTCAGATTTGGAGAAATAAAGTAGAAACACATGGAATACTTACTTTTACTACCCATCACAAATCTCAAAGTGCTACCTAAAGTCCAGTTTAGATTTCTAATAAGTTAGCAGCAAAAGTGGCCTCCTGGCTTTGCAGGCCTGCCCTCGTTGTTTTCATGAAGGGCACGTCCCTCCCATCACTCCTCTTTTTCTGGGCAAGGCGAGGAAGCGTGCTTAGAAGCAAGTCTGCTTGCCTGCTCTCATGATCTAACGTGGCAGAGTGCACTCTGCCCACACGGCAAGAAGCGCGAAAGCTCACTGTCTTTGTAAAACTTAACCATACAGTTTATTCACATGAATATTTACTCATTGAATTTTGCTTCCAATTTTGTCAAATGGAGATAAAAGTAATTGAACTTAAAGATACTTAACTTTTTGAGAGTTTATGTGAAGTAAAAAATTGTGAGAAGAAATCAGCATTTTAATAAACCAAAATTGTTTTCTAACCTTAGTACTTCCACAGTGCTACACAAGTGGAGAAAAAACATTGTCACAGAATGCTGAGGAAGAGAAGGAAAGGCGTCCCCAGCCTCAGGAATTCAGCTTTTGTCACCTGCATCTCTTACCTGGTCAAGGTCACTAGTTTTTGAGCTGTTGTTTAAAGCTGGTGCTGCTTCCAATGACTTGTCGTTCACTCACTCCTCCTTTTTTGAACCATTGTCACTGACTTTTGGAAGCTGAAGATTTATACAATTTGTGATAAGCATTTTGGCGTTATCACAATAATAAATCACAAAATTTTAGGACTGGAAAGGACTTTAAGGTCTCTTAGTCTAACCCCTTGTTTTTCAGATAAAAATATTTCCTTGTTTATTTTTTCTTGAGTTTGAGCATTTCCAGCTTCTCTTCATTTCTTTTATGTGCTGTACGCGTTGGAGTATGAAGTAGCTCAGACACAGGAGGATAGAAGTTGGCCGGCTTTAAAAAAGTCTTTCCTGTAGGCTGTAGAGTACTGGGCTTGGCAGGATTTCTGACGCAGTGTTGATCCAAGACCCGGGTTGAGCTTTCAGCATTTGGAAGGGCCAGGACCGCCTTGGCCAATTAATTGCTTATTTACACACCAGTCCCGTCGAAGTGCTGATGATGTCCGCTTGCGTCCTCTGCAGCATGGAGAATCGGCAAGTGTTCATTTCTTGAGTCAAGCATTGACTCAACTCTTTTGTCCTTGTAGAAGTGGAGAGACTCTCTATCGGGTGTCTAGGTTACCTCAGTGACGAAGTCTGATCTCATGAAGGCCTGCTGTGGACGCTGCCTTCAGAAGCGTGGGAGGAGCTGTGCCCAGCGGGTGAACTGCAAGCATCTTTGGTGTGTGCTCTGGATGTGTGCTTCTAAGACGCTTTGGATACTTATTATTTTTTGTTGCTGAAGTCACAGAACCTAAGCAGGATTGCCTGCAGGATTCTAACACAGTGTATGTGTCTGTTTCTTCTTTTTGAAAATCCTTGTGACTATTAATTTTTTTTACATTTATTTAACTCTTCAGTTGATTTTTTAAAAGAATATTCAGCTTCAAAATGTCATTAAGCAGTAGATGTCGGCCAAGGAATGTTCACCTTATTGCCCAAATATGTGGCTCTTTGTAAAAAACAAATTGTGTCTTGGTGACTTTCATTACTTTGTCATCTCATTACTTTATCATTCAGCAAGAAATTTATCTTCTGTAAATCTTTGTAAATGGTAGTTATGTTCTTTATTGTGTGTGTTTTTCCAGTTTAATGAAAAACCTGGTCTAGGAGTTAGTCTTGAAATTCTCATTAGTGTATTTCTTTTTGCCTGTCTGTCCATTTCTTGGCAAGAACCAGAAGATGCTTTCTTCTTCATTGATTCCTCTTATAAAAATTTTTACTACCTATGTGTTAGACTGTGAAGAGAGGCTTGCTCAAGTAATGTCTGTCTTCTGGACAAGTGGTGTGACTGGTTTAGTGAGTTAAAAATGTGTTGCTGTTGTGCAGTTTTAGATCCCAGAAGAGTGTGTTCCTGTAAGAGGCTGGTGTCTCGTTTACTTGGTGTATGTCCAAGCGCAGGGTTTCCTCAGCGTGTCTCACGGAGTCCGCACAGAGGGCCAGCCTAGTCCTCTCACGTGGAGCTAGAGAGCATCTTTTGGACTTCTTTAATATGTACAGACTTGCTCATCCTAGTAATATTTGAAATGATATTTGTAAATGAAGTTTTTTTGGAGAGGGTTCCATCAAAAGAACATAGAATGTGGCATCTATTGGCATTTGGACTTACTGTTTTTGTTGAAAGAGAAGAAAAACGTTGTCTCGTTTACATGTAAACACTTGCTTGCATTACTTGTTGACTTGGTGTGCAGTCCCCTCAGTTGTGAACAGAAATTCAGTGACTATTTGCAAGGAAAAAGTGACATGCCCAGCACCCAAGGACACAGTGCTCTGTGCTCAGGGGACGCCTGCCGTTGTTCCCTGCTGTCACTTGCCCCTTGTGGCCACGTGTTGAGTTTGCTTGGAGAGTTGAGTCTCCCAGTACCACAGCCATCCTTCTAGCCAGGTGGTGTTTTAAATTGCTCAGGCCTGGCTGTCTCTAGGCCGAAATAGATGGAACGTTTCTTAAACGATCACAAAGGGGGTTTTCCTTTTCTTTTGAGAGGAAACCAGTGCAAGCATTCTGTACTTTTCCAGAAGGTCTTTTTTTTTTTTCCCCAAAGAAAAGTCATTTATGATGTTTCAGTTTATTTTAATATCTTAAGTTTAATAAGTGAATTTTTTAAAAATACCAAGTGTTTGTATTTTGAGAAACTCATAAACCAGCAGAAATTACTTTTAATTTCTGTTTTTCTATTAGAATACTGTGTATATAGTTTATTTTAAAAAACTTACTATTAAATTGACTATCACAGGGAATTAAGAATTTTTTGGACTCCCCCCCACCCCAAATTTCTCTTTCTCAAAACGAAAAATCAAATTGTGACAGTTATTTAAAATACAAAACAAAATAAACCAAAAGCAAAGGCTTACCCAGTCTGGAATGTTAAAAATTGTTTTAAGAAAATTTAATTAGGTCTGGATCTTTTGTCATAATTCAGCTTGATAACCTGGGTTGACTTAAGTTTACCGCTTCGAATTTGTTTTATCTTCTCTCACTGAGCTTTTATGAAAGAATATTACTTGAATAATATTTTGGGAGAGTTGGGGCAGATTTCACAAGTTACCCTGGCAACTGAGGAGGCAGTTTTATACTAGCCTATGTGGATATGTGGGAGGTTAATAAAACTTTTATCTTTTTCTCGCCAATTAAAAGGTCATACACGATCACTGTAAAAATTCAAATAACATAGAAATTATAAAACAGAAGGCAAAAGCCCCCCAGTCCAACTCCTCAGACTTTTATTCGTTCAGATTTCTTTTTTTATATATACTAACAAGTTGATAATGACTGTGTTTATTTTTTAAAATTACTGCCCAGGTGACTGTCCCTACATTTGTGCCACAGACCACAGCCTGCACCCAGCCCCCCTCACCCTCAAAGAGGCACCACAATTCATTGACCTATTCTTAACTGATGGACGTTTAGGTTTTTATTTTGACTTTTGCAGATAGTGTTGCTGTGAAGTCCTTCCCACAAATCTTTGCGTCTTTTGATGCTTTGGTAGAAGTTCCTAGAAACAGAAGGATTGCGGGGCAGAAGGAGGTGCGTGTGTGGAAATGCGTGATTCTGTTGGCAGCACATTCAGAGTTCACTGGGTGTCACCAGAGTGTCGCCCCAGCCCCAGTGGTTCTGTATTCTCCTCCCGTCTGTTGATGAAAGTAGACACTTTTACCTGTATGTTCCAACAAAATGTTATCAATCTTTTTCATCTTTGTCAGTCCGATTGGTGAAAAATCACCACAATTTGAATTTCATTTAATCAGAGTGATGGAGTCTCTGTTATTGTCTGTTTATATGTATTTTGTGAATTGGCTGTTATGGTCTTGGATCTTTTAAAATTAGGGGCCTTTCGCGTGATTTATAAGGACTTTCTGTGTATTACGAGTATTAGTTTTTTGTCATCTGTGTTATAGATCTTATTTCCCAGTTTGTAGTCAAATTAGAATTTTTTTCTTTTCTGTGTTTCTTAAAGGAGCTCTGGTGGCTCAATGGTTAAGTATTTGGCTGCTTACCAAAAGGTCAGTGGTTCGAACCCCGCCGTCGCTCTGCGGGAGAAAGAGGAGGCAGTCGGCTTCCATAAAGATTTACAGCCGTGGAAACCCTCTGGGGCAGTTCTCCGCTGTCTCCGCTGTCCTGTGGGGTCACTATGAGTCGGGATCGACTTGATGGCAGTGGGTTTGGATGGTTTGGTGTTTCTTAAAGGCTTGGAAAGTCTTTCTGCTCTTTAAGGAGAAAGACTTTTTCTTTGGTCCTTGTTCTTTTTGTTTTTGTTTTTTATGTTTTGATATCCTCTAATCTGTCAGGAATTCCATTTGGTTTGAAGAGTGAGTTGGGGATTTGGTTTTTAATTTTTCTCTATTTGCCCTTCCAGTGGTCCACCATACTGGGTCGAGGAGCAGAGGTAAATCTGTTCGGCAGAGATGAACAGAGTCACCCCACCTGTGGGTGGGCACCTGTGCAAGCCCACCTCTGTGCAAGCACTTAGCTCCTCAGGGGTGATAGCCCGCTGTCGGGCCAGCACAGATGACGCTGCTTGTATCAACATCTGTGTTCTACTTCTTAGCTTTTGTGTTTTGATCTTTGTTTCTTTCACTGACAGACAGTGAAGGCCAGACTTCTGAAGCTAGGAAGAGCTGAGGGGCTCTAAACCCCGGCAGCTGTGTTCCAGACACTGACTGATCCATGTTCCATGTGCATGTGACTGTTTCCTGGGAGAAGTGTGAGCTCACTGACCCTGCAGGAGCATCTTCCTATTGCACTTGTGCAAGCTTGGTGGCTGTGCGCTGCAGGCTAGCGGGTCCCCCTGGGTCTGGAAAGGCACTGGGCAGTCGTGGCCACACACTGCAGGCTGGCGGGTCACCTGGGTCTGGAAAGGCTGAGCAGTCGTGGCCGCAGGCTGGCGGGTCCCCCGGG
>NW_004444029.1:752947-772560 GCF_000243295.1 Trichechus manatus latirostris
GGCTGGCGGGTCCCCCGGGTCTGGAAAGGCACTGGGCAGTCGTGGCCGCACGCTGCAGGCTGGTGGGTCACCTGGGTCTGGAAAGGCTGAGCAGTTGTGGCTGCAGGCTGGCGGGTCCCCCGGGTCTGGAAAGGCTGAACAGTCGGCATCCATGACAGTAGAGATGACTTACAGTCAGCCTGGTAGGAGCTGCTCCAACACAGGTGATTGCCTGCTTGTGTTAGGTACGTCTGACAGGTGTGTCTTGTCAGGTTTGTTTTCTTCCCACTTTTACTTCTGACCCTTTGCCCTTGGAGCCACATGTTTCTTCAGGACCGTCTGCTCTCCCACCTCTTCCCTCTTGGCCTTCGCAACCTGGTTATAAACTCATTCCTGTATTGCCGCCTCTTAGCTCTGCCCACGCTTGATAGTTGTCGCACTCTTTGACATCTCACGCTTGAAGGTAGTTTTTCCTCCAGCACTTCCTTCCCACAAAAGGAGCCTGAATTTAAGTTAGACACTGTCATTTTCACCAGAAGGGCTAGCTGATTTTAAACTGGGGTGTGCTATCTTTTTCTCTCCTCAAATCCTGAAGAACACAGGCAGTGTCAGAAACCAGCCTCAGCTTTTCTCTGGAGTTGGGTGGCAGTGGGTGCCTTCTCCGGACTTCTCCCTGGGGTGGTGACCTTCCCATACCAGAGCTGTGAGAAGGCTCCTATTGTTTTACTTGGAAAGGCTGAAGGTTATCAGATAGTATCAACAGTTCATTGTGTCTTCTGGCCTGAACTAAATGGGCCAGTCAGTATCCAGGAGTACCTTCTTACTTGGCTAATTGACTGTATTTTCCCCGACTATAAGGAAGCTGTACTTAACCCTCCTAATGTTGAAGATGACTCAGGCAGGATGGCTATGGCTATTGCCTTCCGGGGGTCCCACTGTTGAATGGGGCGTCACACCTGCACCACAGGGAGCTGTGGATTTTAAAGACGATAGCGTTTGTGAAGTCTCTAGCACCGTGCGTGGCACATAGTAGGTGTGTTAATGTCTCTCCCTTCCCTGCAGGCCACTCACCTGCTCTTCCCTCCGCGGTTTTCCATAACAGTTTTTGCTTGGAACCAGCCTCTGCCAAGAGTCTCAGTTGGGCTGTGTCCTCCTACAGCTGCTAGTTTGGGCGTGGCTCCCTTCTGCAGCCCCCAGTGGCCCAGCCACGTGCTCGCCTGTTGTACCAGCTGGTTGATGTAAGTCTACCGTCCTGAGAGGAACCTCGTTCCTTACCAGTAAGCTGCTTCTCTGAAAAGGTAGCATCCTTGATAACTAGCAGAGTGCTTTTTTCCTTTACAACTGATGACTGCCGTCAGTGATGACTTCAACTTGTCCTCAAGTTGGAACTGGAGTTGGAGGATGTAGTTTGTCTGCACAGGCCTCCTGGTGAGTGCTGAGCCTAG
Organism: Trichechus manatus latirostris; assembly: GCF_000243295.1. Taxonomy (NCBI): domain Eukaryota; kingdom Metazoa; phylum Chordata; class Mammalia; order Sirenia; family Trichechidae; genus Trichechus; species Trichechus manatus. Next base: position 754,372 of record NW_004444029.1, read on the forward strand.
GACACGGGGCCTTTCTGATCAGGTGAAACGCTGTGGAGACCGCCCATGAGGTCAGCGTCATTTTCAAAGTCTGAGAGATGTGAGACTTAATTACATAAATGGTCAAGGATGATACATTTTCAAAGAAAAAGAAGTTACTGGTAAGTAACTGGGATTTTTGAGTTGCTTTCCTGTAAGTCAATAAATAATTAAGAATTCCCAAACTTGTTTTTACCATCAAATGCTTTTGCATTTGAGTATTTCTTAAAAGAAAGGAATGTGTTATTAGTTAAGGTTAATATTTAAGGAATGGGATAGGTTTCTGGAGCTACTACAAAGATAATTACGTGGGGGTAGACCTACAGGTTTCTGAATAGTTTGCTCTCTTAGCTTTAAATAGAAATTGGAGTTGTCTCCGCTAGGGGAGAGCAGAGGAAATGCAGTCTGTTCATTCCAGAAACATTTTTTGAGTGCCTACTCTTTTTGAGACACTGTGCTGGGTATGGGAGAGATACAGCCACACTTGGCCTCAACTGCTTTTGCCTCAGAGAGCTTTTTTCCTGGCTCACAATTGGGAAGATGTGGAGGGGAGTGTGGCAGGTGTGGGACTGGAAGTAGTGCTCGGCCCTACGCCTTTGCTTCTTTCTGTGCTTGTCGAGTTCTCGCTGCTCACGGAAAACCAGCTGACTCCTTCAGCCCTCATTCAGTGCGTTTTCCACATTGCTAGTGCAAACGGAAGAGAAACCTCTGTCCTCCTATCTAGTCGTTGAAAAGTGTACTCAGCTGCCTAACTGGCCTTCTTTGTGATTTTGGATTGAAATGTTAAAGCAACTATATAAGTCTTTAAGCTTTAAAGGCAGCTAATCTTCGGAGTTTAAGCCACAGAGTTCATCTGGCCCAAGTTTAAAACAAAAACAAAAACTTGACATTTTTGTAAAGAAATGAAGATTATTTTATATTTAACATCCCTAGAGAGTCATTATTACACCCTCCTCCCCAGTTTGCCCAGCCAGGTGAGGAGGAGGGACACTTGGTCACCGGGGAGGAAAGGCTTCCGTCGGGCTTCGTGTGCCTCTCCCACACCGCGCACGGTGTGCCCGTGAGCGTGTCGGGCACGGGCAGTACCACAGTCTGCTGAGCCCCGGCCCTGTGATTCGCTCCCTTTCAGAAGATGAGCTGTTTCACTTCTTGAGCCCCCACCCCTCATTTGTGAGGTTGTGGCGCTGAACACCTGCGTCCTGAGGCTGTGATGAGAACCACTTAGCACAGTGCCTGCAACATCGTGGGTGCTCAACAAATGTTACCTGTGGGGCGGAAGGAGGAGGGTTGGACCAGAGGTGCTGGAGTGTCAGCAACTGGCCACGCCCCCTGCTCACCTGAGCCCTGGGCTTGATGATGTGGCTGCTTTTTATCTTTGCCCTTTTGCAAAGCAGATTAGTGGGTTAACCCTGGACAGTTCTCCCCAACTACTGTCCCTTGAAACCTTCCACCAAGGAAGGAGTTTTTTCTGGGCTGTGATGGTGGTGACTATGGTGGCATCACCCTGGCCTGAGGGAGCACGAGGGCCCGGCCCGAGTGCAGTTCTCGCTCTGATTCCGCCAAACCCACCCGGTGTTTTTTAAGACCTCTTAAAAATGAAACATTTAACAATTACACATGTGTGTATGTAAATTTTTTTTGTGTTCGTACTCCTTCAGGTCCACTTTTGCTCAATTTTCACTGACTGTAGGGCGTTTTTGACAAGGCCTGGAGGCCTGACACTGGGTGGTGGTGCTTGACAAGAAAGCTGATTCCTGGGCCCTGGGGAGCGCAGAGGTTACCTCTGGCACAGACTTACCGTATTTCATAGAATCAAAAGTTCAAATGTGTTAACATTTTAACACCTGAAACTGGGCCGCATCTTGGAGTCGCTGTGATGAGAAAGCACTGTGTCATAGTCTAATTGGCAGCATGTTTTCCTAGTGACGGATAAAGTAACGGTGTGCCTTACAACGGATGCCATCGTAGATTAGATGAAATACGGTATTTAGGGGGCGAGGCAGTGTGTGCAGGTGGGGTTGCCAGCAGGGCTCCAGAGTCAGGCTTTCTGGGCTCAACTGTCCAATGTCGTGCTGTGGGCGAATTACTGATCCTTTCTTTGCCTTAGTTTTCTCACCTGTAAAATGGGGCTTAGATTAGTACCCACTTTACAGTGCTGTATATGATAAAACATAAAGTGCTTAAAATAGTGCCTAGCATACAGAAAGCGCTAACTTTTAGCTATTGTCGTTACTAATTTAGAGATTACAGTTTTACGGAATCTACTTGAATCCATTTTGTTGTGATTGAAACTCAGATATATTACCCTTATATATCTGTGTATCATCTGATAATATCAGCAAATGACAGTTTTTAAAAAGGGGGAAAAAAAACAAAAGAACATTTAATAAGTTTCCTTATTCTTCCTGAGTAAGATTTAAGTGGCATGTTTGCTGTTTCTATGACTGTTCCATGTGGTTGAGATATAAGAGAATAAGTTAAACACCGAGCTAGGAGATTTACAGTCAAGTGTGGAGTAGTTAATAACGTCTCTGTTTCTTCTTGATATTGGTAAGTATGTGGGGGGTCAGAGGATTTGAAAATTTGCAAAGCGTAAGAGTTTTTTTTCACCCTAATTAAAAAGAGAAGGGAAAGGAGAGGATTTTTTGGGCTGTGAAGTTTACTGGGTTGGTGTAGGTAGAGAATGCCCTTTGCACAGCTATGTAAGTAGGCGTCATTTCTCATCTGTGTGCCACTGCACCTCGAGGCTGTCCTGTCCTAAGTGCATTCTGTCGTTTCTGCCCCAGTGTTCCGTGAGCAGTGACTTGGATTTCCCCACACAAGCCATCCCCCTGAAGACGCTGAATGCGGTCGCCTCCGTGCCCATCATGTACTCCTGGTCCCCCCTGCAGCAGAACTTCATGGTGCGTACCTGTTCTCTGCTCACTCCATCTGGAGACCCACCTCACATAGAAACAGCAGGGTAATTTTCTGTTTGCCAAAGGGATCAAATGTAAGTAAAAGGGCCTCAGGCAGCCTCGAGGTGGAGTGGCTTTTAAGGGACTGTTTTTTACAGCCTCCACAGGGTTGCTCTTTCCGTGGTCCTGTCTCATTCAGGTAAAACATTCCCAAAAACCATACCTGGGATCAGAACATATTTAGCGATGAAACTTAAAGTTCTTATCCTTGAAAGATCAGTCAGCACCCTGCAGTCTCAGTCTGACTGTCAGTTGAGAACCCATAATTTAAAACCATTTTAGGCAGCATGTTATTACACGATAATGTACATGATGAAATATTCTCGGGGCTTATAGAACACCAGTTTAAACATGTTTTCATAGACACTGGCCCAGTGACTTGTAATGAAATGCTGGCATTTAACTCTTCACGGAAGGATGTAGGATGATGGAGATGGGACAAAGTCCAGTTTGTGTTCTTGCATTGTATTTTTAGATAAAAAATATGGAGTTGTATTACTTGGTATATGGAAAGGGAGGGCTGATAAGAGGGTGAGGGAAGTCCTTGGTGAACCTACAGTAGAGAATTATTAGATTTTTTAAATGTTCCTAGTGTCTCTAGAGGGGAGCCCTGGTGGCGCAGTGGTTAAGAGCTTGGCTGCTAACCAAAAGATCAGCAAGTTGAATCCACCAGCCACTCTTTGGAAACCCTATGGGGCAGTTCTACTCTGTCCTATAGGGTCGCTATGAGTCAGAATCAATGCGATGGCAACAGGTTTGGTTTGGTTAATGTCTCAAGAAACTTTGAACAGTTGCCATGTGGGGGGCCGACGCCATCTCAGCTGCTCTCCTGCACCTGCACAGGTGTGTGTGTGAGGCTTTACTGTTCGGGGACTCAAACTGCCAGAGCCGAAGGGAGGCCTCATATGTCATGGACTGTGACATTCCAGAAGAACATAGTGTTTATAGTGTCAGTATTATACACAGATTACACACAGGTTCTGCTGGTCACTGATCAAAGCCAATTAGGCAGACTGCCCTTATATTAGGGCCAGGATATGTTTTTGGGAGCAAAGGTTGTAGGGATACAACTGGGAAGACAAAAGTAGCCAGCTGTCCCTTAATTTTGGTTTATAGCCAAACAAATACTACCACCAGTTGCCATTGAGTCAACTCTGACTCATGGCAGCCCCGTGTGTCTAAGCAAAGAACTCTGCTCCACGAAGTTTTCAATGGCTGATTTTTTTGGAAGTAGGTTTCCATGCCTTTCTTCAGAGCCATGCCTGGGTGGACTTGAACCCCAACCTTTTGGTTAGCTGCCGAGTGTGTTAACTGTTTGCGCCACTCGGGGACTCCATCCAAAGAAGTACAGTCTCCTAATTCCAAAGAGCCTCAGCAGGTCGGATGAGGCGAGGACAGGCCTCTCTAGTATGCACACTTCTTCGGGGTGGAGGAGACCTGCACGTGAGAATCTGTGCTTTCATCTGTCCTCCTTTCTCCCACCTCCCTTCCCAGCTGTCTGGGTGCTGCTGTCTGTGAGAACTCCGTACTGGTCTACATGTCCTCTCTCTTCTCTGCACTCCTGTCTGCGGTGCTGACAGGCACCTCCCATGTTCTCCCCTGTGCACCAGGGTTGTAGCTCGAGTCCAGCCTGACCACCCCACTGTAGACAGCCCTGGGCTGCCCAGTCAGGTCCAGCTGGGCCATCCAGTGGTCAGAATTGCCTCTCTACACTTCTGTTTTCAACCACCACCCATTCAGAGGCCTGTTAAGACTGAGCCCTGTACTCATTTGACATGAGTTTCCTTCACTGTCGTCTGCAGAACCCTCATCTTCCTCAGGGCCATGCTACGTGTTCTCGCCATTGGGCGGGGGGCGGGACGGGACGGGGGTCTCTGTGATGGTCAGCTTGAGCACTACCCTCACCTTTGCTCTGACTGGCCCTTCCCTGCGGAGCATCCTTCTCATCCCTGTTGTCTCCTGAGCCTTGGCATAAACTCACCTGTCGTTTTTAGTGGCGCTGCCCAGCTTGGATAGGCATCCCGTCCACTGGAGTACTGATATGTTTTACATTATTGTGTATTCCACATACAAGCTTCAGTCCTTTTAGGGTAAACTTTAACAGACCATGAGTACTTTTTATCCTGAGAATTTTATTATATTGAATGTCTTTTATTAACTAGATCATTAGATGAAGTTCAGAAATCCTTATCATGGTATTTTTAAGATGTGGATATTTAGAGTTGATTTTGATAAACCATATTTCATTAATTTAAGACCCCTCCCTGACCTGTTTAAGTCTGAAAGTAGGAAGGTGTCTGAAAGCAGATGATGTATCATAGTGTAATTGGCAGCAGTTTTTCACAGGTACTTAAAATAATGGCGGGTTTTAATGATTGATGACAGATTAGCTAAAATACAATGTTTTGTAAAAAAATTTCTCCATAAACAGTTCATTTCCTCAGATAATCGGTTTATTCGTGAAAGGGGCCCCATTTCTTTACAGCTTTTAGGGTTTGCTGGCTGACTTTAAGATCTGGAGAACCAGGTAAAGACATAACTGAAATACAACATTTGTTTCTCATAAGTAGCTAATTTGCATCTGTTTTTTACTTTTAGGTGGAAGATGAAACCGTTTTACACAACATTCCTTACATGGGGGATGAAGTCTTAGACCAGGACGGGACCTTCATTGAAGAGCTGATAAAGAACTATGATGGCAAAGTGCACGGGGACAGAGGTGAGCACGTGTGATGGCAAAGTAATGGGGACAGAGGTGAGCACATGTGATGGCAAAGTGCATGGGGACAGAGGTGAGCACGTGTTTATTTTCCGGGGACAGAGGGACCAAGGGACTGACAGAGATACTTTGGTTTGTTGAGCACAGGCAGAAAAAGGTGTTTTAAATATCAAAGTTAAGTTTTGCCCTGGTCCATAAAGAACTGGCCTGGGTTGACAGCCTAAAATTTTTGATGTTTTCTGTTTGTAAATTGGGCACTCAAGCTTGCTGTGTAAGTGACAGGCATTTGAAAGATCCTTGATGACCACCTGTGGTTGGTTGTAACATAAGTTATGATGTCAGAGAAACTGTTTGAAAGCTTGCCAGTGTCAAGACTGTGTTGTGGTGAAGTGGGTGGGGCCAGCCTGTGTGCGATGTGCAGATGGACTCACCAGGCAGCCGCAGTCCCCAGATGTCTGTAGAACCGGGGCCTTGGGTCCATCTCCAGAGGCCAGTTGGAGTGTCTGGAGGGAGGTCACCACCCATGACCATGCTAGTGGACAGCAGGTCCATAGCCCTGGGCACCTTGGAGAGGGGTGAAGACAGAAAGTGCAGGTGGTGGAGATAAACCTGCTTCCTAGCTTTGCCGAGCCTGGTCCTGAGAAGGGTCTTATCCTCCCTCGTTTTAGCAGTGATGCTCTGGTGCTGACTGATGGGCTATGGCTCTTCTTCCACATCAGAAAAGGCTTCCGTTACCGTCCTGTACGCTTCTGATAATCCATGTGGTGAATTTCAGAGTGCGGGTTTATCAATGATGAGATCTTTGTGGAGCTCGTGAACGCACTTGGTCAGTACAGTGATGACGATGATGACGATGATGCAGATGACCCTGACGAGCGGGAGGAGAAGCAGAAAGACCTGGAGGAGCCCCGTGACGGTGCGTCTCTCGGCGTCTGCACAGCTCTGCCAGCAGTGGGGTGAATGCAGCACAAAGCCCTTCTCTTTCCTTTTTGTTAAATATCACGAGAGTTGTCTCCTTGTTTCCTGGCAGTCAGGAGTGCGCAGCCAGGCTTTGGGCTTCCCTGGGGGCACTCGGAGCACGGGCTGGGAAGCACTGACTGCTGCACACGCAGCTCGAGTGTCACCACACCCTCTGTAGTTGAGGGACGGATTTTGAGAGGCCGAGTCGCGTGCAGGATCGTGTTCTTGGAAGAGAGTGCTGGGCTCACAACCGGCCTGACGTGCGTCCCACCTGTACCAGTCCTGGGCTTCCTGGGAGGACCGTGGTCCCGAGACATAGCCTCCAGTGGTGTTCTGTAGTGGGCAAACCCGTTATGATGGCTGACCAGAGGAATTTGAGGGAAAATTGTAATTTCAATGAAACAAAATTTTTATAACACAAAGGGCCCTTAGGGATCACCTAGTTGAGCTTCTTCATTTTATAGACAAGGACACACCCAGGTGGTGAAGGGACCAGCCACAGACAGTTCCCAGCAGAGCTGGGATCACAGGTTCTCTGCCTCCCAGGGCTCTTAAACTTCACATTTGAATTTCAATGTTGTGTTTATCTGAGCTGTAAGTACTACATAAACCCATGTAAAATACCTTAGAAGTAAGTGAAACACAAAGTTGATGATTTCAGCTTTGATACAGAGAGTGAGTTTGTGTGTGTGGAGAAAATGAAAGACTGAGACTTTTGTTTACTTTCATCTTTTTTTTAAATTTCATATTTCCCTGTTTAGATAAAGAAAGCCGTCCACCTCGGAAATTTCCTTCTGATAAAATTTTTGAAGCCATTTCCTCGATGTTTCCAGATAAGGGCACAGCAGAAGAACTAAAGGAAAAGTAAGATGGGGCTTTTTGAGCGATGTTGCCTCATGTGGTGTGTGACTGGCCGTGTTGGCGTGTGATGTCATGTGTTCACCATGCTCTAAGCAGGATGTGTCTGTGCTACACCCACCGTGAGTCAGATGACACAGGCGTTTATGTTATTGCTCACAACACTGCATCTGAGGAGTGGTACACCCACCGTGGGTCAGATGACACAGGCGTTTATGTTACTGCTCACAACACTGCATCTTGAGTGCTACACCCACCGTGGGTCAGATGACATAGGCATTTATGTAATTCCTCACAGCACTGCATCTGAGGAGCGCTTCTCTGTACACTGGTAGCAGCTCTAGTGCAGTGATGTTTAATTAGAATTAATATTGTAACATTCTTTTCCACCTGAATCACAGTAGTGGATCTGATTCTTAAACCATCATGCATAATATTTAATCAGCTCTTTATCTAAATTGCAGTGTTGTAAACTAGCTTTTGTGTTTTAGGCAGGGTAAATGTCAAAAACATTACCTATGTAGAAACCTTTTCGAAGCCTGACTTTTATGAAGTCATCTTTGTCTCACCTTGCCTGTGTCTGTAGGTACAAGGAGCTTACAGAGCAGCAGCTGCCCGGGGCACTGCCCCCAGAATGTACCCCCAACATCGATGGGCCCAATGCGAAGTCTGTGCAGCGGGAGCAGAGCCTGCACTCGTTCCACACACTCTTCTGCCGGCGCTGCTTCAAGTACGACTGCTTTCTGCACCGTAAGTGCAGCTGGGAGCGTCCTGAGCTACAGGGTCAGCGCCGTTGGTTACTGCAGCCGTAGTGGCTCTCCTGGCTGGTAGTGAAGGGAGAGGTTGGGACGTGAGAGTCAGGAATTGTTATATTTCCTCGTGCTTCTCTGCTGCTAGGAGGCTGCTCTGGGCCCTTCACATGCGGCGTCCAGTTTGGAAGCGAGGCTGGCAGGGCTCCCACAGGTGCTCACTGCAGGCAAGCTGATGGCACTGCTGATGGTGATGAGCAGCATTTGTGGAGTGAGAAATGGGCTAAAAACACCTTTACATAAGATTTAGTGTTAAGTTTTGATGTTGTGTGAAAATCTGTTTTGAGTAGTTTTTCTGTAATGTTTATTGTTGATTGTAGAGATCTTAACACTTCAAATGATTAGTATTTGGAAAAAGTTACCCAAGGTTTGTAGTTTATGGTTAACAGTTTAAGATATTTCTCCTGTGTAAATGGTTAAACGCTCAGATAGACTTGAGTCCATAGTTGCCATTTGATTAACAGGGTGACATAACCTCTGGTCTTAGTTTCTTGGTGCTCCTGTAACAAATCACATGTGGGTGGTTTTAAAAGAGCAGGAGTTTTCTCTCAGTTCAGGAGGCTGCAAGTCAGAATTCTGGCACCTGCTCCAGGGGAAGGCTCTCAGGCTCTCTGGAGGAGGGGTTTCGGTTTCTGTAACCCCTTGATTCCTTGGCGATCTCCGTGTGGTGTGGTGGGCATCTTTTGCTCATTTGCTTGCTTATCTGTGCCTACTCTGCTCTTTTATATCTCAAAAGTGAGTAGGTTTTAGCCATGCCTTATATAAAATGGCCTCATTAACAAAGACCTTATTCCCAAATGGGATTACATCCGCAGGTAAAGGGTCAGGATTCCAGCACGTTACCGGGGGACACAATTCAATCCCTAACACTCTATAAACCTCAGTTTTCTTCGTCTGTAAAATGGTAATGATGATTCTAATAGCTGGGTTTTTGTGAGGATTAAATGAGGTGAGGTCTGTAGGGCTCACCGTTGCTGCTGTTATCACCATCCTATGCTTTTAATATCGACACTGTATTCTGTGAGATGCTTTTTGGAAAAGCTGTGTGATGTCTTTGATATACACAAAGGAATTTATGTGATTCTAACTAAAATATATGCAATGAAATTATTTTTAACACTACGTTCTCATCAGATCAGACAAGATCAGTGCTTTAAGCAGAAGTTAATATATCAACTGATATTCTGTGCTCAGCTATGATCATGTATTATTATCACAGGGTAACAAGTTAAAGAGGTGCTTAAGAGAAGAGCTGTATGCGAATGGCAGCGGTTATGAGGACTGATTTTGAGAGATAGGAAGTTACGTGCCTGTAGCAAAAGCACCGAGTGAGGGGTCTAGTCCCACCTGCTGCCTGCCAGCTAACCAGGCGAGCTCAGGCAACTTCTGCTTCTGTCTCCTGATTTGTACAGTCCCCACTGGACCACAGGTCTGTGTGCAAAGCGTCACTGATATGGTGAAACATTGTGATTTTCTCAGGGCTACACAGTATATGTGGTCATTTTTATACTGTAGTCATTTTTTAGAGTTGCCAACTTCCTCTCAAATAGCTAGAACAGCTGCATTTGTATGTCACAATTCCTTGTTCTTTGCTTGAAAACCTTTAGCCAAGACTTGTCATCAAGATTTCATAGATTGCCTTTGAAATAATAAAAAAAAGCCCTTAATGTTAATGTTCTCTTCTTTCTGTAAAATTTGAAAAGTATTTTGCCTTAACTTCCTTTCTAATGATTTTTCTGGTCAGAAATTTTATATGCTCTTTTCCCCATGTTGTATTTAGCTTGAAACAGATCTTAACTTATTTTGAATATTAGACAGTATTTTCAGATGCCTACTTAAAAAGATTATGTTCAACCTTCAAGACGTTTCTAGAAGAATTTGTTAGGTGTTGCCAAAAAAATTGATGCTTGTAATTCTGCTGAGAGAGTTCTAGTCATGAGAAAAGTTTTCTTCTTGTTATAGCTAAATGAAATGTGAAATTAAGAGTGGCACTTTCTAATATTTTGTTACCTTTTGACTATTAATTAGTATGTTAACACTTTCTTCATGGCCAGAATTTGGTCTTGTCTTAGACTGTAGTGATTGTGGCTTGTCAGGAGTGCCACAGTGAATACAGTCTAAGACAAGAACAAGTGCCTGGTTTTCTAATTCCGACTGAGCGAGATCTCCTAGCGCAGGCCCAGCAGAGGCCCCTGACTTCATCTGTGTGTGTGCACCTGTGTGTATACATGCACATGTGTGTGTGTCTGGGTTTGTGACTACGTGTGTGCCTTTTCACTGAATTGGGGGCAAGAGGATCAGTCTAGAAATACAGTATGCTGGAGGAGGCATCCCGACTAAAAACGTATTTTATTAAACACGAGCAGCTAAGCGTAGGTGACTGTTCCGGCAAGTGGAGGTGTGTTTCTGAGGTTGGTTCACTCCTGCTGGCGAGGCACTGTCGCCGCAAGGTGCTTGTTGTCTCCTGCGGACACCCCCCCACCCTGGCCAGGCCGCGCCTCCACGCCAGAGCAGGTGCGGGGTGTCGGGCTCTCATGCTGGGAGGGACTCACCCACACGCTTGAGTTAGAATTGGAGCCTTGACTTTCTCCTTCAGCACTGTCACCTTTTCATTCTGTCCTTGTTTCCCCTTTAAGCTCCGTGGCTAGAAGGATGGGCTTTCACAAATAGAATTATTGGCTTCATATTAAGATAGTTATCATCTGGGGTGATTTGGATGAGGGCTCTAGAAGTGCGCATTCACGGGGCAGGCGCCCCCTGCAGTGACACACACGTCTCCCGATATTCCGTTTCTGTACTTTTCACACTGTGTGGGAATTTTAAGTTTCAAGCATTTTATCTTTCAGGGGCCTGTTTAATCAGGTGTTTGCTGTGGAAGCTCTGACAGGTCTTTGACTTGTGTGGGAATAATGTAATTTAGTCACCTGGGCTCCTCTAGATCTTAAAAAATCTAACAAGCGGGGCCCTGCCTTCCTGTCCACTTGAGGACCTGATGGCTGACCTTTCTTCAGAAACCAGGAAATACTGGCTGTCAGAATCCTTTCGGTAAAGACAGGGAGTTGGACTTCATTTAGAGGAAGTGTCAGCCTTTCGTATGGGTTTATTACATTCATTGTCAGTGAATGTTTATAATCATAGCGTACAGTCTGTGTGCATCAGTTACACGTGTGGGGAACAAGAAGTCACTAATCGTCCCAGAACTGAGTGTGTCTCCTTCTGGGTGGGGCTGGGCAGGAGGAGTGGGGTGCTTGGGGGGAGCCGGTGAGGGGCTTTGTGGTAACTCGCTGAGAGCCCAGAGCACAGCTCTCAGATGATGTGGACCAAACAGTAGCAGGATGCTGTGCTGTTGACTGCTACACTGAGATGGGGAAGATGATTAAACTGGTATTTTATAGCTACATTCAGATACTTTCTGTTTAATTTACTTTGCAGCTTTTCATGCAACACCCAACACGTACAAGAGGAAGAACACAGAAACAGCTCTCGACAACAAACCGTGTGGACCACAGTGTTACCAGCACCTGGTAAGACTTTTGCTTTGCTCTCTAGAGATTATCTGAGAAGTCTGATCTGAACTCCAGAAATCTGTGAAGTCAGGGTGAGCACGCCCCAGCCACACTTGGCCGCGGTGGGTGCTCTCGTTCGCCGTGCTGTTCCTTCTCTTCTTGTGGCCCGTGCTTCGTAGTGTGGCTCGCACTTTGTGGTCCTTCATTCGCTGTGTTATCTCCTCAGCAGCACAGACTGTCTTTAGAATCAAGGACGTGTGGAGCTCCCGTGAAGTTTGTGTGTGAAGCACAGCAGCCCACGTAGAGCCTGGATGGGTGACCACGTGTGGCCACTTAGGAGACTTTCTTGTGGCTGCGTCCCTTCTTTGGGTTTTAGATCCACGACTGTGGGCCGTATGTAATACAAAAACCCATTACCATAGAGTCGATTCCAACCCATAGCGACCCTATAGGAAACAGAGTAGAACTGCCCCGTAGGGTTTCCAGGGAGTGCCTGGTGGATTCAAACTTCCAGTCTTTTGGTTAGCAGCTGTAGCTCTTAACCACTGTGCCACCAGGGTTTCCTGGTGTAATATAGGTATACACAGCACACATACATAGTGTATATAGTAAATCCCCGACTTACAACAGGATTCTGTTCCAGTGACTCTGTCATAAGTTGGTTCTGACGTAAGTTGAACACCTTTTTTCTTCTTCTTAAGTTTTCATTATTATTGCCTTTTTGTGTGTGTGTGTGTTTTAAGTGAAAGTTTACAGTTCAAGTTTGTCTCTCATACAAAAATTTATACACACATTGTTATGTGACCCCAGTTGCTCTCCCTATAACGTGACAGCACACTCTTGCTTTCCACCCCAGATTTCTCATGTCCATTCAACCAGCTCCTGACCCTCTCTGCCTTCTCATCTCGCCTCCAGACGGGAACTGCCCATTTAGTCTTGTGTAACTACTTCAGCTTCATGAGTATCGTTTTATGTCTTATAGTCCAGTCTAGTCTTTGTCCGAAGAGTTGGCTTTGGGAATGGTGCTGGTTTTGGGCTAACAGAGAGTCCAGGGGCCATGTCTTCCGGGGTTCCCTCCAGTCTCAGACCATTAAATCTGGTCTTTTTACTAGAATTTGAATTATGCACCCCACTGTTCCCCTGCTCCGTCAGGGACACTCTGTTGTGTTCCCTATGAGGGCAGTCGGTGGTAGCTGGGCACCATCTAGGTCTTCTGGTCTCAGGCTGATGGAGTCTCTGGTTTATGTGGCTGTTTCTGTCTTTTGGGCCGATATTTTCCTTGTGTCTTTGGTGTTCTTCATTCTCCTTTGCTCCAGGTGGGTTGGGACCAATTGATGCATCTTAGATGGCCACTCGCTAGCTCTTAAGACCCCAGATGCCTCTTATCAAAGTGGGATGCAGAACCTTTTATGCCACTTGACCTAGATGTCCCCTGAAACCATGGTCCCCAGACCCCTGCCCCTGCTACTCTGTCCCTCAAAGTGTTTGGTTGTATTCAGGAAACTTCTTAGCTTTTGGTTCAGTCCAGTGGTGCTGACTCCCCGTGTTGTGTGTTGTCCTTCCCTTCACCTGAGATAATTCTTGTCTACTACCTAGTTACCATCAGTGTATTTTTATTAATCTGATTTTTGTCTTTGGGGGTTGGCATGAGAATGATAACATTAGCAAATTATGTGCTGCAACATTATATGCATTATACGTACTTATATGTAGTACATGCTATTAATGATAAGATTTTAAAAAAAAAAAAATGGATGGTTGTAAGTGCAGTTTGTTGTAACATGAATACGTTGTAAGTTGGGGACTGCCTGTGTAGGTCCCACGGGGTTTCTTAAAGTGGCGTAGGAGAGGCAAGGGTTGAGGGGGCAGGAGGTGCCGTCCTACTCTCGCTGCTCCTCTGAACCAGGCCGCTCCCGCTGAGCACTAAACGGGTCTCCTTTTCCTGTTGGATTTGGGGGGATTTGTGGAGGGGCACATGCAGACAGTACTCGATTTTTAAGCAATTTGGTGTTTGTGAAGTAAAGTATAAAACTCTTGGCTGCTTTCAGATGTTTCTTCTGTTTCCTCTAAAACTGAGATTCCTAAACACCACACCAGCCTTTACACCTCAGAACTGTGGCTGTGTGTCTGGGTGGTCCTGGTATGTCTGCACCGCACCCTCACCGACGTCTCTGACTTCCTGAGATGGGTCCTCGCGCCTTGTCCTACGTGCATAGCCTGTATCCTGTTCCAGAAGTTGTTTCAGGTCCTCTCGAGGCTGCATGTCCCTCACGGGAATAAAAAATCAAAGAGTAAGGCAAAGGAGCTCTGGTGGTGCAGTGGTTAAGCACTCGGCTGCTAACCGAAAAGTTGGCAGTTTGAACCCACCAGCAGTGCCATAGGAGAAAGGTGCGGCGGTCTGCTTCCGTAAAGGTTACAGCCTCGAAAACCCTATGAGGCACTTCCACTCTTACCACATGGGGTTGCCGAGTGGAACCCACGGCACCTAACGAGTAAGGCACGAAGGGACAGTCAGGGCTGATCCTTTTTACATTTGCTGTAGATGGTGTTCGTTATCTGAAGAAAAAAAGAGTCTGACTCTAGACTGTACGTTAGGGTTTCTGCTTTTAGAAAATTTCACGTTTAAATACACTGCATGTCTCTGGGGGATACTTACTGCCTTTATGACGTAAACAGTTGTTGTTATTAGTTGCCTTTCAGTTGGCTCCGACTCATGGCAACCTTACGTATAAACAACAAAACGCCGCCCAGTCCTGCGCCATTCTCACAGTCGTTGCTGTGTTTGAGCCCGATCCACCTCACTGAGGGTTGCCCTTGTTTTCACTGACCCTCCAGTTCACCAGCTCTGATGTGCTTTTCTAGCGATTGGTCTTTCCTGATGATGCGTCCAAAGTCAGTCTCGCCATCCTGCGTCAGATAGGACACCTACTCTGGCTTACTCCTTATCCTCACAGTCACACACACAGAGCTGTCTTGATAATAACTCTTACTTTCTGAATTTCTCAAAAATATCAGAAGCACATTGAAAACAAGTACACTGAGGTGTGATAAATGAATATTGTGACGAATTCCGTGGCTTACTTGCCCATGTGACTTCTTTCTCCTCCACCAGATGAGTTGTACAACTTGGCCATGATGTCTGCATCTTTCCCTTTGTAGGAAGGCGCAAAGGAGCTCGCTGCTGCCCTCACGGCTGAGCGGATCAAGACCCCCCCGAAGCGCCCCGGGGGCCGCAGGAGGGGCCGGCTGCCCAACAACAGCAGCCGGCCCAGCACGCCCACCATCAACGTGCTGGAGTCCAAGGACACAGACAGCGACCGGGAGGCTGGGGCGGAGACGGGTGGGGAGAACAACGACAAGGAGGAGGAGGAGAAGAAGGATGAGACGTCCAGCTCCTCAGGTGAGAGCAGGTCTCGTGTAGGGGACGCCAAGTGGCCGTCTGGGTGCTTGGTGTCCCGCGTCACAGGCAGCTCTCTTGGGCGTGTCACCGAGTTGGGATGTTGGGGGTGGATGATCTGTCGGCTTGTTCCTCCCTTTTCCCGACGGTGCTGTCAGTTCTCTCACTTTAATACGAGAGAGATCAGCTGTGGGCGTAGGGTTGGTGTCCAGCTGTACCGTGGATGCCGCCGCCCCTTACGCTCACTGACAAGCTCATGGAGCCTTGGCTGCCCTGCGGGGAGATGCCTGTGGACACTATGTAGCTTCAGTTCTAAACGATGATGTGCTTTCTGCCCCCTCCCCCTTTTTAATTAATGTCATTCCAATGGTATTTCTTGACCAGTACGTAACCTTGGTTTTGCAGAAGCAAATTCTCGGTGCCAAACACCTATCAAAATGAAGCCAAACGCTGAGCCTCCCGAGAGCGTGGAGTGGAGTGGTGCCGAGGCCTCCATGTTCCGGGTCCTCATCGGCACCTACTATGACAACTTCTGTGCCATTGCACGGCTCATCGGGACCAAGACGTGTCGACAGGTAAGCCGTCAGGGACAGCGCCGCTCACAGCTTCCAGCCAGGGTGAAGCTGCTCTCAGCCAAACATAGGAATCACGGCGGCACCACTGAGCACCTATTCATCTTCTCAAAAGGATTAAATATTTTCCCTAGGAGGGAACTGAATTAAAATTATTTTTCAGGTTGATTTATAGTTTCCCATTTTAGATATTTAAGGTTAGGTAGCAATGGATTTAAAAACAAGTAAGAACTTGCAGAGTTGGCATTGCTCCCTTGAGGGGTGTGCACCGAGCTCTCTCCCCGAGGACTCACTGTGTCCCCAGCACCCGGCAGCACCACAGGAGAGGCCTCAAGGTGTGGTTCCGAGTGAGTGAGGCTAGGAAGGCCTACTGCCGTCGGTTCTCCTCACGGCTGTGACTGTGCCTCTTGCCAGGTGTATGAATTTAGAGTCAAGGAATCCAGTGTCATTGCGCCTGCTCCCGCCGAGGATGTCGACACGCCTCCCAGGAAGAAGAAGAGGAAACATCGGTAAGTCCACGTGGGCGTCTGGGCGAGCTGGCGGGGCACCGGCAGACCAAGCCTATGGCGTCTTGCTACCACAGGAAACTGCCCATCCGTTCTGTCGGCACACAGCCGTCACTGGTAAGCTTGCGTCTGGGAGTCACAGGACAGCTGCCACGCTGCCTCTTAAGAAAACACTATGTTCATTAGTTCCTCCAGCGCAGACCACAGAAACACTTCCCTTGGCGCTTATCGGAAAGTGTGTCCCTGCACGTGAACCTGGGCACGTGTGCACGCATCATGCCCATTTTGGACACGTGTCTTCTGGGAGCCCACGTTTTCCAGGCGGGCAGCCCCATGTTCCGACGCCTTCCACAGAGTTGTGGGGCTGAGCGGGCCGGCTGGTCTCCAGGTGCGGAGCCAGGAAACCATGGAGGGAAGGTGGGCTTCCAGACCTCCAGACCCTCTCTTTAAGAAGACCCTTGGCCCCTGGGCGGTGGCTCGTGCCTGGCAGCAGTGTGCGCATGCTGTGGTTTTGTGATGAACGTGGGCCGGCCTCAACCAGGGTCAAAGAGCTCAGACACTTCCCAGAGGAACAGAGGTGTTAGTAGATGCTCCTGATTTGGGTTGATTTTAGAACAGGCCGCAGGTGGTTCTGACAGGGCAGGTGGGACATTAGTGGCCGCCATGCCCCCGTGGCTGGGATGTCTGCACACAGCTGAGTTGCTGTGAGCCGAGCAAAGCAAGATGGGTCACATGCGGCTCGTTTTACAGCATCGGGACTTTGCCTCTGTCCGCTTGCAGCCTGCACCCCCTGCTCCCCGTGGAGTCTGCTCGCTGCCTGGAATCTTAAGCTTGTTTCTTCTCTTTGTCTCTGCAGGTTGTGGGCTGCACACTGCAGAAAGATACAGCTGAAAAAAGGTCAGCATCTCCTCGTCACCTTCACTGTGCTCTTGTTTGTCGGGGAACAGCACTGGGCGGACATGAGCCGAGTCTGAGACGTCTGGAGGTGGTGGGTCCCTGTGCTGAGCCGCTGTAACGGAGGGCATCTGGCCGGGCTCCACACGACTCCTCTGGGTGTGAAGCCAGCCCGTCGCTGGGGGCACCGAGATGGGGGCAACCAAGGGGGGAGCAGCATTAGTCCGGCAGCACGTGGGGCTGGGAGGTGGTGTTTTGCTGTCACTTGGTAAACAGGAATACGAGTGACACCGTAACTACGGCAACAAAAACCCGCCTGGCTCCGAGGGTGATAGGCTAGCTGTGTGTAGTCTCTGGCGCCTCCGGGGACTAACGGTCTACCTGCTGTTGTCCGCTCCAGACGGCTCCTCGAATCACGTATACAACTACCAGCCCTGCGACCACCCGCGGCAGCCCTGCGACAGCTCGTGCCCCTGTGTCATTGCCCAGAACTTCTGTGAGAAGTTCTGCCAGTGCAGCTCCGAGTGTGAGTGCCGC
Organism: Trichechus manatus latirostris; assembly: GCF_000243295.1. Lineage (NCBI taxonomy): Eukaryota > Metazoa > Chordata > Mammalia > Sirenia > Trichechidae > Trichechus > Trichechus manatus. The sequence continues at coordinate 772,105 of NW_004444029.1, forward strand.
CGTGGCGCGGGCCCACGGCCACCAGTTCAGTCTGACGCAGACAGACCCAGCTCTGAGGACGGGAGCTCACCCTGCGAGTGTGCGCTGAGCCCCATGCTCAGTGCTGTGCTCCCCAGTCTCCTGGGTGACATGTGGGGGGACACCGTAGGCAGCAGCGTAAGGCAGTCCCGGATCACCAGCAGTTCTGTTCCTAAGTCTGCGTTTAAATCAGATTTGTAGGTAAATCAGAAACAGTTGGCATCTAACGGCAGTTAGTCAGATGTTTGTCTTAGTACGTAATGTACCTTTCCATGCATGGAAACAGTAAAGAAACGTTTCCAGGTAGACTCACACATCTCCAACGTAACGCCATCGACTCTCACATCTCCAGCGTGACGCCATCGACTCACACATCTCCAACGTGACGCCATCGACTCACACATCTCCAACGTGACGCCATCGACTCACACATCTCCA
>NW_004444029.1:773425-807880 GCF_000243295.1 Trichechus manatus latirostris
CACATCTCCAACGTGACGCCATCGACTCACACATCTCCAACGTGACGCCATCGACGACGACGACGTTTTGATGTGCTGCGGACGGTGCCTGTCTGTTCTGAAGGACCTTACTGTGTGTCCCTCGAACTTCCCGTCCGACAGGCTTCACGGGCTGGTCGGACGGAAGTCGGACATTCGTAATCTGCAGCTGCCTGTGTTCTTTATTAAAGAATTTGACTTTTTTTCTTGTTTGATCATGTAAATTAAAATCATAGTAAAGTTGGCACAAAATTTAAGGGGAATCTGAGAATACCTACCCAAATAATTTATAGGCACCAGAAGTGCCTAGTCTTCAGCACAGAGGTGGGTGGTGTCAGGGCGGGGACGATGGTGGTGACAAAGGGCTTGTCTCCCAAGGCCAGAACCGCTTCCCCGGATGCCGCTGCAAAGCACAGTGCAACACCAAGCAGTGCCCCTGCTACCTGGCAGTCCGAGAGTGCGACCCTGACCTGTGCCTGACCTGTGGGGCCGCTGACCACTGGGACAGCAAGAACGTGTCCTGTAAGAACTGCAGCATCCAGAGAGGCTCCAAGAAGGTGAGTGTGGGTGCTTGGTCAGGGAGAGCGGGACCAACGTGGTGGGGGTGGGGTTGCTGCTGAGGGAGGGAATGGCCCACGCTCTCAGCCATCCCTCCCAAGTGACCTGAAGGATGCCCTCCTCCAGTGTGGGATCAGCCAGGAAATCCCAAGAAGCAGCTGCTCATGGTATTGGATTTGGAATAAGAGACATTTTCCTAGAAGCTCTGAATTTCCCTTTTAACTGGACGGTAGAACTCCGAGTCCCTGGGTGGTGCGGATGGTCAAGGCACTTGGCTGTTAAGTGAAAGGCTGGAGGTTTAAGCCCACCCAGAGGTGCATTGAAGAAAGGTCTGGTGATCTACTTCCAGAAAACCAGCCATTGACAAGCCCGTGGAGCACAACTGCTCTGACACACATGGGGTCGTCATGAGTCAGAGTCGATTCAGCAACAGCTGGTAGCTTTTGTCAGACCCGTCCTTGTCCCACTGTGTTTGGGTCCTTTCTGAGCACAGTGAAAGGTGACTCCACAGCAAGCTTGCAGACTCAGCTCCTGCTTCGTGCGGGACCTTGGTGCTCCAGCCAGGTGTCCCCACCTGCAGCCTGGGACCACACACCGGAAGTCGATTCCTGAACAAAGAAACCAGTGGTGTGTGCGGGGAAGTCAGCATCTCACTTCCTTTCCAGGGTAGACGGCGGTTCTTCGGCTGATCTGGTTGTGACAGGAATAGCTGACGTTTGAGTGGTTGCTGGGTGTCAGGTGCTACTCTGACTTAGTCGTTCTGAGAACCCTGTGAGGGAGGAAGTTGGCAACCATCGGATCCAGGGCCACAGCGCTGTCGTTTGCCATGAGGCAGCGTTTTGGGGCAGAGATGATTTAGTAGTTCCAGCAAGTCAACTCCGACTCAGTGACCCCGTGCGACAGAGTAGAACTGCCTCATAGGGTTTCCTAGGCTGTCATCCTTACAGGAGCAGACCTTCCTCACACTCAGTGGGTTTGAACTGCCGACCTTCTGGTTAGCAGCTGAGTGCTTAGCTGTGGTGCCACCAGGGCCCCTCCACCTGCTCGAGAGAGAACGTGGGTGCATTTTACTGACTGTCGATCACATAACTCAGACCACATGGGTGTTGAGCCAGGCCGTGTAGACAGTGTGTAGGTTCTCTCCCACCGTGTGCAGTCTGCTTGGTGGGTGTCCAGGCGCCTCGGCTGTGTGCCCTGGTGCTGTGCCAAACTGTGTGCCCTCCTGTTCCTCACACTGGGACTCAGCGCCCCCACCCTCACACACCCCTGGGGTATATTCCTGCCTTGTGTGTTCAGAACATGGACACTCTTCTGGCGCAGAGGGGTGGGCGCTGTGGGGGGCGGTCGCAGAGGGGGCTGGGTGTCCTCACATCAAAGTAAAAAGTGAGAGATTCAGGGGCGTCCAGGACCACAGCAGTCATGGGGCCCCTGGCTTGGGGGGTGATGAGCAGGACCCCCACATCAAAGGCCACTTGCCTCTTCTGTGAGCTGGTGCCGCTGGGCCTGTGCTGATCCCTGATGGTCTGTCCCTAGCATTTATTACTGGCTCCTTCGGATGTGGCGGGTTGGGGCATCTTCATCAAAGACCCGGTGCAGAAGAACGAGTTCATCTCCGAGTACTGTGGAGAGGTAAGGAGGAGCCCGAGGTGTGTCCCGGGGAGCGGAGGCCGCTGATGTGGCTTGTGGGGCTTGGTCTGCTCCATCCCTGGAGTTCAGCCCTGTCGCACGCAGCTTCAATTGTCTGGTGACTGTTGATGAGGGAGACGCCCGGGACTGGTTCAGTCCATCCCTCAGCACAAGGAGGCTGGGGAGTGGTGCTGCCCAAGGGCACCCGGTCACCTCGGTGTGGAGTCCATAACGGGGTGTGCTAGTGGCATCCACACGCGTTCCTGGGGCCGCGATGGCCTGCGTGTCCTGCAGGCGTGACCCTGACCCCTTGGTGCCTTGTTTTGCAGATCATTTCTCAAGACGAAGCCGACAGGAGGGGAAAGGTGTATGACAAGTACATGTGCAGCTTCCTCTTCAACCTCAACAACGGTGCGTCCCAGGGGCGGGGGGTCAGAGCCGGTGCTGGCGGCTGTGGTCACCCCCCGAGGGACCTGGGCCTCTAAGCGCGTCTAGGTTGCTCTGCTTCCTGGGTCGGCGACTCCAGTCCCCCAGGGAGTGGAAGCACTGAGACTGAAGGGCCGTGTTTTGGGGTTGTGGGGGGGTGTCCCCAAATCCCTCTCAGTGGGGGCCAGCGGAAGGGGAGGCCGAGGCATGCGTTCCAGACATTCTCCGTGAAGAAAGTAGTAATACGATGTCAGATCTGAGAACGGTCATTCTTGATGTTGAGCAGAATTGAGCTGCTTTTCTTACGCGGCACTCGGTTTAGTGAGCCATATCCAGGGTGGGTGAGTATGGCCGGAGTGTTGTCATTAGCCCGGACAGCGGTGCGGTCCCACGTGCCCTCCCTTCCACACTGCGCCAGGCTGGCTGGGTGGTGGCCTGGCCCCAGAGGCGGAGACCCGCGGTCAGAGCAGCTGTGTGCAGTTGGTGTCTCCCGGTCCGTCCCTGGATGTGCTCACTGGTTGCGCGTGCTCTTTCTCTGCAGATTTCGTGGTGGATGCAACCCGCAAGGGTAACAAAATCCGCTTTGCAAATCACTCAGTAAATCCAAACTGCTACGCAAAAGGTAGGTGCCGGGAGCCGTGTGCGTGGTCTGGACAGTGCTGTCCACTCGCTCGCTAACCCGCGCGTCTCTCGCAGTGATGATGGTCAACGGTGATCACAGGATTGGCATCTTCGCCAAGCGGGCCATCCAGACCGGCGAGGAGCTCTTCTTTGACTACAGGTCGGTAACGCTCGCTCCCTGTGGGCTCTGGGCCTTGTGGTTGGTCCCGTAAGATGCCCGTTGCACCCGCTTGTCGTGGGGGGCAAGGCTCTGGGTGTGCATGTCACGTCACACACGTGGTCGCTCTACAGTTTGTTCAGCTCTCTGATGAGTGTCTTCAGTGACAGCACACCAAGCCTCGCGATCACAGGCGCCCATCACATCATCACTGGGTGCTTTCAAAGTGGCCTCACAACCCTGGGTCCCCTCCTGTCTGATGTGAGCTCGGGCCCCGAGCCAGCTGTGCCACAGCCAGTGTGGGGTAGGGCTGATAGTCACGCCTTGTTCTTACACCACGTGTGTAACCGCGTGTGTCTGCTGAGCCAGGCCCCTCTGAGCGTGGGCATCTGTAGGGCAGAAGCCTGACTTGGGGTCACTGCGGTCGCTTGGTCTTGCTGGGGCCCTGGGACCTCGAGTCCCACGGCAGCGGCTGGGTGGGGGTGGTTCTCACTGGCCATGGTGGCCTCTGCTGTGGCCGCTCATGCCTGGCAGCCTCCCTGCTGGGACCCTGGGCGGACATGACAGGCGTGGTTCCGATGGCTCTTGCCTCCCCTTTTGTTGTAGATACAGCCAGGCTGACGCCCTGAAGTATGTGGGGATCGAGAGAGAGATGGAGATCCCCTGACATCCACTGCCTCCTCCCCAAAGCAGCTGCCTGGGCGTTAGGAACCCCTAGTGCTGTGAGCAGCTTAGAGGTGCAGTTTGAATTCTGAATTGACAAAGTACTGTAACAGTAATTTATAGTAACAAGTTTAAAAATCCACTTTTTATCACCTTCTCACCAGCTGCAGAGTGTTTTGTACCAGTGACTTTTTGCAATAATGCCGTGTGGTACATTTTTCAACTTTGAATAAAGAATACTTGAATTTCCCTGGTTGTTGCACGCTCATTAACTGGCCGGGAGGACAGTTTCTGATGTGACAGACTCGGCTGTCACACCTGAGGTCGTCAGCGTCTGCCGTCCATGTTCCCTGTCGACAAGCAGAACGACACTGGTGGCACAGGTGGTGCCATCCTCTGCACATGAAGCCAGCGGGGCGGGCCGTCCCGTCAGCAGTGCCACGCGGGCCTGTTTCTCACAGGATGGTGGTGGGCGTGAGCTGGGTGACCCTCAGAACCCACAGGTCAGACAGCCTCCAAGGTCCAACCTTACAGCTGCGTGCACAGGTGGGGCTGCGTGCCATGTCCCATGTGGTTGATGCCAGCACCTATGGGGAAGCCTACCGAGAGCCCACCTCAGCCCCTGGCGGGTGGTTACTGCCTCTTATACGGAGTTAAAGTGAAGGTGAGACCTCGCCGGAACAGGAAGCAAGGTGAGTTAGGCTGAGACCGCTGCTTTCTGCCACACCTGTGCGCAAGACAGCTTCCTCCTTGGTTCCAGTCACAAGACCCTGCCTCAGACTCGAGTCTCGTGTATTTCTTTCTCTGGTTCCCCCGTTAATGACAGCACCTCTAAAGAGCTGCCCCTGCCCCTGCCCCTCCACATCAGGTTCCAGTAGACAGGACCTTCAGCTCCGCCACCTCGCGTCCACCCGTGCCCTCATGTCCAGCTGTACCCACCTCGCGTCCACCCGTGCCCTCCTCATGTCCAGCTGTACCCACCTCGCGTCCACCCGTGCCCTCCTCATGTCCAGCTGTACCCACCTCGCGTCCACCCGTGCCCTCCTCATGTCCAGCTGTACCCACCTCGCGTCCACCCGTGCCCTCCTCATGTCCAGCTGTACCCACCTCGCGTCCACCCGTGCCCTCAGCGTGGCCCTGAATTTTGGTGAGAGCACTGACAACTTACCCATTTGCCACCCCCCACACTCCAGCTCGATGGGGGCCGTGAAAGTGGAAAGGAGACTTCAGTAGCCACACGCAACAAAGAACACAGACCTCACAAAACTAGTCTAGTCGTTAACCAAACAAACAAGAAACAGCAACAACAAATACCGCAGGGGAGAATCTCATTTCCCAAGTTGCCGAATTATAATCTAAATGTCCAGTTTCCAACAAAAAATTACAAGGCATGTGAAACACAGTATGACCCACTCACAGGAAAATACTGTTGCGTCCACCCAGAAGCTGCTTTAGTACTTTTTCAAGTGTCTTGTCTGGTTGACCCCATCTCTGGCCTTCAGAATATGCACTGGGTGACTCGGTGCCCTGAGATCCCAGCCCATTCCCACCCTGTCTGCAGTCAAACACGTCGTGCAGTCACTTACAGACAAGTCAACACAAGACCCTTCTGATCATTTTGAAAGAATCTAATACGCCCTGTTGGAAGCTGAATGGGCTTTTAGGATCCTGTGGGAATTAGCTGAAATGCTTGCTTACCCCTCAGTGTGTTGGTAGTGATTTCAGGGCAGGACATGTTGGTGACGGGTGTGAGGAGTGGTCTGTGCTCACTGTTCACCGTCCTCCGTGGGCTGCGTGAGATCTGGAAGGACGAGGGTAAGGCAGATTTAGTCTCCCAGATGGGCGTTCAAAGACAAACCTGTCCATCAGGGTATGTCTGATCTCTCAGCTGGGTGCGGTAAAATCTAGATTTCTTTCAAAGGAAAATTAAGCACCAGTGCACGGTGGTTAAGAGCTGGGCTGCTAATCAAAACGTCCCCAGTTCAAATCCACTAGCCATTCCTTGGAAACCCTACAGGGCAATTCCACTGTGTCCTACAGGGTCTCTATGAACCCGGATTGGCCTAACGGCCAAGTTTGGCTCAGCAAGGAGGTAGGTTGTCTTACGCTCTCATGAAGATACAAAATTCCAGGTGTCTCTTGATCGTTGCTGTAGGCTGAACTGTCCCCTAAAAAGACAGGCTGGAAAAATAGGTTCAAGTACTAACCCCTGGTAGCTGTGTGACTTTATCGGTTAACAGGAGGCTTACTGGAGTAGGGTGGGTCCTAGTCCCATCCGAGTGGTGGAGAGACAGGTAAGCCACATGAGGACACATGGGAATGGTGGAGCCACCAGACAATACCTGGAGCCACCAGCAGCTGCAAGAGGCAAGGAAGCATCTTCCCCTAGAGCCTTTAGAGGGAGCACGGCCCTGCCGACTTTCTGATTTCGGACGTCTGGCCTCTGGAACTGTGAGGGAATGAACTGAAGTCACCCAGCGTGCAGTACTTTGTTATGGCGGCCACAGGAATCTCATGCTGTCTGCCCTCACCATCTTCTTCCAGGGCAGGCCCCCCCCCACCCCGTTTCAGCTCCCTCACCACATCCATGAGCCATGGCCAGCCGTCCAGCTCCAGTGGGGGCATGGGAGGTCTTCAATCCTTGTCTACACCCTGGGGCCTGCTCGTGTCCGGAAGGAGACGCCCTAAGGTCATGCTGGAACCAGGAAAGGTTCAGTCACTACCGCACTTCTTCAATAAGAGGGAAAACGTTCCGCCTAACTTTTGCTGATTTCTTTGCTATGCTTTCTCCCCCTTTACGACGACCTCCTGGAGGTGTTTGTGTGTGTCTGGGCACCTGCTCCGTAGGGAGCGCGTAGGTGCTCTGAACTTCCACACAGACAGCAGTGTGGGGCTGTGCCAGCCCTCTGCAGAGCCAGGATGCGGCTGCAGACGGGGCTCAGGAGTGAGCGGCGCGGCTGACGGCCAAGGTGGGCCGCAGAGCCACCACACGGAAGGGCAGCCTCGGTCTCTGCAGCGACGCCCAAGTGCTGGCTGCATCCCACAGCTGACCGCTGAGCTGCTGTCCACTTACCAGCAGCTGCCTCAGACGCCGGCGCTTTTGTGCTGTGGCCACAGGGCTGCTCTCCTGCCACCTGGGGACAAGACAGGCCGGGCGCACAGGCCCTCAGGACAAAGCCCGTTTCTATCCACAGACCGCGGCCCCGCTGCAGTTTCCCCACCCGAGAGGAAAGCTACTGCCTCAGGTTGTCAGGACTAACCCGCTGCCCTCAGAGCCCTGCCTTCGAGCCCTGCAGGAAGAAGCCTCAGAAATGTAAACAAATAATAGACATGACAAGGGCCTGCAAACCTTTTCAGTCCAACAAATGAGCCTTTCAGACTCCAGGAAGACACTGCGAATATGGAAAATTGCATAATCGTTATATCTTTTATTTACATATAGAAATTAGTAAAACTTAAAACAAAACCAAATGCGACTTGTACAGAAATCCTTTAATTCTCTTTATTCTCACACATTAAAAAATGAAGCACACTGTACAAATGTCTCCACGGCGGCGGCGTGTGGCCGCGGACCTGCCCTCCGGCGGCGAGAACGGCAGCGTGTGCTGATGTGACGCATGCAGCCTCAGCGGAGGCCTGTCCCCTCGGTCCTTAAATTAGGTTAAATGGCGTCGCGTCCGTAAGCACAGACAGAAGTGTCAGTCCTGAGCGGTTCGGTGGGCCTGAGGCTGCCCTGCGGTCTCGGTCTCGGCTGAGGCGGCGGCCAGAGCGGAGTCGGCGCCGTCCTCCCTCGAGCGGCGTGGTCACGCGGGCCACACCCTTCCAGAAGGCTAAGCCAGGTAGCTGTAGGTGTCCTTTTCACCGTCCACTCGCTCCAAATATTCTTTCTCAATCAGAATATCAATGCATTTCTGGACGTTAGTTTTTAAAAGGAAGAAGAACACAGACTGTCAGAACGGAGGCTACACGCTGCGGCCCCTAGGGATGGCCCCTGAGCGCAAGGCAGTGTCCCTCCGCCCTGGCTGTGGTCTCGGGGCCCGCTGTCCTCAAGCCCCAGCCCCTTTCTGTAAAATGACCACTCCTCCCCAGGACACACGGGAAGCAGGAGGCGGTCCGGCCGTGTCCTCACCGCCGGCCTGGAGCAGCTCCTCTGCCCACGGGCCGCGTCTGCTTTAGACAGCACAGACCAGCAGGGTGGGCGGCGGCCAGCTCCTGCGCAGACCACCCGTGTGGCCATAAACACGACAAAGGACCGCGACACGCTCCCGCGCAGATACCCACCAAGGAGGCTGAGCTGCGGGAGCCCGCGTACCCTGTGATGCAGCAGGCACAAGCGGGGCGGCCCTGCGGCCCAGGGTCAGGGGAGAGCCGGCTGAACTCCAGAACACCTGCTACCTAGGGACCAGGCGAGCCCCTCTCCGGCCACGCAGCAAGCCCACCCCGGCCACCTTCTGAATCTCTGCAGCTCTGCGGCCCAGCGACGCCTGTACCTTGATGACAGGGACCCGCGGCTTGAAACGCGACGACAGCTGCGTCAGCACCTCCCCGAGCAGCTGCTGGTGCTTCAGGACCTTCCTCATCTTCATGATTCTCACGATGGCCGCCTGCGGGCAACACGGGTCAGGGCGGGGGAGGGGCACCGAGCACACCAGCAAACTTGTTCGCCCGGGATGGACCCCCAACAGGCAACAGAGAGGCAGGCAAGCGCTAATCTGACGAACGTTAAGACTGTTTCTCTTGGTCTTCTGAGCACCTTTAACCATTCAACTCAACTATAAAGTATTTTAGGAGCCCTGGAGGCACAACGGTCAAGCGCTCAGTGGCTAACCGAAAAAAGTCGGTGGTTTGAACCCACCAGCTGCTCTGGGGAAGAAACATGTGGCAGTCTGCTCCCATAAAGAGTCCAGCCTTGGAAACCCTCTGGGACAATTCTAATCTGTCCTATGGGGTCCATATGAGTCAGAACTGACTCAATGGCACCCAACAACAATGAAGTACTTTAAAACAGAACAATTTAAATCTTTTAGGCTGGCTGAGCTGTCCACACCTCCATTAAACACCCTTGCCTCCTGCCCCCATCTCTCAGCCCACCTGCTCCCAATCTGCAGGGCGGGGCGGCACCATTCTGCCCTCACCTGGCAGAGAGCAGGCCCCGGAGCTGCGGCTTCACCTGCCCATCCCGAGACCCTCACATTCTCAGGACGACGATCCACCCTTCACCCTGCCATCCACTTGTCCACCTCATACCCCCTCTCCATCCACCCACAAGTCACCTGAATCAGCAGTTTGCGGTCTTCCTCGATATTTTTGTGTGTGGTTTCTTGTTCTTGCTTCTGTTCGGTTTTCATCGGCACGTTGATGTTAACCCTTAATTTCTTACTGGAGGGAAACGGAGGACAGGGTGGTGTTTGACATGACCATCTCCTTGCCCCTTCACCTGCCCCCTCACCATGGCAAGTGAGATAAAATCAAGACCCTTGGAAATAAACAGGCCCAAAGTGTCCAAGCCGTTCAGGAGACACATTGGCCAAGGAATCTCCTCACTAAGGAAGAAACAAAACCCCACACAGAGGCACGGTGAAACCAGGGACACGGAGCGTAGTCCAAGGCCTGTCGGGCCCCCACCCAGGCTCACAGAGCCCAGTCCTCCCCTGTCCAGCAACCCTAGGGAAGGCGCCAGGGCACTGGGTGTATGGTTCAGCCCAGGGCCAGCTGTCAATTAGACTTCTCTTACTTTTTATAACCAAGATATAATTTTATTAAGGTGTCTGGCTTCAGTTCCACCTCATCAACATTCGCATTTTCGTCCTCCAAGACCTATAAGAAAACAACTGTTACCACACAGTCTCAGGAAATGCCTTTCTTCTAGCTTAACACGGAAAATGTACACACATACCAATAACTTTGACTTCAATAAAATCTGTAGGACTTGTGCCAGAATGTCCTGCAATCAAAGAGAAAACAAGTCAGAAGGAAAACTCATTCTTCCCTGCATTAACAACCGCAGGCAGCCCAGAATCCACCGTGCCTCACTGGTGCCCACTCTGCTCCCACGGTCGAGGCTAAAACTGTGACAGTGGGGGCCTCCAGATAGGAAACTCACCCAGAATGAGGGGCGTGGGGGTACTGCTAGTGAGGTCAGGCCAACGGGTGGGTCTGGGCCCTAATGTGTGTTCTCGTCCCCAAACAGGGAAGAGATCGGCACTGCATTCCTGTCACAGAGCCACCAGAGTCTCACGTGTCAGCTGCAGAAGCAGCTCGCAGCCCTCTCTGGGGCCGCCTACCCTGCAAGACAGCTGAGCACCCCAGGCTCCGTCTTCTCCCTCTCACGGGTCAGCAGCAATGAGACTTGCTTTGTTACTTGATTCTGAGATGTTCTGGGGACTAACTTGAAACAGGACTTAAAAGAGAACAACTTCCCTAACTTATTCTGAGGACAGCATTAGAGACACCAAAGCCAGACAAAGTCACCAGAGACCAATATCCCTCAGGAATACAGATGCAAAATCCTCAACAAAATACTAGCAAACTGAATCCAACATCATCATAGCCACTACCATGGACTCCAGCATACCAACAATCGCGAAGGTGGAGCAGGATGGGCAACGTTTCCTTCCGTTGTTCACAGGTCACCTGCCTCAGAGCCGACTTGACAGCAGCTGACACCACCATGACGAGCTGGGATTTATCCCAGGAATGCAAGGACAGTTCAATATGTGAAAACCACTCAACGTAACAGCCATAGGAACGGACTAAAGAAGACATCCACACGATCATCAACAGATGCAGACATTTTCCACAATAGAGGCACTCAATAAACTAGGAACAGAAGGGAATTTCTTTGCCATGATAAAGGGAATCTATGAAAAACACAGCCAGCATCATACTCAATGGGGAAAAACCAAACACTTATCCCCGATGATCAGGAACAGTACAAGGATGCTGGCTTTCACTGTTACCGCTCAACGCTGTACTGAAGTGCTAGCCAGAGCAATTAGGCAATAAAAAGAAATAAAAGGTACCCAACTTGTAAAAAAAGTAAAACCATCTGTATTTGCAGATGATATGATCTTATGTATGGAAAACCCTAAAGATTCACACACACACAATATCAAAGCTTAATAAACACGTTCAGCAAGGTTGCAGGATACGTGACCAACACACACAAGTCAGTTGTTTGTATACACCATCAAAGAACAATCAGAAAAGGAAATAAAAGGAAGCAATTCGTTTAAAATGCATCAGAAAGAACAAAATACATAGAAATAAATTTACACTGAAAACTATAAAACACTGCTGAGAGGAAGTAAAGACGCCAACAAACGGGAAGGCACGTCCCCTACTCATGGATTGGAAGACTTAATACTAATTCGATGCCGATACTACCCAGACTGAAATTCCAAATGCCTTTTTGGCAGAAATGGAAAAGCTGATCCTCAAATTTATATAAAATGGCAAGGGGCCCCAAATCACCGAGACAATCTTGAAAAAGAACAAAGTGGAAAGACTCATACTTCCCAATTTCTAAATGTACTATAAAGCTAAAATAATCAAAATACTGCGGTACTGGCATAAGGATAGACATATAGACTAATGGAACAGAATTCAGAGTCCAGAAATCTATGCGTCTATGGTCAACTGATTTCTGACAAGGGTACCAAGTCCATTCAATGGGAAAAGTACAGTCTCTTCAACAAACGGCACTAGGAAAACTGGATCTCCACACGCAAAAGAATGAACTTAGAACCCTACCTCCCACCATATGTAGAAATTAATTCAAAATGGATCAACAACCTAAATGTAAGAACTAAAACCATAAAACTTTTAGAAGAAAACATAGGAGTAAATCTTTGTGACCTCGGATTAGGCAATCCTTTCTTAGACATGACAACAAAAGCACAAGCAATAAAAGAAAAAACAGGTAAAGTGGACTTCGTAAAAATTTTAAAAATTTGTGCATCAAAGGACCTTATCAAGAAAAACCACCCACAGGATGGGAGAAAATATTTGCAAATCACATATCTGATAAGGGTCTAATATTCTGTATAAAGAATCCTTACAATCCAGCATTAAAATGACAAATAACCCAATTAACCTATGTACAAAGGACTTGAACAGACATTTCTCCAAACAAGACATACAAATGACCGATAAGCACATGAAGATACTCAATGTCATCAGTCATCAGGGAAATGCAAATCAAAACAACGAGGATGAGCCGTATGGATGGCCGTGATGAAATGAAAAGAAAGATAACAAGTGTTGGTGAGGATGTGAAGAAACTGAAGCCCGAACGCATTGCCAGTGGGAATGTAAAATGGTGCAGTCACTGTGGAAAAGTCTGGCATTTCTTCAAAAAGTTAAACATGAAATTACTATACCAAAACCAACCAAACCTGTTGCCGTTGGGTCGATTCCAACTCACAGCGACCCTATAGGACAGAGGTGAACTGCCCCAAAGGGTTTCCAAGGAGTGGATGGTGGATTCAAACTGCCGACCTTTTGGTTAGCAGCCAAGCTCTTCACCACTGTGCCACCAGGGCTCCAAAATTACCATACGACCCAGCAATTCCACTCCTAGGTACACACCCAAGGGAAATGAAAACACGTCCGTACAAACACTTGTACATGAATGTTCACAGCAGCACCACACGCAGTAGCCAGAAAGTGGAAACAACCCAAATGTCCATCAACTGATGAACAGATAAAAAACTGTGCTACATCCACACAATGGAGTATTATTCAACCTTAAAAACATATGCTGAGTGAAAGAAGCCAGACCCCAAAGACCACATATGTATGATTCCACGGATATGAAATGTTCAGAACAGGCAAATCCAGAGACAGAAAGTAGACCGGCAGCTGCCAGGGGCTGGAAGATGAAGGAAAAGGGGAGGGACTACTAATGGGTACAGGGGGTTTCTTTCTGAAGTCACAGAAATGTTCTGAAATTGGGTAATAGCGATGTCCGCAGAACACTGTGAATATAGTAAAAACCACTGAACTGCACATTTCAAAATGGTTAATTTTATGTTATGTGAATTATATCTCAATAAAAAAATTAACAGGAAAAATAATATTAAAATAGGTGAAAATTAAGCTTAGTAAGAAAAACCTAGCTGCAAAAAGGGTAAGAGCTGGTGAACATGCGAAAAGCACGTACACGCATCTTACAGCTCATATGAAGTTTAGAAATCAGGCTTTCTGTAACACACATTAAAATCCCACATACCTATTTCACTTTGAAGACACCACATCCTGTCCCCATACCCTCCCCACAATATCCGTAAGAATAAGGACAGTCAACTCGTGCAATAGAGGCTGGGCAAAGGTAAGGTACCATTTTGATCTGCGTGCTGTCGGTCAGCTGCTGGACGGTGTAGGCATCCTCTGTGTTGTACTGCAGCAGGATTGCCATCTGGAACGTTGATGCCTTTGAAGCCCCATACACAGAAAAGAGAAGAAACATTTAAATGGCGTGGAAAAAACTCCAAATACAGAACATCAGTGTGAAAAATTTATAAGAGAAATTCTTCAAACAGATGCAAAAAATAAAGTGAAGCAAGGCAACGTTTTTCTGGAAGAGAAGCCTACGTTCCCCACCTTTCCATACTTTAAAGTGAATTTTCTTCTTAAGAGTGTCATCTACGAGAACACATACACACACGGATCAGGTACCACGCACCTGGTAGGTTCCCATGCACCATGCACCCACACTCAGGTCGGTCTGTTTCTGCACAAACTCTGAGGAGAACTGTCTTTGATATACTGCCAACCTGAAACAACCTGTGTGTTTGGGATGGACTGAACTGTGTCCCCCAGATACATGTTGGAAACCTAGCCCTGTACCTGTGGGGGTAATCCTGTCTGAAAATAGGGCTCTTTGCTGTGTTGATTAGATCATACCTAAGGTGGGCTCTAAACCGAATCCCTTCTGAGTTATTAAAGAGCTAACTGGAAGAGAGACACCCACGGGGTAAGAGTGATGCCGTGTGAGGGTCACCTGCAAGCCAAGGAATGCGTGGGCTACCCAAAGGGAAGGAACCGACCCGGCTGGTACCGATAGGACTTTCAGCCTCCAGAAATATGAAACAATAAATTTCTGTCCTTGAAGCTCCCCATGTGTGGTATTTCTGTTACAGCAGCACTTGGAGTCTCAGAGTGTAGAACAACATCACACTTGGTGTCTTATCAGAAGTCTTTGACTACCTAACATTCGAAACCATTCACAAGTGAACCCAAAGTGCTCTGAGGAGTCTCACCAGCTGTGCACAGGCAGCACGCTCACTCCTGCTCCTCTCGACGCCTTCCCCATTTTCCCAGGGCCCCCTTCTCCCCCTCCTCACCTCCAGTTCACAGCAACAATCGACGACCACGAACATCATCACTTGCCTGGGCTGACCTGGGCCACAAGGGTGCGGTACAGTGAATTACTCTTGTATGGCCCTTTTAGCCATGGACTTGTGACACCCACAAAAATGATTGGGTGAGTCTATGCATATAAGGTGCTTGTGGCCCATCAAGGGAATTGGACAGCCTGCTAATAAGGTAGTCCCTAATTTACGACAGGGTTTGTTCCGATGACTCCATCATAAATAGGTCCTGACGTAAGTCAAATACCTCATTTTTCTGGTTTTCATTACTATTGCCTTCTATTATCAGTATCTTTATAAAATTCGATCTTTATTTGGGGTTGGAAACATTAGCTATAAACTTACAGGTATGTTTTAATACATGTTGTTGTTAGGTGCCATCAAGTTGGTTCCCACTCATAGCGACCCTATAACAGAACAAAACATTGCCTGGTCCTGCGTCATCCTCACAGTCATTGTTATGCTTGAGCCCACTGTTTCAGCCACTGTGTCAATCATCTCGTTGAGGGTTTTCCTCTTTTTCACTGACCCTCTACATATATACATAAAAAACACACAAATCCTAAAAATTTACTCTGATGATGAAGAAAAGTTGGATGATGTAGGCATTTTGTCAGTTGTGGTAATAACCCCCACTTGTGGACGGTTCTGGACCATCTGGATTATCCCTGAGAATGGGATGGCGTTTCTAGTCAGGAATTTAGTGAGAGTTGTGTGTATAGTGCTTTTCTTTTGTTCTTCGTATATTTCGAGGTACCATCTCACTACTTCCTGAACTGCCTATCAACTTTCACAAAGCAATCAGCATTTGAGTCCACGTTTTCAAGCAACCTAAGCCCCTGATTTAATCTAGAAAACTAAATCTATACAACAGCGTTTTGAACAGTAATTCATGAAATCAAACCTCTGCGAGGAACATCTGAGAATGAAAACATCAGCAAACTGCACACTGCAACATTGTTTGCAGTACATATTACCAATGATAAGATGTACAAAATATACTCAAGGTCATATTTTGGTTCTCGTGGACTTGCTCTAATTTTCTTCAGCTTCAACCTGAACTTGCATAAGAGCAATTGATGGTCTGTTCCGCAGTTGGTCCTTGGCCTTGTTCTAACTGATGATATTGAGCTTCTCCATTGTCTCTTTCCACCAATGAAGTCAATTTGATTCCTGTATATTTTATCTGGTGAGGTCCACTCATATAGTGGCCATTTATGTTGTTGGAAAAAAGTATTTGCAAAGAAGTCATTGGTCTTGCAACATTCTATCATAGGACGTCCAATGTTAAAAAGCAAGTATGTCACTTTGAGGACTAAGGTGTGTCTGACTCAAGCCATGGTATTCTCAATCACCTCATAAGCATTTGAAAGCTGGACAATAAGTAAGACAGAAAAAGAATTGTTGCCTTTGAATTACGGTGTTGGCTAAGTACACTGAATACACCATGGACTGCCAGAAGAACAAAACAAATCTGTCTTCGAAGAAGTACAGCCAGAGTGCTCCTTGGAAGCCACGACGGCGAGACTTCATTTCATGTACTCTGGACATGTTGCCAGGAAGGACCAGTTCCCGGAGAAGGACATCATGCTTGGTAGAGGGTCAGTTAAAAAGAGGAAGATCCTCAAGGAGATGGACTGACACAGTGGCTGCAACCATGGGCTCAAGCAAAACAACGATTTTGAGGGTGGTGCAGGATTGGGCAGTATTTCATTCTGCTGTACACAGGGTCACTATGAGCTGGAGCCGATTTGACAGCACCTAACAAAAACAGCAACATCCCACCCCCCACCCAAAAAAATGGATAGTCAGTAAGTGTCGTTCATTGTAACTTAAATACACCGTAAGTCAGAGACTACCTGTAATGCAAATAAGGCGCATGGAACCCTCGCTGGGATGGGACTATGCAAATAAAGTATATGTAGAGGATTGGTCAGTTTTGCTATTCCACTAGGTTTAAAAAGATCCAATCCCAGAGAGATGGGAGACCTCACTATCATCAACAAAAGCCAGGAGCAGAGCACATCCTTTGGACCCAGGGTCCCTATGCTGAGAACCTCCTAGGCCCAGGAGACAGACAAAGCTGTAACACCAGAGATGGCAAGAAGCAGCGGCAAGAACTTCTGGGCAACATGGTGCTATAGTCAGAAGCACCATGAGGTCCCTCTGCAGCAAAGATCAGAAAAACTAAGTCAAACAGAGTCACACATCAAATCCTGAAACCCTAAGCATCAAATGAAGAGATAAAGAACTCAGCCAAGCACCTAATGGAAAAAGAAACTGACCGAGAACAGAGAGTGGGGAGAGATACATTCAGAGGTTCCCTATCAGCTACTGCAGCATGGATACAGCATCTTGGACTCCTATCGGAGATCAGTGAACAGGGGGTACGAGAAAGCAGCCTCACGTAGCTTCCAGCAGGAGACAGAACAACTGGTAACCAGCGATATAGGCTTTCCCACCCACCACCCTTCTTCACCCCCACTTATCCTCCTCTGCTTCCTGTAGCCACAGTCTCTTGGCCGGGAAGCACCAGCTTCACCCCGGTGTCACTTGGATTCCACTTGCCCGCACTGGCCGGCTCCCTAAGTGCCTTTTGTTGGCTGCTGGTGTTGCTTTTTTCCGCTTCTTTAGATTTCTTCCTCACCTCTCACCACCTCCCCCTCCTTTTTCTCAAATACCTGGCTCTGTGCACCATCTTTGCTTCTTCCCGAAAGGCTGCGAAACACCGCTCGACTGTGAAACTGCTTCCCAAACTGTGCCGCCACGCTAGTGGGACCTCTGGACTTTTCTGTTTGCTCTGATTTGTTCTGTTTTGATTTGTTTGTTTTTTCTTTTCTCGGCTTGGGAGCCCCTTCTAGCCGGGTGGTACTGCGCAGCTTGGAAGCCACTCCCTTACTCCGCGCAGATACACAGGGACATCCCTGGGGGCATTTCCTTCTCGTTTTTTTTTTTTTCCTGTTTGTTTCTTTGTTTTGTTTTCTTCTCTCTTATTCCCTTTTTGTCTTTCTTCATTTCCAGTTTCTCGATTCATTCATTTTTTTTTTTTTACCCTTTTTCTTTTTTTGTTTTTCCCCATCTCAGTCTCTCATCTCTCTACTCCAAAAGCAAGCTCCCTTAGCACTCTTTCTTGTTTGTATGTTTTTGGCTCTTGTTCCTCTCTCCTCTCTCCTCTTTCCCATACTCATCTTAGCTCCACACATCACAACCTACCCCCTCCTTCCTGCCTACCTGCACCGTGTGCTGAACATCACACTCCCAAGCAGCACAGGCATGGCCTACTGGCACCTGTCCTGCACTGATTCCCAGTCCGCGCTGTCAGCCCTGGTATGTGCCACAAACAACCCATCCCAGCAACTCCCCTTAAGCTGGACCTGCTCTGCTGTACCATACCTGACTGACCCCGCCCACTGGAGAAGGAGGTGAAAAGTATCGTGCCCACAGACAAGCCAACAACAAAGAACACGCAGCCCGCCTGCTCAGATGTAACAAAACAAAACAAAAAAGCGGGACGAAACAAACAAATCTACAATAAATAAATAAGGAAAATAACCACTGAATGCCCCAAAAACAGCAGACAATATCAAAACATTTACAAAAACAGGTCAGGATGGTTCCAGTAGGCATCCAAAATAAAACTAGATGACTTTCCTGTAGAAGAAAAGGCACTAGACCTAACTGATAGGGAATTTAAATCTCTAATATTCAGAATTATCCAAGAGTTGAAGCAAAAAGCAGACAACAATGAGGAAAAAATAGACAAATTCATGGAAAATACAGACAAAAAAATGGAAAAATTCAAGAAAATATAATACAGGAACAAAATCTAAAATAAATTCACAACTAGAAATCATACAAAAATAACAATTAGAAATCCAAAAGAGAAACAACAAGATTTCAGAAACGGACAGTGTCACACAAGGGCTGAGGAGCAGATTTGAAACGATGGAAGACAGGATCAGCGAAATTGAAGACACTTGGATACAACTCTAAGGAAAAATCAGAAAAAGAACGAAAAAAAAATGAAGAAACCCTGAGAATTATGTGGGATACAATCAAAAGCAAAAATTTGCGAGTGATCGGAGTTCCAGAACAGGGGGAGAAAACACAGAGAACATCACTGAAGAACTGCTGACAGAAAACTTCCCCGATATCATGAAAGATGAAAAGGTGACCATCAAAGAAGCTCAATGAACCCCATATAGGATAGACCCCAAAAGAAAATCACCAAGGCATATCATAATCACACTCGCTAAAACCAAAGACAAAGAATCCTGAGAGCAGCTCAAGAAAAACAAAAAGTCACATACAGAGGAGAAACAATACGATTAAGCTCAGATTATTCAGCAGAAACCATGAAGGCAAGAAAGCAATGGGATAACATATATAAAACCTTGAAAGAAAAAAATTGCCAGCCAAGAGTATATCCTGCAAAACTCCTGTTCAAATATGATGGTGAAATTAGGTCTTTTCCAGATAAACAGAAATTAAGGGACTATGTAAAAACCAAACCAAACTGACAAGACTTATTAAAGGGAGTCCTTCGATCTGAGAACAAACAACGTCAGACCACAGGCTGAATCCAGGACACAGGATTGTACTAGCCAGATACCAACCTAGGAAATGAACTCTTAAGGACTATGCAAAACCAAAAGAATTACAACAGGGAAGCAGAGAGATTAATCTGTAAATGACAACAGCATCAGAACAATAAAAGAGGGAATAAATGGTGTAGGTATAGAACCCTCTAATGGAGAGGAAAGCAAGGCGATACCAAGTGATAATAGACTGGTTCAAATCTAGGAAGATAAGGGTAAATTCCAAGGTAACCACAAAGAAAGTTAATAAACCTACTCAACAAAACAAAGAAGAAAAACATAAAGCCTCAGTAAAAACAAAACCTACAAAAACAAATGGAACAACAAAAACCAAAAAACAAAAAACCCACAAACAAAAGGAACTCAGCACAGGAGAGTAAGGGGAATAAAGAAAATTTCAGTACCACAAAAAAAAAGCACTGCAAAATGCAATCCCACTCCTAGGAATATATCCTAGAGAAATAAGAGCTGTCTGTCACACAAATAGACGTATACACACCCATATTCACTGCAGCACTGTTCACAATAGCAAAAAGATGGAAACAACCTAGATGCCTATTAACGAATGAATAAACGATGGTACATACACAGTGGAGTACTATGAAACGATAAAGAACAATGATGAATCTGTGAAACATCTCATAATATGGATGAAACTGAAGGACATTATGCGGTGTGAAATAAGTTAATCACAAAAGAAGAAATATTGTATGAGACCTCTACTGTATAACTCATGTAAAAGTTTACACACAAAAAGAAACAATCTTTGCTGATTACGAAAGATGGGGGCAGCGGGGACTAAAAAGACAACAGATTAAGTGCTAACTTTAGTGAAGGCTAAGGCAGTACACAGTACTGGAGAAGCCAGCACAACTTGTACAAGGAAAAGTCATGGAAGCTCCATAGACACTTCCAAACTCCCTGAGGGACTGAACTGCTGGGCAGAGGGCTGTGGAGACCATGGTCTCGGGGAACATCTAGCTCAACTGGCATAACATGGTTTATAAAGACAATGTTCTACATTCTACCTTGGTGAGTAGCGTCTGGGGTCTTAAAAGCCTGTGAGCAGCCATCTAAGATACTCCATTGGTCTCACCACTTTGGGAGCAAGGGAGAATGAAGAGAACAAGATACAAGGAAAAGACTGGTCCAAACAGCTACCATGGCCTCCACCAGACTGAGTCCAGTACAGCTAGATGGTGCCCAGCTACCACCACTGACTGCTCTGACGGGGATCACAACAGAGAGTCCTGGACAGAGCTGTAAAAGGATGTAGAATAAAATTCTAACTCAGATTTACTGGCCTGACAGACCAGAGAAACCCCAAGAGTATGGCCCCTGGACACCCTTTTAGCTCACTAGTGAAGTCACTCCTGAAGTTCACCGTTCAACTGGGGATTGGATAGCCTCATAAAACAAAATGGGACTAATGAGGCACAGCAGTCCAGGGACAAGGACTAGAAGGCAGGAGGGGACAGAAAAGCTGGTGATAGGGAACCCAAGGCTGAGAAGGGACGGTATTGACATGTCGTGGGGTTGTTAACCATTGTCACAGGGCAATGTGTGTACTAACGGTTTAATGAGAAACTATTTGTTCTACAAACCTTCATCTAAGGTACAAAAAAAAATTATGAGCTCAAACTGACAATGGCAACTCAAAAGGTTTGATGGGAAGCCCAGGGGACAATGAGTTGAAGATAATGATGATGGAATAATTTGGAAAAGGATAGTGAGAATAGCAGCACAACTGGAAGCACGTAATCGATGTCACTGAATTGTACATGTAGAAATTTCTGAAATGGTGTATCTTTGGCTACGTATATTTTCACCAAAAGAAAAAAAGGGTCCTCCAAGGTCAAGAAGGGAAAGTGTTGACATGTCGTGGGGTTAACCAATGTCATAAAACAATATGTGTACTAACTGTTTAATGAGAAACTATTTGTTCTGTAAACCTTCATCTAAAGTACAATTAAAAAAAAAAAAGCGGCAGGAAGTACGGCAGGGTGCAGCAGCAGAGAAACGGCAGCAGGAGAACCAGGTGACTGGCGTGAGATGACACAGTGGGCCACTTCCCAGCCCGCTGAACAACGTGGCTACAGTGGATGCGCCGACCTGCAAGTGAGAGAGCTGAGAGCCTTTGGGCAGGAGACCTTCTGGTGGAGTAGGGCGCCTCCGGGCACTTGTTGGCAGAGCGAAAAGGCCAGAACACTTGCCCAAGCAGGGCAGAGGCTGGGGCGAGCGTGAGGGCCAAAGGCTGAGACAGCGGCCTGCCTGCGGACATGGACAAGCTGTCCTGATCGAAGAACTATTTCCTGAGTTGTTCCTGTTAACTCCAAGTCGATCCTGATCCTGAACTGTAACCTGTTACTTCCCTAATAAACCCTATAATTGCTGCATATGGTCTGTGAGTTCTGTGTGGCCACTGCGATCAATTATCAAACCCAGCAGAGAAGTAGAGAGTGCCGTGGGAGGGATGGCTGGTATCACAACTGGAAAAAAGTCTGGAGAGGAGGTATGTCTGACCTCCACCTCATAGGGATCAGCTTTGGGCTGACACCAATCCTGATTCTCCTTCCCCACACACCTGAAATGAGAGCGGGTCTGACGCCACCACGCCATTTTTACAAAGAGCCAGCAGTAATGCCGGGTGTGTGTGAGGACAGTGGGGACATCAGGCTCCTGGCAGGACTTGGGGTTTCCAGCTGGCAAACTAACGCGGAAGGAGGAAGCCAGAGAGAGGCTCTCCTGCACTCTGGGTGGCACGACCCTGAAGGTGGGGCTCGGAAGCCACAGGCAGCAGTAGCTCCCTCTTCACCGTCACGACAGTGACCAAAACCAGCCTGGAGAGGCGCTGAGCCGCGGTGGTGACAGTGCACACAGCACGTCACAAGCCATTGCGCACTTACGATGGGTGTGTTTCATTGTGTGCAATTATCGCCATAAAGCTGACACACGTTTTTAAAAGAATCAAAGAAACACACAAGGAAAAGCACACCGTTCGTGCCTTTAATGACGGGGGGCCAGCAAGTGGCCGACGCTGCACACGCCTGCGCTCACTGGGCAGAAACAGGCCCTGATTTCAGGTACTAGAGTTTGTACAGTAGTGTATGCACGCACGTACTCTTCTGCACATCGGAGGGAAAAATAAAGCAAAACTTCAACCGTATGGTAATACGAATTCAATTACTTCACATTCACGTTTACAACGTCTGTACCCAGAGTTACAGAAGAGGAAACGTTTTAACCCCTTTATCAGAGTAAATCCTGAAAGTGGAAATGAATGAGCATCTCCAGCCTGCAGAACCTCATCTGCAGTGGAAACCTCAAACGTGAAAACAAAGCCACGTTCTCAGCATTATTTCATTTAGTTTTCAGGCCTCCCCCAAAATATCCACATTGACACCCCGTTTTATGGGGGAGGGAGGAGGGGCACAGAGTCACTGAGGAACTTGGCCTTGGCTACTCAGCCAGAAAGAAGGAGAATTCAGGTCACCTGACCCTCAAACCCAGGCTGTCAGCCTCAAACTATCCTATCAGAAGCCTGACTCTGGACCTGCTCCATGAACCCCCTCAATCGCGCTCTCTACTATTTGTCTTACGTTCATTTGGACTTAAAAAGTGCTTTAAAAAAGAAGGTGACCTTACCTGCAAGGTGTATCTGTTCTTGAAACAGTTGGTTACCAATTCCCCTTTGGACAGCTGATATAGCCATGTCAACTTTCTGCCACTGTGCCGGCTGGCGTAGAAGGCTGTGAACCGCTGGTAACTCCGCTCCAGCTGCAGAGGGGAACACGTCACGGAGAACACACACCCTCCACAGTCCACGGACCCATCACAGAGAACATGCACCCCTCCACCGTCTAT
Organism: Trichechus manatus latirostris; assembly: GCF_000243295.1. NCBI lineage: Eukaryota > Metazoa > Chordata > Mammalia > Sirenia > Trichechidae > Trichechus > Trichechus manatus. The sequence goes on from NW_004444029.1 coordinate 796,330, forward strand.
GGACCCCGTTTCTGAGTAACACGCGGTTCCAAGTTCACATACGAAGTCTCGGCGAATACCAACACCATCAGACTCTTGTGAAGCACTTTAACGTGCGCTGGAAGGAACAGCCAGGAAGGTCCGTGCCCCCAGATGCGGGGTGCCATCGCCACGTTCACTACAGGACGAGCCAGCTTCTGGTTACAGAAGGATGCTGCCCTGCTGAGCAAGGCCCACCCTCCCGCTCCCCCAGGGCCCGGCCCGCCCCTCACCTCCGAGGGCAGCGCGAAGGTGCAGGACTGCTGGAAGGGCCAGGACCCGGAGCTCAGGACCTGGATGCTGAAGTCCACTGCAGGGCAGACACGCCAGTCAGCGGCCGGACCCACTGCCCAGACCCACCACCCACTGCTCATTCACACAAGGTGCAGTTCCTGAAAAATCCTGCTGAACATATAACACTAACAAGTTCAACCACTTCTCACCTTAATCAGAATCAGAAATGTTTTGCTCCAGAGAGTTCCCGTCCCTTCTAACACGTCTGACAGACCATCTCCTCCTTCACCCCGTGATATGGACTGAAATGTGTCCTCCAAAAATACGAGTTGTGAATCATAACCTCTATGCCTGTGGTTATAGTTCCACTTGGGAATGGGTTGTCTTTGTTGAGTGTGGGGTGTATCTTGAGTCAATCTCTTAGAGATATGAAAGAGACTGAATACAAGCTAGCAAAGAGAGATGGGGGAAGAGATGCCAAGCACATGAAGGTCGCCCAGGAGCAGCTCAGAAGAGACAAGGTCCTTCCTCCAGAGCCGACAGAAAGAGAAGCCTTCCCCTAGAGCTGGCACCCTGACCTCGGACTTGTAGCCTCCTAAACTGTGAGAAAACCCACTTCTATTTGTTAGAGCCGTCCAGCCGTGGTCTGTTAGAGCAGCACGAGACACCAAGACACCACCCTTCCTCTGGCTCGAGGGCCTGAGCACCAAGCCCAGGAATGCTTTCTGCACTGACACTCACAGTCGAGGGGCTCTGAGTTGGTCAGGTGCTTCTTGAACTGCTCGTTCAGGTCCTTGCTCACGCCGATGTCCTGGAACATGCGCTGGAGCTTGGAGGTGTACTCAAAGCCACAGGCTTGCTGAAACACACCCAGACAATGTCTCGTTACCATAGACACGGGCGTGCAGACGGACGCGGTGGTCCTGTAGATGGTGTGTGCAGGAGGCAAGAGGGAACCTCAGTGTCTGGCACAGGGGCTCTCCCGGGGTCAATGAGGAAGCCGCTGAGCATTTACTTGTTTAAAAAAGGAGGAGGATACAACTGGAAATGCAATTTTACAAAGATGTGGTAACTGTACAGAATTTGGGGGGGCCAGAGGTCAGCAGGATCACTTAGAATGAGGAAGCGGGTAAGGGTCATGGACAGGGGCCGTGGGGGGTCACCAGGAGAGCAGCTGGAGGGGGAGCAGCTCAGTCTAGATATGACGTGACTGGGGTGGGCGGGGTGGCTGCCAACACACAAGGTGGTTTTGTGTGAGCATTGGGGGTACTGTCCAGGGAGGGGCTGCCGACATGCTGGGGGGCCACTGCCTGGGAGGGGTGAACATAGGAGGAGCCACTCCCAGCAGTGGGGTGACATTGTCCCCCGCGGACCGACCCGCCCCCAACCCATGCGCACCCCACCTTCAGCTTGGAGATCATGCTAGCCTCGGCGTCGTCGCTCGCGCTGTTCTGGTGCACCAGGCGCTTGGCCAGCATCTTTGCATAGAACTTCTGGAAGACGTCCTTGTCCTCGATGTACTTGAAGACGACCATCTAGCGGAGCCGCCACAGGATACACTGAATTCCCACGCCTCGCAGCACGCCGCCCACCGCACAGCCCTATCCCGTCCCACACCCAGGGGGAGCGCTGCTCATGCTCTTCAGAGTGAGCGTCTGTCAGCCCCTCCGGGCACGTACGCGGGTCTAGACTAGGACTAATGAGGGAAGCAGACGGTGAAATTAACGACCAGTGTGGGAAGCAGAGCCACGAGCTCTCACAAAGTGACTCCACCACTGTGCATACACAACACCCCACACACCCACCTGTGACAACTACAACCACGGGCCGTCACTAAGCACCTTACCACTTGGTTCAGCGTGTCTTCCAGCTCTGCCTCTTCTGGGTTCTTGGAGCTGAAATTTAGAAAAAGGCACCGTTTTAAAACCAACCGGCCAACATTTAATGAACATGTCGCAGTTAGCCAAATTAGCATACCAGAATGTGGTCGCTTCTCTCCAGACCGGTACGTGGGGAGCGGGCAGGTCAAGGTTTCTCACCTACAGCCATGTGGCAAGCTTCTTTCAACCCCATCAGGGTAGAAGAACTCAGGCAGTACCCACTCAGCACATCAAAGGCCAAAATTAACACAAGGGATTTATAGAACGTTCCCAAGAACCTTCTGATGAAGTTTTCCTTTTAGACATTCTGTGTAATTCTACATAAGCAAATGAGCTTCCCTTTTCAAACTGCTTTCTACAATCTGCTTTAACTTTGGGGAAAAAAACCAAAATGGCACACCAGTAGCTTTCTTTTCATAGTCTGAGAATTAAAAATAATGAAACAGTTTAAACTACAAGTGTGGCCTCCATTTGTAGGTATGTCCACCAAAGGGGACTGTCCTATAACGACTGACTTGTTCACGCAAATGAATGTCTCAGGTTTTACTGCTCCACCTGAAGTGACCTGGCCCCGGACAAGCTCCGTCAAGGTTCTGCTTTGTAAGAATAACAGTCGGCTGTGAAAATTCAGCCCCCAACAGCCTGCACTGCTCCTCTCCCCACGTGCTGGGAAGCGCTGGACACCCAGGCTGCCTGTCCCGGTAGCAGTCTGCATTCCCCTTCAGCAGCATGTGCTCCCCGCGGTCACGCTTGGAAATGTCTCTGTTGTTCCAGCGGCTTCAGGAGCCCAACTAGGAAACAATCTCTTGAGAGATGTGTCTTTAATGGATAAAGCGGATGCGGGTATTTGGCCAAACTGAAGCCCTGACAGAATGCCTCCACATTTCACAATGCTTAAATTCATACCACCACAGCCTGAAAGCATGAAATCGAGTGGTCAGAGGGATTCCAATCTAAAGTCCCTTTCCATTCACGGAAACAGTGCACCAGAGGCTCTGACTACAGCCGCTCGATCGTACGGCCCGCCAGCGTCACCAAGTACTCAGGCTGTAAACTCGCCATCCCGGCCAGCGGCCTTCTGGCAGGTCGGGAGAACTATGGGACTCCCCGGGTGGCACAGACGGTTAAGCGCTCAACTAGTACCTGAAAGGCTGGCAGTTCAAACCCACCCACCCTTGAGAGACAGGCCGGGCGATCTGCTTCCAAAAGATCACAGCTAAGAAACTCTACGGAGCAGTTCTACTCTGCACTCGTGGGGTGGCCGTGAGTCGGAACTGACTCGATGGCACCTAACAACAACGACAGGAGCTGTGTACCTTTATCAAGTGTCTTCCCGTCATCCTAGGAGGATGACCACTGGTTTTCCAGTGTTCTCAGTTTGCATCATGAACTAGGTGGGATTTGCTGCTGTTGAGCTATCCTTACATTCTACAACACTACACAATGTTTTGATGAATTTTTAAAATTCACCGACAAATTTGACTTTCTAATATCTTAGCAACACTGACAGCACCTGCGTGGTACTCCTCACGTAGACCTGTCTTTGGTCTTTTTATTCTAGGAGTGTGTCCTCTGTGACTATTTCTGACGGGGGTGTGCTAACTTCAGAGCGCTGCTTAAAACACAATTCATTAGTATTAAGCCCAGTATTGCCTGGGGCATGAGAAATGGCTGCCGTGGAAAACCACAGGGGACTGTCCCCTCATCAAAGTCTTTGCTGACACGATGTTGGGGACAGAACACTCATCCCTGAGCATTTCTGAAGAACTGGAGGAAACAGGTGAACTGAAAGCGAAGCCAAGGAAAACCCGCCATACAGAACGGGGAGAAGGTCAGAGCCCAGGGGAGGGAGGAGGCCCCACCCCGGTGCACATAAACTGGTTAGAAACGTCGGCTGAGGACGAAGGTCGTTAAAAAATAAATGAATATAAAAAATATATATACACCTGTATAATTAATTGGAAGATCCATATTTACAGAATTAATCTTGCACTAAAGTGGAAGGAATGTTCATTCTGACACCACCCAGCAACAGAAACCACAAAGATGTTCAAGCATTCTGGCCCCAAGAAGACCATGCCATTTGCAGGTAAACAGACACATTCCTGGTCACAGGATGGCCGTGCTACCTGCGCCTAACAGAGGCCCCTTCTTCTTACCCCCTTCCCTTCCTCCCATGAAATCCAGCAGGATAACCCTCTGGTCTAGGATATGGAGAACCCGAGTTCCTTTGTCTTCCACCTACGATACATCGAGGGTGTGCATAGAGGAGGCTACCTTATCATCTCACCCTGGGATGAAGGTCCGAGGAAGACCACCCTATGATCCACCCTACCCAGTTCTTCATCCTAATTGTTGTGTAATAAAGCTTGTGATCATGCAAAAAAAAAAAAAAAAAGTTAAGAACGTACATCATGTAGAGTAAGATAAATCAATTACAAAAGGACAAATATTGTATGACCTCACTTACATGAAATGACAAAAATAGGCAAATGTATGTTAGAGGTCAAAATTTATTAGTCGCTACCACAGGCGGGAGGGTGGAGCCCTGGTGGGGCAGTGGTCAAGAGCCACGGCTGCTAACCAAACAGTTGGCAGTTGGAATCCACCAGATGCTCCTTGGAAACCCTATGTGGCAGTTTTAGTCTGTCCTACAGGGTCACTATGAGTCAGAACAGACTCGATGGCAATGAGTAGGGGTGGCAGAGGGGGGAAGTGGGAGTCACCGCTTATGGAGTACTAAGTTTCGGTTTATGGTGATGGAAAAATCACCGATTGAGGGCTGCACAGCTGATTAATGTAACTGATGTCAGTAAGTTGTACACCTGTAAAAAGCTGAATTGGCAGAGGTTGTGTGAGAGATGTATTTCTTAACAACAACAAAAAAGAATAGCTGCTGAGGCTGCTTATGTATAATCAAACACCTCACGGGATTTAGTTCCTTGGTTTGGAGGCTAAAGGTCATGGTTTATGGGACATCCCAGCTAAGTGGCCTAATAACATTATTTAGTGCTTCTGCTCTACCTCCTAGTTCCTTGCACAGTGCCTGGGGTCTTAAAAGCTTACAAGTGGCATCCAAGGCACATTCATCTGGAAGAACAGAGGAAAAAGGAAAGTCAGGAAGGGAAGGAGAATATGGAATGTGTGGCCAACTGCCTCCTTTGTCGTGAGACCAGAAGAACTGGGTGGTGCCTGGCCATCATTACTGGATACTTTGATCGCAGATTTTATAGAAGAATCCTGACCAAAAGGGGAAAAAGGCAGAACACAGAACTTCAAATTCTCATGGACTCCAGACTTTTCCAGAGCCATGAAGGTTAGATGAAGCCCTGAGAAACTATGGCCCTGAGAGAATCTTGAAACCAAAATCATCCTCTGACGTCTTCTTAAAACCAATTAATAGTTTAGCTTAACTAGTGAAGAATGTCTGCCTTCAGCATTGTGCTCTTCTAAGAACTATCTATGTGAGATCAAAGTGACAAGGGCAACTCGAAAGATTAGACAGGAACCTTAGGGGGCAGTGTGTTTACGTTAATGAGGGAGGAACAACTCAGAAAGGAGGGTGAGAACGGTTGCACTACTCCAAAGAATACAATCAGTGTCACTGAGTGGTACATGCAGGAACTGTTGAACTGGTGTATGTTCTGCTGTGTACATTCTCAGAAACAATAACAAAACAAATCTAAAAATTTAAAAAAAAAAAAGGTAAGAACACGAAACAGCAATGCAGCAAGCTCATCAGTGTGAAAATGTGTCTTAAGGCCTGTGGAATCAGTGTCCCTGCCCTGTGCTTCCGGCGCTGTCCCATCAGCAGACACTCGAGAGTCTCGCCTGGATGGTAACCAGGAAAACGAGAGCCACCTCCACCCTCAGTGACAAGCGGTCTGACCCAGGACCCGGACTTCCTCCAGCTGACAGTCCCGTGGCTGTTAGGGAGGTAAGAGAAACTAACTAGGCAAGTGACACAGAAGCCCCTTCAGGAAGGCAAGGAGGTATTTTAGGCTTAAAGAATCTTCTCGAAAGGCACACAAAAAACTTAACGTGCCTTTTAATCCCTCTGTAAAAGCTGCAACTTTAAACCGGTTTCCTGAGAAATCAACGAGAGCGCTCAGTACCTTTTCTTCAGCAAAGAGTCGCAGTAGCGCGCCAGCAGCTCTGGGGACTTGCTGGATGACTGTGCCATCTTGGTCACCGCGTTGTTGTTGATGAAGCGGCCACAGGCCTGTGGGTGCAGGGGGTCCAGTTAGGGGGCATTCCACCCACGGGAGCCCCACACAAGCCCAGGAGCGCCCACCCACCTTATCAAGCGCGGCCACGAAGCCAGCATCGTTGTTGAAGGCGGACATTACCAGGGCGTTGTACTTCTTGTGCACATCCAGAACGGTCTGCACATACATTTTGGGGTCCTGAAAGCAGGGACAGCAGAGGTCAGTTACTGAGGGCTACACTGCACACCCCAGAGCTGCTGAAAGAGGTCCCAAAGCCTAGGCACTTCTTGTAAGAAATGAACAGTCCAGATCAAGGAACAGGCACCATCACTGAAAACAGTGCATTTCATGTATATGCACGTAATAAAGAAAAACTCAATATTCTCTGCACTTGAAGTTAAATACTGATTTCAAGCTTGCATTAAAAACAGTGATTTTTTAAAATTATCTGACAACTTAAAAAAATCATATAAAACAGTATTTTCAAAGTGACAGCTGTGTTTAGCCAATTTTTTATCCAAACCACCAAATCCATTGCCACTGAGTAGATTCTGACCCAGAGTGGAACTACCCCATAGGGTTTCTAAGGAGGGGCTGATGCATTCGGACTCGAACTGCTGACCTTTTGGTTGGCAGCCGAGCTCTGAACCACCATGCCCCCAGGGCTCCAATCTCTTACAGCAGGTGCTAAAACTTCCCATTCTGTGCTCTGTCTGGGAGTGGAAGCCAGCCCTGGTCTCTGCCACACAGTCTCTGCTGTGCAGGGTCTGAACATGCCCACTGAGGCCTGTGTGGGACTGGTGGGTGGGAGCAGAGGGCTGGAGGATGGCAGCAGACCTGGGGTCCCGATGGGGAACAGAGCCTCTAGACAAAGGGCAGACCGGACGCTCAGCAACGGGGGCTGGCAGGACTCAGAAGGGAGCTGCTGAGCCCCCACAGCCGGTCACCACAGCCACACCACTGGAGACACCGCTCTGCCCCAGGTTACAGGCAAGAAAACCGAGTCCCGTTGGGCACCTTGCCCCGCACGCGGGTGGGCAGGCAGGCCCAGCCCTGGGGTGATCAGAAGACCTCCAACACAGTTGTGGACGGAGCCAGGCAGGAGGTTGTCCAGGACATCGACTCAGCATGACCAGGAGCAGCTGCAGGGACCCTGCTCCCCGCTCCCCTTCACGAACAAGAGGCCCGTGGCGCAGGACGGGAAACGGTTTCCTTACGTTTCCACAGTCCTGACAGATACTAACTTCATACCAAATATATGATGGCTTCTTCTTGTTAGTTGCCGTCAAGTTGCTTCGACTTACAGTGACCCCGTGTGTGCACAGCGGGACTGCACCACAGGGTTTTCAAGGCCCTGATCTTTCACCAAGCCTATCTTCCAGGGTGCCTCTGGGTGAGTTTGAACCACCAACCTTTCAGCTAGGGGTCGAGCGCTTAACCATTTGCGCCACCCAGGGACTCCATATAACAGTTTACACAAAAAGATTAAAGCAAAAACGGCTTCACCAATCTACTCCTCTCTCTGTACCTTACGACACGACAGACTCACCTGAAAACTCACTTCAGGGATGTGAACCTGCTGTCTGTGCAGGGGACCAAGGTCCCAGTTAGCACTGCAGAAACACCTCACGTTCTCCAGGTGTCGCACCAGGAGGACCCCCGAACCACGCGCGTCTGCGCGCTTACGTGTGTGTGTATGGGTATATGTATACCATGTGTTATGTATGTGTATTCATCTGGATGTGTGTACGTTCACAGCATGTGTACTTATGTGGTGTATGTATAATCATGCATGTGTGTGTACATCTGTATATGTATGTGTGTGTGTTTGTATGTGTGTATATGTATATGCGTGATGTATATCAGGCGTTTAAGAAGGAACATTCAGTTTGAAAATAAGGAAAACCGTCAAGACGTAAGGATAATTCAGGCAAATTTTTAAGTGAAGGGGAACCGCACGCAGCGCTGAGAGGAGCCGTGTGCGACCACAGCCCCACTGCTGCTGTGAGCACTTTTGTGGACTTCCTCATGGGTGCTCTAGGAAGGGTGCCATCACCACCCCGTTTCCTCAGACGGCTGACACAGGCAGGCCAGCAGGTGGCCAGGGTGACATGTCGGGGAGGAAGACTGACCCGCCCCCGGGTGGCCTGTGCCCTCGCACTAGCAGCACTGTGGACGCCAGCCAGAAGCTCAGGGTCCACTGAGACCAAGGGTTCTTTTTCACAAAGCCCAATGCTAAGCCAGTTCCTTCCCATTCGCAAGTGTAACACTGTTTTACAAACCTAAAGGTAGGGCTTTACCTCTGTCCCTCTAGTAATTTACATTTCAACATTCATAGGCAATGTCAAAGGGCTTTGGGGCACTATGAAATCTGCTTCCACCACCTCGTCCCTCCAAATTTTTTAATACCTGAAAATCTTCCTTTATCTTAACACCTGCAAAGATGCAGTAACAAATGAAGCAGCAGCTGCCATGATTAAAAATACAAAAAGGGGCCTTCCAAATGACACCAGAGAAAGAGGGATTTGATAGCCATGCTAAATACATTATTGCCCGATAATTAACACCAAGCACAGGGAAGCCAGAAAAGGACGTTTTCTGAGTCAGACGTGAGAACCAACTGTGTTCCAGAAGCTTTTCTTTCCCATGAGTTCTCCCAAACACAATTCAAGCTGACCTCTGCAGCAGGAACAAACAGACCACAATCCCATCTCCTAGCGAAGGCAGTGCCTCCCACTGAGGGTAAACCCTCACCGAGTCCGAGAGCCCTGCAGGCACATTCTGTGAGCCCCTCACCGAGTCCGAGAGCCCCGCGGGCACATTCTGTGAGCACCTCACGGGGTCGGGGGGCCCCGCGGGCGCGTCCTAAGAGCCCCTCACGGGGTCAGGGGGCCCCGCGGGCGCGTCCTAAGAGCCCCTCACGGGGTCAGGGGGCCCCGCGGGCGCGTCCTAAGAGCCCCTCACGGGGTCAGGGGGCCCCGCGGGCGCGTTCTACGAGCCCCTCACGGGGTCAGAGGGCCCCGCGGGCGCGTTCTACGAGCTCCGCTGGGGAGCGCTTGGTGTGAGAGCGTGCACGCGTGCGCGTAGAAGAATGTTGCACGTTGCAGATGGTCGCGGAGCAAACAGCCTGTCTTCAGCCGGTCAGTCTGACCACAATGGGAGCTAGGTTCCTGAAAGGCACAACCGAGGGACTTCAGGTGCAAGTTTGTACAAGGCTTTATTTTAGCCTTTTCTTTCTGTGGAAGAATCTTCTCTCTTCTGGTGCAAGGAATTGAATAGTGAGAAGAAACGAAGGGAAAAATATCAAGAAGTGATATTCCTAATGCCTAAGACATGCCAGAGGGCCGTCTGTGGACATATTCACCAAACACCTCCTGTTAGGTGCCAAGCAGGGGTCCCTGTGAGCGTTCGTTCAGGTGAAGACCTTCCCACCTGGAGACAATGAGGAGCGCCAAATACGTGGACCCGACCCACTGCCCAGCGTTACTCACGTTTAACGCGGCTTCTCCACACTTCTCAATCGCAGCGAGACCCTGGTTGTGGATGTGTGTCTCCAGGAGCTTCTTCAGCTCCCCCAGGCCGTCCTGGATCCTGGACACGAGGTTGTACATGCGGCCCAGATCTGGAAGAAGAAGAGGCGCCATCTTATGCACGGAACAACTGCACATCCACCCCACTGATAACGTTTCTACTGAGACGAAGAGAAGGCGCTCTGAAACAATACCTGTGCTTTTACACCTAACAACCAAAGCCACTGAATCACGGCCAGGTGCTTTCTATTCAGTATGTGTGTATGTGTGTATGCACATGTACGTAAAAGTAACAATGAAGTCATGCTATTGTAAAAGTTTATTTTTCCCCTTAATATGAAAAACCACAGGAGAATAAAAAACAAATCCCATCAGAAACTACACTGAATGCTTCCTAAAAGATTGGGATGTTATTACTTATGCCTGATCAGTAGGCACTCAAACACTGATTTAAAAAAAAATGGATAAATTAAAGGAGAGAGACTGAATATTCAGCTCAAGTCCACAAATGAGTCACAACAGGGTCCTCAACGTCCTTCATCGACACGTGTGTGGTGTGAGGTCGCTTCATGAAAGCCAGGGATGCAGATACCAGTTGGGGGGAACCTAGTTCAACCATCAATCTTGTATGGAGCTCCTAACCTGCCCCCTCTTACAGATACACAATTATAATCCTCCCTTTCGAAGAAATCGGAGAAGTGTCAACTCAATGCTAAACGATACGGGACATGCTACATTCTACATTAAGCTGGAAACAGGCCCCCCAGCCACACTCAGATGCTCCCAAGGTGTGAAATCCGGATGCGCAGGTGGATGTGCACACCTTGTCATCAGTGACTGACGCTGGGCAAGTATGCTGGTTTTCATCACGTCTGTTCCCAGATGGGCTTCCTCCCGTCATCCCCCCAACGCCTCGCGTGGTTCGAAGTGCAGAAGCACACGCTTTCCACGGTCGTGTGTCGCCCTCCTTCTGAAGGTCATCATCAAGGGAAACGGTTTTAACAATTTGATTAAACTGCCTCTGTGCGGTAACACATTTTGGTGAAAGAGTGTTTTATTTTATCCTAATAAATTTCAGAGACAATGAAATTCTTGCTTCAATTTATTTGTTCCTTATTTGCAGCATTCCGAAGAATTCCAACCAAAGGCTTGAGAACCACGTGACCAGATACAGCACCAGCGACAGGAAGGTCTAACAGTACTTTCTGAATTACATACCACTTTCCCAGAAAGATTAAAAAACAACAAACCAAAACCCTGGTTGGTAAAACCTAATTATAGCTGGAATATGGCATTGGGGGTGATGCGTTTATGTCTTGTTACATTCTGTTTATACTTTTCTGTACATTCCCAATTTAGGGATGGGAAGGTATCACTCTTACAATCAGGAGAAACCCCGAATGTCAGAAACAGATCCTCCGGCACACAGAACTTCCTGTAACCACTAGTTCGCTCGCATGCCCCCGTGGCCTGCTCCAAGACGCACCCTCAGCCCCAGAGCCTTATCACAAGATGAGGACATGAGGTATCCCAGAGCCTCTCGCCCGTGAGGACCCAGTGTGCTCCGGGCCCCTGCACTCTGCGCACGCAGTGCCCAGGACACGGACATCTCCACTCGTGCTCCGGGCCCCTGCACTCTGCGCGCGCAGTGCCCAGGACACAGGGACATCTCCACTCGTGC
>NW_004444029.1:808297-811683 GCF_000243295.1 Trichechus manatus latirostris
GGGCCCCTGCACTCTGCGCACGCAGTGCCCAGGACACAGGGACATCTCCACTCGTGCTCCGGGCCCCTGCACTCTGCGCACGCAGTGCCCAGGACGCAGGGACGTCTCCGCTTATACTACAGGCCCCCGCACTCCCGCACCCAGTGGCCCAGGACACAGGGATGTCACGTCTCGGCTCCTGCTCCAGGCCCCTGCACTCCCCTGCACACACCCCCGCACGCAGTGCCCAGGACACAGGGATGTCTCCGCTCGCATTACAGGCCCCTGTACTCCCGCACCCAGTGGCCTAGGACACAGGGACGTCACGTCTCGGCTCGTGCTCCAGGCCCCTGCACTCCCCCACCTGCACTCCCCACATGCAGTGCCCAGGACACAGGGATGTCTCCACTCTCCTGGGTCTTCTCCTGTTGTTCCTGCTGCGCTGCCCTCACCAACATCAGATGCTTCTCAAGGGGAAGGATTTGCCTGCTATCTGTCCCCCTACGAGGCCCCGGGCGGTGAGTGCCGCACACCCGCCACATGTGGGCCTCAGCAGCCAGGCCCCAGGCTCGGCGAGCACCACGGTGCTGTGTCCAGCCCAGGGGCGCCTGCTCAGCCGGGGTGCGCTGTGGGCCATTCGCCACAGGTAGCATGTCCACCACGAGGTGATGCTCTACTCCGAGCCCTGCCCACCCCAGCACACACCTCCTGCGCGTCTGTGCTCACCTTCATTCTTGTCGGCATCCAGCAGGTTCTGGAACTCTGTGTGGAAGATCTCCAGGTGCTTCTCAATGAGCACCTGCTCACACTTGCGTGCCAGCTCATCCTGCGTGCTCTCGTGCAGGTACACCTGAACGCGGCGTTGCTCCTCCAGCAGTCGAGCCTCAGCCTGCGGGCAGCACACAGCCGTCTCATTACTCCTACAGCCCCCACCTGACATGCTGAGAAGCCTGGGTCCCCCACCCACAGACTCCAAGTGAGGAACCGCAGGCCACTGTGGACTGACAGCCCTTGGACAGAGTCAGGCACGCGTCAGCCTGAAATCACCACTGGAGATCATCGCAAGCAATTAGACTTGAACAAACCAGAGGCAAACGGCCTAGGCTCCTCTGGATCACTGAATCCGTGTCCCTGAGATCGTCAGGGCTATCTGTGCATCTCCCTCCAAGAAGAGAGGGATCAGAGAGGCAGCTCCAGCGAGCAGCAGCACAAGCCAGCGTATCTCACAACACATGCCAGGAATGTGTGCAGTGCCACCATGGTGCCATCGCCACCAACACAGGGACAGTGACGACCCCAGAACACCCAGGGGATGGGGACACACGGGAGATAGAAGCGTACTTTGTTCCGTAAAGGAGCCATTCCTCTCTGAAATAATGTTCAAATCTGGTATAATTCTGGGGAAATCTGACAATAAATGTTCAAGAGCTAAGAAAACGTATGAAAAAACACAAAAAGCCAATTAACACACATCAAAGGACTGACCATACTGCCATGGACTGAATTGTGTCCCCCAAAAATGTCTGTCAACTTGGCTGGGCCATGATCCCAGTACTGTGTGATTGTCTACCATTGTCATCTGATGTGATTTTCCTGTGAGTTGTAAATCCTGTCTCTATGATGATGATGAGCTGGGATTAGCAGCAGTTATGTTAATGAGGCAAGACTCAATCTACAAGATTAGGTTGTGTCTTAAGTCACTCTCTTCTGAGATATAAAAGAAAGAAGCAAGCAGAAAGACAGGGGGACCTCATACCACCAAGAAACAAGAGCCAGGAGAACAGTGTGTCTCTTGGACCCAGGGTCCCTGCGCTGACAAGCTCCTCGACCAGGGAAGAATGATGACAAGGATCTTCCCCCAGAGCCCACAGAGAGATAAAGCCTTCCCCTGGAGCTGACGTCTTGAATTTGGACTTGTAGCCTATTAGACTGTGAGAGAATAAACTTCTGTTGGTTAAAGTCATCCACTTGTGGTATTTCTGTTATAGCAGCACTAGGTAGCCAAGACACCACACTGACCTAACTTATGTTTTACAATTACCGATCGAATGCCACGTCACCCACTACCTGGCCCAGGGTTCGAAGGCCCGTGGCCCCTCAGTGGTGGCAGGGAGGCGGGCAGGGACAGCTCTGAGAGTCGTGTGGAAAGATGGCCACCGTCTTCATGAGTGTCAGAGCCTGAGCAGGCAGCTCCACGGGTAGGCTCTTCAGTAAATTCTCAGAACTGCACGTTAAATTCACGCACAAGTGCTTCCTGCAACGTGAAAAACTCGAAGCTATCGAACGTCCAGTATAGAAGCAATTAGGTAAACTATAGCATCTTCAGCTAACAGAATGTTATTATCCACCAAAACAAATAAATACAAAATATGTTCACATCACAAATCATTACTAAACAAGACAGGTTACAAAACACCTCCAGCACGTTCCACCTCGGTTATGCCCGCTCACTAGCAGCATCTCGAGCCCGCGGAATTCTGACACTGCTGTGTCCCGAGTGGTCCACACAAACGTGTGATTTCCTTCTTGCTGGACTCGGATGCAACGAGAAAAGCCCTGCCGCGTCCTGATGGCACTGCGAACACTATCGCGAGGCAGACGCCGGCCAAAAGGACCACGTGCTCTGTCCGTCCACGTCCCACGTCCACTAGGAGGGCTTGACGGCTGCAGGATGCAGACCTCCTCTCTCCATACCCCTGCTCTCTCCCGCAGCCACATTCACCCCTTTGCAGACGAGGATGAGCTTGGTGTTCCCACAGGGCAGGGGCTTCCCCCCTCTGTCTTACAGACAGCAGTGCCGCGCCCACTCTGCAGGGCTGAGGGGCGGAGGGGCCCCGGCACGTCCACCTCTGTGCAAAGTGAGAGGTCCGGTGGTGGCGTGGTGCCGCAGGCTGTGGTGTCGTGAACGGTGGAACGGGCGCTGAAGGCGGACCCGAGCCCGGTGTCGTCCACAGTGGAACGGGCGCTGAAGGCGGACACGAGCCGGGTGTCGTCCACAGTGGAACGGGCGCTGAAGGCGGACCCGAGCCCGGTGTCGTCAACAGTGGAACAGGCGCTGAAGGCGGACCCGAGCCCGGTGTTGTCCACAGTGGAGCGGGCGCTGAAGCCGGACTCGAGCCCAGTGTCATGAACGGTGGAGCAGGCACTGAAGCCAGACCCCAGCCCAGTGTCATGAACGGTGGAGCAGGCACTGAAGCCAGACCCCAGCCCAGTGTCATGAACGGTGGAGCAGGCGCTGAAGCCAGACCCCAGCCCAGTGTCATGAACGGTGGAGCAGGGGCTGAAGCCGGACCCCAGCCCAGTGTCATGAACGGTGGAGGAGGTGCTGAAGCCGGACCCCAGCCCAGTGTCATGAACGGTGGAGCAGGTGCTGAAGCCGGACCCCAGCCCAGTGTCATGAACGGTGG
>NW_004444029.1:811783-823541 GCF_000243295.1 Trichechus manatus latirostris
TGTCCACATGACGCTCACTGTCTGCGTGTCATCTGTGCTGTCCACATGACGCTCACTGTCTGCATGTCATCTGCTGTGTTCACGATTCTGTCTGCATGTCATCTGTGCTGTATCCACATGATGCTCACTGCGTCTGCTGCATCCACGACACTCACTGTCTGCGTGCCATCTGTGCTGTGTTCACATGACTCTCACTGTCTGCGTGTCGTCTGTGCTGTGTCCACATTACACTCACTGTCTGCGTGTCGTGCTGTGTTCACATGACACTCACTGTCTGTGTGTCGTCTGTGCTGCATCCATATGACGCTCACTGTCTGCGTGTCTGTGCTGCGTTCACGTTACAGCGGCCGAGCTGAGCAGCTGTCATGGAGGCCACAGAGCCCGCCTAGCAACAACACCCACTGCCTGCCCTTTACACAAAGTGCCGACCCTGACCTAGGTCACCCCTCAGAGGAGCCTCGCACACCCGACAAGGAATTAGAGCGTGCAGAGCAGTCCCGGGCCCCTCCCACACCCAAGGCCCCAGGACACCCTGGTTTCAGAAAGATTCTGCTCTATCACAACCTGAAGCTGTTATAGCTAGATCCTCAGACGGCATTTTAGAAGGATAAAAGCAAAAGCTTGAAGTTTGCAACCTGTGAACATTTATTTCTTAAAAAGCGTCTCTCTCACTAACTCTCACGGTGAAGAGACTGTGGCTCCCGTTGGCTGTAGGTAGACATTTCAGCAGGAACCAGAAGAGATTCAAAACGTAAATGGCATCGCGCTACTGCACCGCATCTCTAGCAGTCAGGGCACACGGAGCTGTGGCCGCTCCACACTCTCCTCACAGGTCAGGGGGCAGCCACCCCTGTGAACACTCCGCAGGGTGACCGGGAATCAAGAGACCTGCACGCTCATGTACTCAACACCCGCGGTGCACAGCGACCACCAGGCCGACCGGCATGTACTCTAAGGACCTCAGACATTCACGCTTACCTTTTTCATATATTCTGTAACGGGGTTCTGCTGCAAGAATTCAGTACTCTCTCTCGTGTAAAATCGCTCTGTGTCAGCCAGAAACTGAGATTCAAAGGACTCCTTATACACGGTTAGCGTAGGGCCCTTTGCGAATGCGTCATCTTCATTCAGTCCCAATTCCACTGAAATAAACATGAATTCTATTTCAATCACACCATCGTGTGTGGCATTCAACAGAAAGTTCTCGGGTGCAGCATTCAGTTTAAGGCACATTTGAACAGTAACTGTGAAACGGGAGGGCATGAAGTAAATCCGTTATTCACTAACATTAAATTACATCGTTTCAATAAAAGAAAACAGAAATTCAAGATGTAGAAAAGCAAGTAATTCTGACCCAGGGCCAAGCAGCCTTCAAAGTGCGCATGAAGATCATTTAGACAACTTTCCTATTTCTAAAAGTTTAAAAACAATAAAAATAACAATTACTTTAAAACAAAGATGAGGATATAAGGGGGCAGGGAATCTACAGTAAGGGAAATGGAACAAGCAGAATGGAAGTGAGAATGTTCATGCATTGTGAAGACTGTAACCAATGTCTCTCAACAACCTGTGTAGAAAGTGTTGAACGGGAACCTAAACTGCTGTGTAAACCTTCACGGAAAACACAACAAAAATGACTAATTTTAAACTTTCAAAGAAACGCAATGTTACTCTAATTTTTAAAAAATTGTATTATTCTAATACATGTTTCACAATCTCAATTTTTCAAACAAAACCAGATTTCTGGTTATTATTCAGCTCCATTAACGATACTCTACATACCTATCTATTTACAGATCCACTAGCTACTACAGATCTAGTACCTCACTGTGAGACTGGAAAATAAAATAATTCAAACGTCTATCCCATCAAAATTTCCTCAAAGGATCAAAACAACTTTTAGGATGGATAAAATTAAAGAGAACCATGCTAACTTAGAATTGTAAGTACCTCTGTAAACGCCAACAATATTCTTGATAACAGTAAAATAGTTTAATATGAATCTGTTGGAGCATTGTTATAATTGCCATTTGACATGAAAGCTCTGAGTAAACTAAGGGAAGCTGTTTACCATAAGACTGTACAACTCCACTGATCAGTCTGGTATTGATGGTTTCACCATTCCTTTCCTTCTCGATCAGTTTCAAAACAGCATTTGTTACCTTTAGGAGAATATAAGAAAAACACAAGATACACAGATTATACAGTACAGTATATACCATATTACTACATATCACTTAAGCATTTAAATCCACTAAACAACCCAATATAAGAGTTACTTTTGACACACTGCAAAGGAATGAGAAAGACAAAGCCAAGAAATGAAATTTTTGAGGGATTTAAAAGGAAAACACACACACATTCACATGCACGCATGTGCAAACATGCGCACACTCACGCACATACTCTCAGGCACACACACACACTCATACTCACACGCATTCCCTCTCTCTCTCTCACACACACACACGCACGCACGCAGGTACCTGTTTATTCAACGGCCTGAAGAGACAGTCTCTCCAAGTCACCAACGCAAGCTAGAGGGAAGAAAAGGAAAAGCATGCAATGTCTATGTTCTCACTATGTTTTTTCAAGACTGAAGTTATAGCAAAACCCAATCCCAGACTGTTACTTGTCAACACTTCCAGGTGATAACCTGGTGACAATCCATCATTGTGATGAGATCAGAGAGCCTCTCTCCAGTTAACAACTTCAAGAGGCATAAAAGCCGCCATGTTTCTTCACACGCATTTTAACATTTAAGGTAAAGTGGAACTCTGGATTTCAGGAGAAGATTCATCAGCAACAACAGATTTGATCTAGAAATTTGTTCCCTAGGTCCTAAAACTCTAGTAAGTTCTAGATCTCAACTGCGGTGGCTATTTCGTGAGTGTCTACGACAGTAAACGTGTCAAAGTGTACACTTCAAATGGATGCAGTTTACTGTACACAAATTATTCCGCAATAAAGCTGATTGAAAATATCTAAGAGCACAGAGATGTGGTCTTTTTAAACTGAGAAAATGGACTGCAATGATTTATTTATAAATGTATATATTTCCTCAAAAATGAATTTTGTTTATCTTAGAAATTTTTCTCTGAGATTAACACATTTTTCCTATAGCATATTCACTTGGTCTGTAAGACCAAAGATGAAGCTTTTTCACTTCCAACGTACTTCCATGCACCCCAATAAAAAAAAGTCTCAACGTCAAACCCTGTCACTGCCGCTGCTGTTGCTGTAAGGCGGGAGGGTAGGACAGAGTATCAGTTATAGCCACTCCCCAAGGTCCCAGGCCGTGAAGGGGGACACTGGCCGTACTGAGGCCTGAGCCTCAGCCCAGGCCACGTCCTGGTGTGCCCTCGGGACCGAGGAGGCAGCGCAGGCCTAAGTGACAGTGGCTACCCTTGCCTTGGGTCAAATAACAAAGGAGGTCAACGCAGAGGTGCCAGTTGACGGTCAGAGCCCCAATCCACGCATCTGCCTCCTTTCCTTGCCACAGAGCACTCAAGGGCCACTTACTGATTGAGGGAAACAAAGGAAATTCATCTCCCATTCTGAAGTGTTTAATACTTGTCTAGATCCTGTTACGAGAAGGTGATACAGCTTTAAGAAAATGCACACTTGGAAGGTTTCAAAGGTCCTTACTGAATAGATCTCATAGATTCCTTTCCGTCCTTCGTCACACTCACGGCGGACCCAGTGTCGGTTGAGGTAGGCGCAGATCCCATTCAGCACTTTGCTAGAAAATCGATAGTCTTCCCACTGCTGAGTGTAGAACTTGAGGACGCTCTCATCCATCAAGTCTTCTCCATCCTGAAAACATGTCAACTATAGCTTTAAGATGACTGATAGGTCACACAACACATTGAAGACAAAAAATCAAAACCCAAATCCATTTCATTAAAATACATCGAGGCATATGGTTTTGGCGAGTTTTTAAAACTATTTTGTAAACAAAAAAAATGCTAGTTAATATAAATTCTCACAAGAATACAGCTAGGGAACATTAGACTAAAGACAGGATTTTAATGAAAATCTTTTCATCTCAAATTAAACGAACTGTTTTCGTGGCATTAAATACGCACGTATGCTCATGAAGTGCTTGGAACTTTCAGAGCACAAACTGTTAGATGACCTAACAAACATTTAGGCATTCCGATGCAAAACAACACACTGTTTTAGAAATAAAACACAGAAGACTTCAATACACAATCGCATGCTTTAAATTAAAAAGCTCATCAATTTCTAACAACCAAATACAACATGGTCAATAATTTAAGGAAAGTACTGTTATGGGGTAGAGATCCAAAACTTCCAATTTAACGAGTTTTAAAAACAGATGATGTTTTATAAGAGTTCACCTTGGCGATGGGTAAACGCTGAAACGACCCAGCCACCTTCATGCCCCTGCCAGTGCCCACAATAGCCGACAGACGACCCGGGGGCTTGGCGTTCTCGCTAAGAGTCATTACTTCTCTGGTTTATTCTATTATAAATGCTCAGCATACTGTAAAAAATCTTACCTTAAGAAGATTTGTCAAGTAATTCTTCAAAAACTCCTTAAGCCGTTTGTACAGTTCCAAGCCAACAAACTGGGCTCCTCCAGGCGTCTGTCCCTTCTTCGACTTGGAGGGAGGGACGCCGGCCCCCCTAGCCTGGTTTGACTGGTGCACGCTCGTACAGTAGTTGTACACGTGGCTTGGAGGATGGTCAAGGAAAGCAACCGGTACAGCCATGCTGACAGTCATCAACACGAACACATGTTCTTACATTTAAACATCCATAAGTTTCTGATATACCAACAAAAACGTGTTAACAGCTAGAGTGGCAACAAGAGCCCACACTCAACACCAATGGTGCCAACTGCCCCCAAGTCCTCGAGGCGCGGGGGGCACAGATCTGCAGGAAGAAGGTTAAGGTCAGAGTTCCTGGTGAGGCTGACCCGGTGGGAAGCCGCCCTTCAAGAAGACTCAGCCAGCAGTACGGAGGGGAGGTTACAAATGAAAGAAAGGCAAAAAGCAATTCTTCACTTCAGGAAAAGCCAACGGCTAATAACTGCAGTCTACTGTGATGCTCAGCTCTGACTATGATTTCCATAAGCATCAATTAATGAACACTGAGATAACAAGAACGTTATCTTAAAACGATTTCTAAATGGATTTAAACAAAACTACATTCTGGACGTGAAAGATGAAAAGTGGAAGAAATGGCAGTGCAGAAGTCAAGCCTTCTAGAATACTGCAAGTCATAGCTGTCTAAAATAATAAAAAAAAAAAAAGCATTATCGCACGCTATTGAGCAATACAGGGGTGTCAACAACAGTCGAAAGAGCTGCCATGGGGGGTGTGTGTGAGGGGAGTGGGGTGAACAAGGTAGGAGATCACCCTATGCCACAATAAACAGTTACGTGCTGAGTTTACCTGCATGTATTATTACCTGGATAAAACTAACAGGGAAACACTGATACTGAGTCCAACATAAAGACAAACCAAGAAGACACACCAGAAGGCACCAGAATATAAGATTCTAGTGTACGTAAGGATATACAATAGAAAGGTATTTCAAGTCAGTGAGTAAAAGCTTAGTCAGTAAATGGCATTAGGACAAGAGACTATTTCAAAATGCATTCTATATTCCAAAATACATTGCAAGTGGATGAAGAATTGAAATATAAAAGCGGAAATCATACAGGAAAGAAAATATCAGTGACCCCCAGTCTCGGGACGAAGGTCCTGAGCATCTCCCTGCCCAGGGGCCAGGGCCGACACTGAGGCTTGGGAAGGGCTCCCCAGCTCCCTGTCGACGGGGCACACTGCCCCCTGACTTGCTAGGGCAGACTGGTCAGTGGGGTCCACGGCCATCGCCCAGAGAAGCGCGGCAGGTCACAGCTCCAAACCAAGGGCCGAATCAAATCAAAATGCACCTGCCGAGCCAGTTCTCCACATCCAGTCATCTCATTTCTGAAAGAAAGTCAAGTCAGCCAAAGAAGCAAAACTAAGCAGAACAGCACCGTCTTCCACGATCACTTCTCCCCCAACTGGGAATAAAGCGGGAGGTGAACCACTAACGTGTGCTATCAAAGCCACCGGGAAGTGAACGCACTGAAGCTGCGTCAGAAACACACACCCGTCCTCACAAGGCCGTGTGCCAGGCAGCGCCACCGCAGGCGCTCTGCAGGACAGTGTGCACCCCGTCTGTGCTGGCATGGCTCTTCGAGTAACCCAAACCCAGTAACACATCTCAGAAGCAGACAACTCAACAAGAACAATGAAGAATCTGTGAAACATCTCACAACTTGGATGAATCTGGAGGGCATTATGCTGAGTTTAATTGGTCAGTCACAAAAGGACAAATACTGTATGAGACCACTATTATAAGAACTCACGAAAAGGTCTACACACAGAAGAAAACATTCTTTGATGATTACGAGGGTGGGGAGGGAGGGTGAGGGTTATTCACTAACTAGAAGTAGACAAAAAACATCTTGGGTGAAGAGAAGAACAATACACGATACAGGGGAAGTCAGCACAACTGGACTAAACCAAAAGCTAGGAAGTTTCCTGAACACAACCAAACACTTCAAGGGACAGAGGAGCTGGGTCTAGGGTCTGGGGACCATGGTTTCGGGGGACATCTAGGTCCACTGGCATAACGAAGTTTATTAAGAAAATGTTCTGCCATCCTACTTTGGTGAGTGGCATTTGGGGTCTTAAAGGCTTGCGAGTGGCCATCTAAGATGCATCAATTGGTCCCAACCACCTGGAGTAAAGGAGAATGAAGAACATCAAAGACACAAGGAAAATATGAGCCCAAGAGACAGAAACGGCCACATAAACCAGAGACTACATCAGCCTGAGACCAGAAGACCTACATGGTGCCCGGCTACCACCAATGACCGCCCTCACAGAGAATACAAAAGAGAGTCCTTGATGGAGCAGGAGAAAAGTGGGGTACAGAACTCAAATTCTAGTAAGAAGACCAGACTTAATGGGTCTGACTGAGACTGGAGGATCCCCGAAGCCATGGCCCTGGACACTATGTTAACCCAGGACTAAAATCATTCCGGAAGACCACTCTTCGGACAAAGATTAGACTGGACTATAAAACATAAAATAATACTTGTGAAGAGTGTACTTCTTAGTTCAAGCAGATACACGAGACCAAATGGGCGGCTCCTGTCTGGAGGCAGGATGAGAAGGCAGGAAGGGACAGGAGCTGGTTGGATGGACATGGGAAACCCAGGGTGGAAATAGGGAGTGTGCTGTCACATTGTAGGGACTGCAACTAGCATCGCATGAAAATATGTGTATAAAATTTTGTATGAGAGATTAACTTGAGCTGTAAACTTTCACCTAAAGTACAAAAAATAAAACAAAATTAAAAAAAAAGACAACTCGCAGTTATGATTATAAAATTTCATTTTAATATGTCCAGAGTGCTCTGAGTAGATACGCTGTCAATCAAATTAAGAAGAAAAAAAGCTGAACACATCACACTGGTACTAATAAAAACAATAATTTCTCGAGGCAACTATGCAATAATAATTTCTGTGGGCTCTCTAAGATAGATTTTTTGTTGCCGTCATTGTTAGGTGCCGTCGAGTCAGTTCCAACTCATAGTGACCCCATGTACAACAGAACAAAACACTGCTCGGTCCTGCGCCATCCTCACAATAGCTGCTATGCTTGAGCCCACTGTTGCAGCCACTGTGTCAATCCATCTCGTTGAGGGTCTTCCTCTTTTTTGCTGACCCTCTACTTTACCAAGCACAATGTCCTTCTTTAGGAACTCGTCCCTAGTATGTGAGACGGAGTCTTGCCATCCTCCCTTCTAAGAAGCATCCTGGCCGTATTTATTCCAAGACATATTTGTTCATTCTTCTGGCAGTCCATGGTATATTCAATACTCTTCGCCAATACCATAATTCAAAGGCGTCAATTCTTCTTCGCTCTTCCTGATTCACTGCCCAGCTTTCATATGCATATGAGGTAATTGAAAACACCACAGCTTGGGTCCGGGGCACCTTAGTCTTCAAGGTGACATTTTTGCTTTTTAACACTTTAAAGAGGTCTTTTGTGGCAGATTTGGCCACTACAATACGTCATCTGATTTCTTGACTGCTGCCTCCATGGGCATTGACTGTGGAGCCAAGTAAAATAAAATCTTTGACTTCAATGTTTTTCCATTTATCATGAAGTTACTTACTGGTCTAGCTGTGAGGATTTTTGTTTTATGTTGATGTGTAATCCATACTGAAAGATTACCTATTATATTAGATATACAATCTGTCAGTCATGAAATCTACTTTAATAGTACTACATCAGTTCAAAGATTCTATAGAAGAATCCTGATCAAAAGGGGAAAAACGCACAACAGAATTTCAAGTTCTCATGGAACGCAGACTTTCTGGAGTCATGGAAGCTGGATGAACTCCCCAAACTATTGCCCTGAGATAATCTTTAAACCTTAAACCAAAAATATCCCCTGAAGTCTTCTTAAACTTTGGGTTTTAGCTTAATTAGTAAAGAACATCTGCCTTGAGCATTATGCTTTTTTAAGATCTATCTATATGGGATTAAACTGACAACAGCAACTCAAAAGATTAGACAGGAACCTTAGGGGGCACTGAGTTTATGTCAGTGGGGAAGGAACAACTCAGAAAAGGAGGGTAAGAATGGTTCTACAACCCGAAGAATGTAATCAACGACACTGAACTGTACATGTAGAACTGTTGAATTGGTGTATGTTTTGCTGTGTATATTCTCAACAATAACAACAACAAAATAAATAAAATAAGGCGAAAGGACAACCAAAATCAACAGCTCAAGGGTGAGTCCCATGAGGCAGAAGTCAGAGATGCCTCCTTTCTCTGCCATCTTTACTAATTCTGACACCAACCGTCCCTCACACAGCACTCTCTACTGGGTCTGACAATTCATTGCACTGGCAACACAGAACTCACAGACCATACTCACAGTTATGGGGTTTATTAGGGAAGTAACAGTTACAATTCAGGCTCAGGAACACTCAGCATACAGTTCTTCCATTAGGATACCTCTCCCCGGCTGTGCTCGCAGGTACGCCTCTCCCTGGCCCTAGGCTTCTGCCCAAAGGCGCTCAGCTTTCTCTCTCCGTGGGAGGGAAGCCCACCGCGCCATCTCCTGCTTCCGGGTCTCTGCTGCCACTGCTTCTCATCATCTTAGAGGTCACACAGCTCTCCTGGTATCCTGCTTCCAGAAGCTTCTCAGTGCGCGAATCTCGGGTCCAAAGGACGCGCTCTCCACTCCTGGCTGTTCTTCTTGGTGGTAGTAGGATCCTCCTCTCTGCTCCGGAACTGGCTCTCTTCTAAGGCAAAACTGACCCATCTTCTCAGTAGGCCACAATTATCCCATCACACAGTCCTGTCCAATCACCTGGGTGGGAGTTTACAAAACCATGGCCAGACAGGCCACACACAAAAGTAATTAACTGCACCCCAGTATATATATAAAAGTACTAGATCAGTAATGAAAAACAAAGAAAAATTTTGCAAGTGAGTATAATTTAGGACTTACACCTGCATAAGGAAATAAAGTTAATAAAAATTAGCACAGTATTTTACGATACATGTTCTGTGCCGAAAACCTTAAAGCACAGCTGAGCATCTGAAAACCCACCCTGACCTGCTCCCCGAGACGAGCACCTCCGAGTAGTGGTGAGTCTACACCTCAGCCCACGGCAGTGATGCTGCTTAGAGTCACATCCAGTCCTTCGTGTTGAAGATTCAGGTTCTCTTTCACTGGTTCCTATTATTAAAGTATGCTGGAAAGCCTTGCACATACAACTGTTCCCTTAGGAGAGAAATAAAAGTTTAAAAGTAATTGCTGGGCCAAGGGCCAAGGGCCAAGAACTCGCCTACGTCTTCAGAAATGCATTTCTAAATCTGTCTCCAGAAGGACTGCACCAGCCAGCACGTGCTGCACGAAAGGGGTGTGCCGGCCTGCACTCTCCCACGCTGGCTGTGACCATTTCAGCCTGACCGGCAGTCAGCTTAGTAATTAGGAACCTGGCGCTCTCTATGCGCTTACTGACCTTTGCGTTTCTTGTCCTGAGCTGGTTCTGTCCTTCAGCACCTTAGTTCAGGTTTATTCAACATGAGTCATCCTCGTTAGGTGAGCAAATCTGGGTAACCAAGCTCTGGAGTAAAAAGTGCAAGACGAAAAAGGCCCAGGTGCATTTAGTTGGACATGGGTCATCATTAATCCACGGAGGCAACAGTGTGCTATTCCTTCTGTGTGATCTCTTTTTCAATGAGATTTCGATTTTCTATAAAGGAAAGAGAATTGTGCAGAGGCAGGCTAAGGAGAAAGGCTGCTGGAACTTCCGTGGCAAAAACCAGCCACTGAGGAAGGGGTGGCAGTTGCAGAAGCCAGGGAGGGAGGCAGCAATGACATGTTCGCACAGCCAGGGGTGGTCAAGCACGTCGCCCTCACGAAGCACAGCTGCAGGCACCCGGGAGATTGGCGGGTGACCCCAGGGAGTGTGCACTTTATCACCGATACCAGTGCAGAGGGCCAAGCATGACTCTGGACGTGCCTGGGCCACAGCTGGCCGGGAGGTGGGCAGGCAGCCTGGGAAATGTAAACAACATCCTCACTATCCTGGCTGGAGAAAAAAGGACTTTGAAAACAGCTAAGAAAGCAGAAGCAATTCAGCTCATAGCACTACAGGGAGGAAATAAACAAAAACCTCCACGTGTCTGTGAGAAGGACTTGCACAAGCAGATAGGAAACCACAAAAATTCAGACTGGGTCCGAGGCAGGGCCGCGTCACTGGCCTGAGGTGACCACAGGAGGAGTCTGACCCGGGAAGGAGTGGTAGGGGGGTCTGGGGCAGCAGAAACAAAGGGAGCCTCAAGCGGTGACCTGAATTCCAGGCAGACAGGTGTCCCCGTGACCCTGTGGGCCCCTCACAGCGGCCATCTCTCCTTCCCACCTTATCTCCACTCCGGGAGATCCTAGTCTAGCATGGTACCTCAAGCACAGCCAGTGTCCTACACGTTCAAAAGGGAGGAGCCCCCCTGCAGAGAACGTCCCTCTGTGTTTTCCTGCAGATTATTCTTGCATCTCACCCAAACACAGGTAAGAAATTACAGAAAATGAGGACT
The DNA here is from genome assembly GCF_000243295.1 of Trichechus manatus latirostris. Taxonomy (NCBI): domain Eukaryota; kingdom Metazoa; phylum Chordata; class Mammalia; order Sirenia; family Trichechidae; genus Trichechus; species Trichechus manatus. The sequence goes on from NW_004444029.1 coordinate 822,933, forward strand.
GAATAGAGAGACACTCAGTTCTCAGAACAGAAATGAAGCCTTTCAGAAGAGGTTGGGAACAAGGTCAAAGGAGCTAGATCTTTGGGTGTGAAGGTGCTCTGAGACATTTTTCTTTCCCCCAATTCCCTTCTCTCTCCTCTGCCATTTTGAGTTGGAACAGCAAGGACAGTGTGTATGATGTGTGATAACCCACCTTCCTGTTACAGCAGCCACAACAGGAGAGGTCCCAGCAGGCTCGAAGCAGGTTTGTCTCACAGCCAGACTTGGACCCCTTTCCCAAGAGAGCACACCGCCTCTGTGTCTCCAGGACAGACACGCTGTCAGCCACCAGCAGGGTGATGAGAAGGAGGTCAGCCTCCTCTCCTGCCTTCTCACTCGTTTTCATCCACAAACAGCTGCTGAGCCCCCAGCTCTGAGAGCAACTTTGAGTTGGGTGCGTATCGTCCCTCACTCTCTGGGCCACAAACATCTCCTGACCTGAGACGCACCCTAAAGATGGCACATGGGGCGACCTGTCACACAGCCTCACGACAGCGGTGTGGGGCATCCCTGTCACGCAGCCTCACGACGGCCGTGTGGGGCGTCCCTGTCACGCAGCCTCACGACGGC
>NW_004444029.1:823758-854033 GCF_000243295.1 Trichechus manatus latirostris
GTGTGGGGCGTCCCTGTCACGCAGCCTCACGACGGCCGTGTGGGGCGTCCCTGTCACGCACCCTCACGACAGGACCCACACTAGCCATCACTACACAAATAACGTCTGAACAATTAAAGCGAGACGTGTTAAGACTGCTGTGAAAATGAACTTGAAATAAGGAGCAGTGTGTCCACGTATCCTGACAGATGGAGAGAACAAATGAAGGCCTGACACCTTTAATTTTTCAAAGGAAACTGGAAAAAATTAGGCAATTTAAAAAAAAAAGAATATCAATCAGGGATGAAACGTGGGATCCTAGTAGGCCCTGGGAAAGAAAGAGCAGAGTTACCATGAAAATTTCAGTATCCTGTTTTATAATATCAATACTATTCACAGAGAACAAATCCTGATAGGGGCTTGTCACCAATCAGGCATATCCTATAAAATTTCTAAAGCACAAAGAGATGGTCTAAAGTTAACGTGGACTGTTCATCATGAGGATCCAAATGCAAGCCTTTTTTAAAAGCGGATGACAAAAGTTGGCACTACTCAATCTAGTCATCTACTTTACTCAGAACACGTCAGAATGACTTCTGATGGTCTCCAAAAATTAAATCCATTTTAAGAGCGAAAATTTCCCACAAGTGGTTTCTCAAAATAATGCGATGCTAATACTTGGCTGCTAACCGAAAAGGTCGACAGTTTGAATCCACCAGACGCTCCTTGGAAACCCTACGGGGCAGTTCTACTGCGTCCTACAAGGTCAGTATGAATCAGAATTGACTCGACAGCAACAGGTATAATTTTGAAGACCATTCTGAAAGTTCTAAAATGTTTCTCTTGTAGCAAAATCACTGGCAAATGTGCATATGCCAATGTGAACATTTTTATAACATTCTGGATGTTTGTCACAACCCAAAAAAGCCTCATGAATGTACAGATATGTCAGCTAATATTAACAAGCTAAATATATCTTCAGCGTTTAGACAGCTCAGATTCTTTAATCTTAATGAATGTATGAAGCTTTTACCTTCCAGACAAAACTGGAAGAAAAGGATAATAACCAATTTAAAAGAGGCAATCTTAAAAAAAATTAAAATTGTAAGTATATGAACTACAAATTATAAATAATTACTTGTAGACTAAAAAAACACAGTAACGGCTGCAAGCAGACAAAGCTTCTACTTCCTAACAGCCTCTAAGAGCAAAACATTTTACCAGACATGGGACCCATCTAATGTAGTCAAAAATTACGTATTAACAAATTCTCCACAGAAATACATCAGCAATTAATCTCCCCAGTCTACACAGTAATGCTCTCCTGTTTTCAGTAGACCAGAAATGCAACCTGGCGCCTTTTCTTACCACTGCAATCACCACCTTCAGCTCTATGACTTACAAGCGTTAAAAATAAAAATCACCGTACCTAGCAAGCCACAACTCTTCTGAGTGGAATAATACCATTTCATTTGGCAAAGAATCTATCTTCCTTAAAACTGGTCTACAGGATGCAACAATCCATTCCTACGCATATACCCGAGAGAAAACCCATACACAACTTGTACATGATGCTCATAAGAACATTATTCACAACAGTCAAAAAGTAGAAACAACCCAATGTCCATCAACAGATAAATGGATAAGCAAAATGTGGTGTATCCATACAATGGAAGTGAAAGAAGCCAGTCACAAAAGACGACATATTGTATGACTTCGTTTATATGAAATGTCCAGAATAAGTAAATCCACAGAGACAGAAGGAGACTGGTGGTTGCCACGGGCTAGGAGGTGGGAGGAATAGGGGAGTGATTGCTAATGGGTATAGGGTTTCTTTTTTGGGGTGACGAAATGTTCTAAAATTGAATAGCTCTGATGGTTGCATAATTCTGTGAATATACTAAAAGCTACTGACTTGTCCATTTTATGATAAGTGAATTATATCTCAATAAAGCTATTATAAAAAAGAAAAACATACCACACTGTAAGTATACATGTACACACATACACACGTCTCGCATACTTTGGACTGTTATCAGGGGGGACCAGTCCCTGGAGAAGGACATGATGCTTGGTAAAGCAGAGGGTCGGCAAAAAAGAGGAAGACCCTCAACGAGATGGACTGACACACACTGGCTGCAACAATGGGCTCAAGCACAACAATGACTGTGAGGATGGCGCAGGACTGGGCAGTGTTTCATTCCGTTGTACACGGGGTTGCTGTGAGTCGGAACCAACCTGAAGGTACCTGACGACACCAACAACAATGTATGTATACACACACACGCATATATACGTACACATGTATACACATGTATACACATGCAGTAAATGTTAACTAAATTAATTCTGAGACGGGCATATAGGGTCACAGCTATTTAAAATAATGTTAATTTATTCGAGAATTCTAAAACATGGGCCTAGTTGGGGCATACTAGCATATCACATAACCAAGTCTGATAATCACTGATACATATTAAAGATTTAAACTTAACTGTCCATTGAACTAGCAACTTTTAAATTCCCAGACTCAGCAAACCAGTAGTAATCTGCTCTCTAGTGAGTCAGCTTAACTTTAGTTTCGATTTCCTACATACCAACGGAATCAAGAAACTCTCAGAGTGTGCAACAAAGAGCAGGGGCAACACCGTTCACACCTCAGGGACCGCACAACCCCATCCTGGCACACATCACATGCCCAGTTAACGAGCAGATGAGGTCACCTTGCCAAACAGCCACAAGAGTAAACGCTGGCTCTAGGCACTCTCCTTGCAGACTGGGGACAAGCCCCGCCTGTGAGGGACCACTGGTCTCTGCCCAGGACTCAGCTGTGTCCACAGCGCAAAGGCGGCACGGCAGTTTTGACGAGCAGCTGAGGCGGGTCTGGCCTGCGGGCTGTGGTGTGCAGACCCCGCCTCAGGCCAGCACTGCCCCATAGAACTTCTGCTTTGATGGAAGTGTTCTATTATCTGGCTGCTGAGCCCTACTGCAGCTGAGGCAGTGACTTCTTAATTATTAGTACCATTGTTTTACATTTAAGTAGCCACTTGTGGCCAGTGGCTACTGAATCCAACAGCACTGCTTTAGACTACCAACTAGCCAATGTTACCACTGTTCAAAAAGAAAAGAGAAAACTAGTGAATTTTCAAGCTGAAAAGAAATGCTGTGATTACATTACAGAAAACATGACAGAAAATGCTGACACCTCACAGTAGTACTGAGTGACTGAGCGTCTGTGCACTTCAGCGCAGCCCCACAGCAGGATACGTGTAGAGCTCCATGTACCTGGACTTGGCCATACTCTGCCTGGTGTAGACCTGCTGGATGCCAGCTCGGAGGTCGTCCCAGATCTGATCCAGACCAATCTGTTTCAGCCCATGGGGGTTCTGGCTCCGGTTCGATGACATTGTGAGCAAGAGTCTCAAGTCGTCCAGGGCAGCGATCCGTATTCCAGACCCAGCTAATCTTCCATTAGATGGAAATACACAGTATCATCCCAAAGTTACAGCAGCTCAGAAGCGGTGTCCTTGAGATGCAGAGAAGGCGCTCTCATTGCAGGCAAACCTGAGGAAGAAACACAGGGTGGTCGTTAATTCTCTCGGGGCATGGTGTGGGGGGTAAGCGAGTGTCCCACAGAAACTGATGGAAAAACTCTCAGCCTCACCAGAGTCTGTGAATTTTACCACACCGTTCTCCAAGATGAGGGGAAATGCTCACTCCCTTTTCAGAAGAGGGTTTGGCCAGAATTATCAACATTTAAAATGTACCCTGGATTCCCAATGGCCTGGGCTTGACGTTCAGCCTCACACCTTGGATAAGTTCTGAGCTTTTCTAAGCCTCAATTTCCAAGTCTACAAAATGGGGGCAAAGCTCCTTCCTCAAATAGTGGTGTAATGTTTAAATAAGGTAATGCACATAAAATACTGAACACAGTGAGTGCCTGACAAATAGTAACTGCTGTATCTCTGAGTCCCTAAGTGGTGCCAACTGAATTTCAACTCAAATGCTACAAAAATCCAGGAACCACTTCTGTCTCTAAGTGATATCTGCCTCTGTTTCTATAAACAAAGACCAAACACACTGTTAGCAGATACTGTTGCAGAAGCCAAAGTTGAGGAGTGTTAAACAAACCAGGACAACAAACCAGAGTGTAACAAGAAGGTATGAAATAAGGTTTTTGAAAATTTAAAGAGATAAAAAACAAAGCACTGACTTAAAATGGCGCTGTATCTTTTAAAAATAAAGTCTGTATTTGAGTTAGTGAAAATTCACTGTTAAAAATAAAACAAGACTATAGAAGAATTCTGATCAAAAGGGGGAAAATGCAGATAAGAATTTCAAATTCTCAAGAACTTTGGACTTTCTGGAGCCATGGAGGGTAGATGAACCCCTGAAACTATTGCCCTGAGATAATCTTTAAACCCAAAATCAGAAATGTCCCTTGAAGTCATCTTAAAATCGAACAATAGTTTAGCTTTTACTTAACTAGTAAAGAACATCTGCCTTGAGCATTACGCTCTTTTAAGAACTATCTATCGGAGCCCTGGCGGCACAATGGTTAACTCAGCTGCTAACCAAAAGATCGGCAGTTTGAATACACCAGCTGCTCCTTGGAAAACCTATGCAGCAGTTCTATTCTGTCCTGTAGGGTCGCTAGGAGTCAGAATCGACTTGACAGCAATGGGTTTGGTTTGTTTGGTTCATATGGGATCAAACTGACAACAGCAACTCGATAGATAGGAACCTTAGGGGGCAGTGAGTTTATATTAATGAGTGAGGAATAACTCAGAAAAGGAGGGTGAGAACAGTTGCACAACTGGAAGAATGTTACCAACGTCACTAAACTGTTCATGTAGAAACTACTGAATCGGTGTATGTTTTGCTGTGTATATTCTCAACAGCAAAATAAAATTTAGAAAAAAAAAAAACAAGACTAAATTTAGCAACAACGTATGACGTACTAGAAATATTCTATTTTTTAAGGCAGGGAGGTAGGTTTGCTGATGTCCGTTAATTTATGCAAAAGAACACACTGTTCTGTTTTCTGCACTGTTTGATATGAGGAGAGTTTAGCAGGTAAGAGGGAACTCCGTGCCATTTAGAATTGAGATTGGAAAGCTCCCAAGCTGAGAAATTCTTAAGTTCCATTAGAAATTCTGTAGACTCGGTTAGTGCGAAGTACCCCACAAGAAGACTAAGGCTTCCAGCTGTAAACGTGAGAAAGAACTCTGTTCAGAAAGTTAAGTGTCCCTCCATGCTTAACTGTGAGGATTTGAGGAGAGGAGAAGCACAGGCAGCAGCACTAGGAACCCCCCTGCCCCCGCTCCCAGATCTCCTAAAGACCACAAGCCCACACGTCCAACACTGAGCTCCCTTCTCTGGCTTTCTCCCCCCTCAGTGCCCAACTCAAAGTCCCGGAGGTGACAGAATCCCCAGCAGATTCTCCAACTGCCCAGGCATCTGGTCCTGCTTATTCTCTTCACGTATGGACACCTTACCATCCTCCCCATTCCTCCACCACAACACAAAGGTAAGGGTCACATGCAGCCTCTCGACTGGTCTCTCTGCCTTCAAACTAGCCCCCTGCCCCACGTCCTTATATGTCCTGTCCTGGTAAAAGAAGTTGGCTTTGATCCCTGCATTCTTACCCACCCATAAAGTCAGCCCCGTCAACTCCACCTCCACTTCCCCTGAACCACCAGAGTTGAGGGGTGCTGTCCCTCACCAGCAAAGTCTCCTCCAACCTGCCCCCCACACTGCTGCCCAACTCAACACCCACAACTCACACAGGCATTCCGTCTGGTAAACGAACGAACCCCAGCCTCAACCATACCCACTTCGTTACCCCCATGCCCAGGGCACCCCAAACCCTGCTGTCCCAGTAGCTGTGCCACGTGGTTCGCTACTGTGTAAGGAAAGGGCCTGACCATCCCACAGGCCACTGTTCAGTTCCAACTCAGGTCACCCTGCTCGGTGCTCTCCGTCGACCAGCTGCCGAGTGCCTGTAATGAGCAGCGGGGCAGGATGCAGACCCAGGCGTGTGGGTCCCAAAGCCCAGGCTCTCCATCCCCACCCAGGTCAGGTCCACCTCCAAGAGGTGCACTTCCACTGGGGCCGTGCCAAGACCAGGGACGGCACTGCGGTGCGTATGTGTGAGGACAGGCCCAAACCTGCAGCTGGAGGGGCCAGGGAGGGTCCGGCACACCACACAGGGGACTTGTACATACACTCACATCCCCAAAACTCCGGAAGGGTTCTACTTCATTTGAATCCTCACTAATTAGCACTTGGATGTCAATTATTTTTAATTTTCACTCTTTTTTAATCCAGAAGGAATTCTAATTTAAAGATGCCAGAATGGGGGCTACTATCTTGTAAATACAGAACAACAATCTGTACGTTCAGTAATTAGGGTCTATTTGTACATCAGCAAGAAGGGAGCTTGATACCTTACATAAGACCACATACAACTTCACAACTAAAATTCAAGCTTCGCAATTTATAAAATTTAAATATATTATTTAACTTAAACTCCTTATAAGATGTAAATCTATTATTCCCTTACTGTATGGGAGCAAGGGAATTTCTACTCAAACAAATTACAACTGACAAGAAGCACAGAAAAATTTCAGTTAGTATTCTAATAGAATGCTTTCCAGAGACATCAGCTGGCTCTAGTTATTTAAAGCCATTCAAAATCTTCAAGTGCCACTGTTATAAAGCCAGAGAAGCAACATAAACACGTGCCCCAACAGGACACAGGGTCTGTCTGCTACTGCTCGAACAACTAACTCAAAGCCAAATTCTCAAGACCTGAATGGGTCGTAAGTGCTTGGGTTGCCTTGCTGACGTCTTGGCTCAAAGCTAGTAACATTCGGTGCATTAAAAACCAAGTACTAGATACTTGTACACCTGCGTTCACTGCAGCAGTGTTCACAATAGTCAAAAGGTGAAACCAGTCCAAGTGGCCATCAAGAGAGGGATGGATAAACCAGATGTGGTCCATCCCTGCAATGCACTACTACTCAGCCATAAAAATGACGTCCTGATACACGTTACAACATGGATAAGCCTGAAAACATGATGCTCAGTGAAGTCAGTCAGACAAAACGAACAAACATTATACGAACCCTGTAAAAACAGTGTCTGACCTCCTCTAACTTCACGGGGGGGGAGAGAGAATCACCACCACCAACAGCCCGAGGATGACTCCTGTGAGGCGGAGGCCAGACATACCTTCTCTCTCCAACCTTTTTACCAATTCTGACACCAACTGTTCCCCCCATGGGAGTCTCTGCTCCTATGCTGGGTTCAATAATTTGTTGCAATGGCCACGCAGAACTCACAGACAATACTCACGATTATGGGATTTATTGTGGAAGTACCAGTTTACAATTCAGTATCAGAAACAACTCAGGATATAGTTCTTCAGTCGGGACGGCCTCTTCTCAACTTTGCCCGCAGGTACACCTCTCTCTAGTCCCTTGGCCCCTCAGCCTGGCCTCTGCCCTGTTTGGGCAAGTGTTACAAAGCTCTTAAACTCCACCAATAAGTGCCCAGGGGCACCCTACTCCACCAGTAAGCCTCAGCCTGAAGGCACTCAGCTCTCTTGCTTGGTAGGTCAGCGAGCCTAGCTCCTCCAAGTGCCCAGAGGCTCCCCACTCTGCCAGCAAGCCTCCTGCCTCACTCTGTGTGCTGAGAAGCCCACCATGCTGTCTCCTGCCGGTCTCCTGCCATCTGCTGTGTTACAGCTCTCTCTTGTTTCCTGGGTCTAGGAGGGTTCTCAGCACAGGGACTGCAGTTCCAAAGGACGTGCTCCGCTCCCATCTCTTCTTCTTGGCTGTAGCCAAGTCCCCTCTTTCTTCTGGGATAGCTCATTTTTAACATAGCAGCATGGCAAATCTGACCAATCCCCTCAGTAGGGTTCCATACACCTTATCTGCATAGTCCTACCACCACAGGGGTTCCATACACCTTATTTGCATCGTCCCACCCCCACAAGGGTGCCATACACCTTATTTGCATTATTAACAAGCTATCCAATCCCCTTGGTGGGCCACAAGCACCTTATCTGCATAGTCCCACCCAATCTTTTGATGGGAGTTACAAAACCATGGTGAGAAAGGCCATATAAAAGCTAACCATCACACTGCAATCCCACTCATATGAAGAATCAAGAATAGGCAAACGCACAGTGACCAAAGTTTATTAGTAGTTACCAGGGACTGGGAAGGGAGAAATGGGGAATTACTACTTAAGGGACACTGAATTTATGTTTAGGGTGATGAAAAACATTTGAAAATGGATAATGGGGATGGCTGCACAACATGGTGAACTGTACATTTAAAAATGCTTAAAATGGCAAATGTTTTGTTATATATATTTTACCCACACACAAACCCACAGGTTCAGTTAAACATAAATTTACCATGTGACCTATCAATTTCACTACTAGGTGCCTATCCAAGAAGCAAGAAAACTTATGTTCACCCAAAGACTTACATACTAATGTTCATTACACACTACTCTTAATAGCCAAAAAGTATAAACAACCCAAAGGTCCATCAACAGATAGATAAACAAAATGCAAAACATTCATAAAATGGAATACTGTTTGGCCATAAAAAAGAATGAAGTTCTGATACAGACTACAACACGGATGAACTTCAAAACGTTAGGCTAAGTGAAAGCCAGATGCCAGAACAGCATTATTGTATGATTCCACTTACTATATGAAATGCCCAGAATAGGCAAATCTACACGGACAGAAAGTAGACTAGTGGTTACCAGGGGCTGGGGTGAGAATGGTGAGTGAGGGGAAATAGGTAAGAGGGACACTTTTGAGGTGAAGGAAACGTTCTAAAATCAGATTGTAGTGATGGCTATACAACTCTGTAACTTTACTAAAAATCACTGAATGTTCACTTAAAACAAGCGAATTTTATAGTATGTAAATTATACGTCAATAAAGCTGTTAAAAAAAAAAAAAGACCAGCTTTAAAGCAGGCTAGTTATAATTTCTATGGGTCAAATTCTGTTCACTCACAGAAAGAAATGTTACTCTGAAAAGTGGTGGTCCTGTTATTTGTGGGTCTTAGCACAGCACTAACATCAATATCACTGAGTGCTCTACCACAAACAAGGCTTTAAGAACAGTCAGAACAAGGCCAGAGGCCAACTGTGGAACAGGTCGTCAGTCACTCATATGCAAGTTCAAGCTGAAGCTGAAGAAAATTAGAACAAGTCCATGAGAGCCAAAGTATGACCATGAGTATATTCCATCTGAATTTACAGATCATCTCAAGAACAGATTTGATGTGTTGAACACTAATGACCAAAGACCAGATGAGTTGTGGAATGACATCAAGGACATCATAAATGAAGCAGGAGGCCATTAAAATGACAGGAAACACAGAAAAGACCAAAATGGATGTCAGAAGAAACTCTGAAACTTGTTCTTGAGTATAGAGCAGCTAAAGCAAAAGGAAGAAATGATGCAGTAAAAGAACTGAACAGATTTCAAAGGGTGGCTCGAGAAGACAAAGTAAATAATTATAATGAAATATGAAAACACCTGGAGTTAGAAAAGCAAAAGGGAAGAACACGTTCAGCATTTCTCAAGCTGAAAGAACTGAATTGAAAATTAAAGCCTCATGTTGCAAGCATCAAAAGAAGATGGAAGGAATATGCAGTCACCGTACCAAAAAGAACTGGTGGATGTTGAACCATTTCAGGAGGTAGCATATGATCAAGAACCGACTGTACGGAAGGAAGAAGTCCAAGCTGCACTGACAGCACTGACGAAAAACAAGACTCCAAGAACTGACAGAATACCAACTGAGATGTTTCCTCAAACAGATGTAGTGCAGGAAGCGCTCACTTGTCTACGCTAAGAAATCTGGAAGACAGCTACCTGGCCAACTGACTGGAAGAGAGCAATATTTGTGCCCATTCTAAAGAAAGGTGATCCAATGGAATGCAGAAGTTATAAAACAGTATCATTAATATCACTCACAAGTAAAATTTTGCTAAAGATCATCGAAAAGTGGTTGCAGCCGTACATCAACAGGGAACTGCCAGAAATTCAAGGTGGATTCAGAAGAGGACATGGAATGAGGGGTATCACTGCTGATGTCAGATGGATCTTGGCTGAAAGCAGAGAATACCAGAAAGATGTTTACCTGTGTTTTATTGACTATGCAAAGGCATTCGACTGTGTGGATCATGACAAATTACAGATAACGTTACAAAGAATGGGAATTCCAGAACACTTAATTGTGCTCATGTGGAACCTATACACAGACCAAGAAGCAGTCATTTAACCAGAAAAAGGGGATACTGCGTGGTTTAAAATCAGGAAAGGTGTGTGTCAGGGTTGTATCCTTTCACCATACTTACTCAATCTGTATGCTCAGCAAATAATCAGAGAAACTGGACTATATGAAGAATGCAGCATCAGGACTGGAGGAAGACTCATTACAATCTGCGATATGCAGATGACACAACCTTGCTTGCTGAAAGTGAAGAGGACTTGAAGCACTTACTGATGAAGATCCAAAGACTACAACCTTCAGTATGGATTATACCTTAATATAAAGAAAATAAAAACACTCATATCTGCACCAATAAACAACATCAAGATAAACAGAGAAAATATTGAAGTCGTCAAGGATTTCATTTCACTTGGAACCACAATCAATGCCCATGGAAACAACAGTCAAGAAATCAAACGATGCATTGCATTGGGCAAGTCTGGTGCAAAAGACCTCTTTAAAGTGTTAAAAAGCAAGGATGTCACTTTGAGGACTAAGGTGTGCCTGACTGAAGCATGGCATTTTCAGTCGCCTCATAAGCACAGGAATGCTGGACAATGAATAGGGAAGACCGAAGAACTGATGTCTTTGAATTATGGTGTTGGTGAAGAATATTGAATCTATCATTGGACTGCAAAAGAACAAACAAATCTGTCTTGGAAGAAGTATAGCCAGAATGCTCCTTAGAAGCAAGGACGGCAAGACTTCATCTCACATACTCTGGAAATGTTATCAGGAGGGGTCCCTGGAGACGGACATGATGCTTGGTAAAGAAGAGGGTCAGCAAAAAAGATGAAGATCCTCAACAAGATGGACTGACACAGTGGCTGCAACAACGGGCTCAAGCATAACGATTGTGAGGATGGCACAGGACTTGGCAGTGTTTCATTCTGTTGTACAAAGGGTTGCTATAAGTCAGAACTGACTCAGTGGCACCTAATAATAACAACAACAAAACAGCAGTGTCACTAAGTGCTCTACCGGAAATAAGGCTTTAAGAACCGGTATGGGCAACATAAGGGCTTTCCCTCCCCTGCAGTGATGAGACACACAGGTGTAATGGAATTTAAAATGGTTAGCTGAACGTTCTAGAGGAGATGTCAGAGAGCATAAACAATTTACTGCCACATGAGAGATGCAGACAAAAACTGCCACACAAGGTCAGAGGAAAAAGGAATCATGTCAGACTGCCATGATCAAGAGGGCGTGACAAGATGCGTGCTTGGAATGGTTTCTCAGAAGACAGATGGATGAACGGATTGGGAAAGCAGCAGAGGAGTAGGAGGCTAGGCCACTGGGAAAGAGGACTGTTTTAGCAGAGGATGTTCTTATTTTACCACAAATGCTGTAGCTTTCATTTAAATGAACTAGGCCTCACCTCAGATCCCCACAATTCTACTCAGTCGCCTCCCAAGGGCTCCTACGGGAAGAATCCTTCTGCTCTGTGGGTGGCGGTCACTGAGTGACTGTGAAATGGTTGGCCTGGTCCAGGGTTTAAGCTTTTTCATTACTTTCTTTCCACAAACATAAATTTAACCCTAAGGTCAAAAATTCTGATCTGCAACTTTTCCTTGTAAGAAGCTGTCAAAAACACTTCCCATTTCACTACAAATTGATCCGAAAAGGACATACAGTCCTACCACTCTCCTGGTTTGATGTAGAGCTTTTGTCTTCTGATTTATTTTAAATACAATTTACCATTTCATTCACCTCACTGTGGAGAAAGTGGAACCCTTGTGATTGTTAACGGGACTGTAAAATGGTACAACCAATGTGGAAAAGTTTGGCAGTTCCTCAAAAAGATAAATACAGGGTTATTACATGATCCCGCAGTTCTAATCCTAGGTATACACCCAAGAGAAATGAAAACATGTCCACACAAAAACTTATGCATGGATGTTCACAGCATCACTATTCACAATTGCCAAAACCAAAAACAACCTAAATGTCCATCAACTGAGGAATGCACGGAAAAATAAAATGTGGTATTATCCATGTTGTTGCTAAGTGCTGTTGAGTCGGTTCTGACTCATAGTGACCCTATGTACAACAGAAAGAAACAATGCCAGGTGCTGTGCCATCTTCACAATCGTTGCTATGCTTGGGCTCATTGTTGCAGCCACTGTGTTAATCCATCTCGTTGAGGGTCTTTGTCTCTTTTGCTGACCGCCTACTTTACCAAGCATGATGTCCTTCTCTAGGGACTGATCCCTCCTAATAACATGTCTGAAGTAGGTGAAACAAACTCTTGCCATTCTTGCTTCTAAAGAGCATTCTGGCTGTACTTCTTCCAGTACAGAGTTGTTCGTTCTTTTGGCAGTCCATGGTATATTCAACATTCTTCTCCAACACCATAATAAAAAGGCATCAATTCTTCGGTCTTCCTTATTCACTGTCCAGCATTCACATTCATATGAGGCGACTAAAAATACCATGGCTTGGGTCAGGCACACCTTAGTCCTCAAAGTGACATCCTTGTTCTTTAATATTTTTAAAGAAGTTTTTTGCAGCAGATTTGCCCAACGCAATATGTCATTTGATTTCAAGATTGCTACTTCCATGGTCATTGATTATGGATCCAAGTAAAATGCAATCCTGAACAACTTCAATGTTTTCTCCATTTATCATGATGTTGCTTACTGGTCCATTTGGGAGGATCTTTATTTTATGTTGAGGTGTAATCCATACTGAAGGCTGTAGTCTTTGATCATCATCAGTAAGTGTTTCAAATTCTCTTTGCTTTCCACAAGCAAGGTTGCGTCATCTGCGTATCACACGTTGTTAATGAGTCTTCCTTCAATCCTGATACCCTGTTCTTCTTCATACAGTTCAGCTTCTCAGATTATTTGCTCAACATACAGACTGAATAGGTATGGTGAAAGGATACAACCCTGATGTACACCTTTCCTGACTTTAAAACACACAGTATCCCCTTGTTCTGTTCAAACAACTGCCTCTTAATCCATGTACAGGTTCCTCATGAGCACAATTAAGTGTTCTGGAATTCCCAGTCTTCACAATGCTATCCATAATTTGCTATGATCCACACAGTCGAACGCATTTGCATAGTTAATAAAACACAGATAAACTTTTTTTTTCTGGTATCCTCTGCTTTCAGCGAAGATTTATCTGACATCAGCAATGATATCCCTCATTCTGTGTCCTCTGATGAAGTAAAAGAGCTGAACAGAAAATTTCAAAAGGCGGCTCGAGAAGACAAAGTATTATCATGACATGTGCAAGGACCCGAAGATAGAAAACCAAAAGGGAAGAACATGCTCAGAATTTCTCAAGCTGAAAGAACTGAAGAAAAAATTCAAGCCTCGATTTGTAATACTTAAGGATTCTACAGGGAAAATACTAAATGACACATGAAGCATCAGAAGAAGAAAGAATACACAGTCACTATACCCGAAAGAATTGGTCGACGTTCAACCGTTTCAGGAGGTAGCATATGATCAAGAACCAATGGTACTGAAGGAAGAAATACAAGCTACACTGAAGGCACTGACAAAAACCAAGACTCCAGGAACTGATGGAATACCAACTGAGATGTTTCCACAAACTGATGCAGTGCTGGAAGTGCTCACTGGTCCATGCGTAGAAATTTGGAAGACAGTTCCCTGGCCAACCAAGTGGAAGAGATCCATTATTTATGCCTATTCCAAAGAAAAGTGATCCAACTGAATGCAGAAATTATTGAACAATATCATTATCACATTCAAGTAAAATTTGCTGAAGATCATTCAAAAGTGGCTGCAGCAGTACATTGACAGGGAACTGCCAGAAGTTCAAGCCGGATTCAGAAAAGGACATGCAATGAGGGATATCATTGCTGATGTCAAATGGATCTTGGCTGAAAACAGAATACCAGAAAGATGTTTACTTGTGTTTTATTGACTATGCAAATGCATTCAACTGTGTGGATCATAACAAACTATGGATAACATTGTGAAGAATGGGAACTCCATTAATTGTGCTCATGAGGAACCTATACATGGATTACGAGGCAGTCATTTGAACACAACAAGGGGATACTGCATGTTTTAAAGTCAGGAAAGGTGTGGGTCAAGGTTGTATCCTTTCACTATACTCACTCAATCTTTAGGCTGAGCAAATAATACGAGCAGCTAGATTATACGAAGAAGAAGGCGGCATCAGGACTGGAGGAAGGCTCATTAACAACCTGTGTGATATGCAGATGACACAACCTTGCTTGCTCAAAGTGAAGAGGTATTGAAGCACTGACTGATAGAGATCAAAGACCACAACTTTCATATGGATTACACCTCAACATAAAGAAAAGAAAAATCCTCACAACTGGACCAATAAGCAACATCATGATAAACAGAGAAAATACTGAAGTTGTTAAGGAGTTCATTTTACTTGGATCCACAAGCAATGCCCATGGAAGTAGCAGTCCAGAAATCAAAAGAGGCACTGCATTGGGCAAATCTGCTGCAAACTTTAAAAGTGTTCAAAAGCAAAGACGTCACCTTGAAGACTAAGGCGTGCCTGACCCAAGCCACGGTGTTTTCAATCACCTCATGTGCATGGGAAAGATGGACGATGAATAAAGAAGACCAAAGAAGAATTGACTCCTCTGAATTATGATGTTGGCGAAGAATACTGAATATACCATGGACTGCCAAAAGAACGAATAAATCTATCTTGGAAGAAGCACAACCAGAACGCTCCTTAGAAGCAAGGATGGCAAGACTATGTCTCACATACTTCGGACATGTTATCAGGAGGGATCAGTACCTGGAGAAGGACATCATGCTTGGTACAGTAGAGGGTCAGTGAAAAAGAGGAAGACCCTCAACGAGATGGACTGACACAGTGGCTTCAACAATGCGATCAAGCATAATAACGAGTGTAGCATGGCACAGGACTGGGCAGAATGTACAACCGTTCTGTTGTACATAGGGTTGCTATGAGTCGAACCAACTTGGCAGCACCTAACAACAACTTCCTCTTCAGAATTCAGCTTGAATAGTAGTTCCCTGTGGACATACTGCTGCAACTGCTTTTGAATGACTTTCAGCAAAATTTTACTTGTGTGTGATATTAACGATATTGTTAGATAATTTCCGCATTCTGTTGGATCACCTTTCTTTGGAATGGGCGCAAATATGGGTGTCTTCTAGTTGGTTGGCCAAGAAACTGTCTTCCAAATTTCTTGGCATAGATGAATGAGTGCTGCCAGAATCTCATCCATTGATTGAAACATCTCAATTAGTATTCCGTCAGTTCCTGGAGGCTTGTTTTTCCCCAGTTCCTTCAGTGTAGCTTGGAGTTCTTCCTTCAGCACCATCGGTTCTTGATCATGTGTTACCTCATGAAAGGCTGAACATCAATGTTTTTTAGTACAGTGACACTGTGTATTCCTTCCATCTTCTTTTGATGCTTCCTGAATTGTTCAATATTTTGCCCACAGAATCCTTCAGTATTGCAGCTCAAGGCCTGAATTTTCTCTTCATCCTTTCAGTTGAGAAATATCCATACAGTGGAATATTATTCATACTACAACATGGATGAACCTTGAAAACATTATGCTAAGTGAAAGAAACCAAAAGCCAAACCCGCTGCTGAGTTGATTTCAACTAATGGTGACCCCAAGTGTTACAGAGTAGAACTGCCCTATAGGGCTTTCTTGGCTGTAAATCTTTACAGAAGCAGATTGCCAGGCCTTTCTTCTGCGACGCCACTGGCTAAATGGGAACCACCAACCTTAAAGTTAATAGTCGAGTGCAAACTGTCTGCACCACCCAGGGACCTCTGAGTGAAAGAAGCCAGACACAAAAGTCCACATAGTGTGTGACTCCAACTATACGAAATGTCCAGAATAGGCAGATTCATGGACAGAAAGTAGATTAGTGGTTGCACCGGCTGGGGGAAGTGAGGAATGAGGAGTAACTGCTTACTGGGTACAGGGTCTCTTTTGGGGTGATGACAGTGTTTTGGAACTAGAGGTAGTGGTTACACAACACTGTGAATGTACTTAGTGTCACTGAATTGTTCACTTTAAAATGATCAAATTTGTTTTGTAAATTTCACCTCAGTAAAAAAAATTAAACAATGCACAGAAGTGGCCAATGGGGAGAAAATGTTAATTGGTGATTTCTGCTTGTACAGCTGTATGACGATATCTCTTATATACACAAAATTTGTAATTTCCTCACAAATATCATGTAAAATAGAGCCACCAAGAAGACATGACTGCCATATTCATCCAGTGACCACTCCTATTCCATGGCTCACTGCTGCAGAAGTCCACGGAACCAGATACTGCACAGAAGGATCAGAGCATCTCAACATAATGGTAATAACCAATACTTCCACGTGGCTCACTAGTTCTAATGTTTTACACATAATTAGCTCATTCAATCCTAACAAGTCTAAAATCAGACACTATCATCATCTCTATTTACGGGAAGCAAAGAGAGGGTGGGTGACTTACCCCAGACCACCCTGCGGGCTGGGACCCACACAGGCGCCTACGGTGCAGGGCAGGCTGTGGCCTTGGCTTCACCTCACGCGGGCACAGGGAGCGCTGCTGCCGAGCTCCTCACCCTCCAGAGTGCAGATGCTATCTACACAAGCAAGCGCTGGCTCAGGTGTACTGAGTGCTCGCTGGGTCGCTGTCTCCTCACAACCACCTTGGGAGGAAGGTTTATTGTCTTCATTGTACAACAGGAGACGGAGGCTCAGAGAGAGGAGACAACTTGCCCAACGTCGCAATGCTAGTGGTGGCACAGTCAAGACTCAAACCGGTCTGCCTGGCTAAAGCCCGCTGACAAGAGAACCAGAACCCAAGCGATGGCAGCTGAAAAGCATTTGCACCAGAAGGACAACATAGAGAACAAACATCGTTACTTAAGCAGCAGTTTCAGAAACATAACTAGAAGAGCAAGATGGAAAGACTCAGTTGAGTATGCTAACAGCCGACGAATGTACCCACATCAACGCTCTGGAAACAGTTGTAATGTGAGGTAACGACCACCACTGACTTCTCTCTGCCTGTCATGCTACACTGGCCCAGGGAAAACTAACGTGACCTGTCATCATTTCTGAGGCCCCAACACCTTATGTAGGAGAGAAGTGTTTAGTGAATAAACGAAGAGTGCTCTAAGTATTAACATTCCCGTAGAACGTGGAAGGACCTACATCACAGTGTGCACAGGAGGGATGTGGGCGGTGGAATAAAAAGGTATCTTTATAAACTGCTTATTAAAACTTGAATTTCATAATCTACAGTAAACATATTAATGTGTAATAAAGTTTAAAAACTCAAATGTGGTTAGTTAAGCTCAATGCCAGTTTCACTCTGCTATGCACCTACCCGGTGTGGATTAACAATACAAACTACTTGCCATGTCCCTGACTGCACTTTCAGATACTGGGCTTCGACCACCTGCTCAGTGTGGGGTTTGGGATGAGATGCAAATCACCACTGCTCTCCAGGTGAGGAAGGTGAGGATGAAGAAAAGAAAAGCATTCATCTTTCCTCAAAGTACTGGCCCTGTGCTGTCGGGAGCACAGTCCTCCTCCCTGTGGCTTTGGGTTGGCCTTCCAGGACTAGTCCTTCGGAGCAGGCACTTTAGAGGTCTCAATTTACATGGGTAATTCAAGTGCCTAAAATACAATTTACACATCAAAACTCCGCAAATAAATCAACTTCTGAAAGGTATAAATGCAATGAACTAAAGAGAAGCATATTTTATAACTAAATTTTTTCCAGATTTCACACACACACACACACAGTGCACTTATACTCCTGTTAGTGTGGACTAGATTGTCAATAAAACAAGCAAATCCTCCTCTGCATTAAAAACAAACAAATCCTCTTTAATGTAAGACAGCAGTTCAAGTCACTGCTGCCAAGGGAGTTAGCGGAATGTGCTTTAAAATCATTTTTCACTACAACTAATAACAGAATCTGCTGCCCTAGTCTCTCTCTCTCTCTCTCTCACGTATCTACCAAAAAAGCCATATGGCTCTTCATCTCACACAGCATCCGTATCTTTAAACTGAAACTGGCATAGTATGTGGCTGGTTGTTACAATCTGTGAATTATTTAATCAACTACGTTTTTCACACATCAGCTTTATCAATCAAAAGGGAATGTCTACATTTGTAATTTATTATAGGTAAAATCTCAAAGTTAATAAAACTTCCTTCCACAAATTGGTTTGCTATATTGAAATTTTAAAGCAGATTTATTAATAGAAATCGTTAAGCCCAGTTTAAAGAACTAGGACAGAAGACAAATGTCCAGAACCAACACCCAGCCTCATAAAGTAAGGTGAGAAGTGTTACAGGGCCAGTTTATTAACAAAGCATGGTAGTATTGCACACAATCCAGACTTTGATATCTTTCACTGTAGTGATAAAGGACTGGCAAAGACTGAATCCCAGTGGCCCTCAAATCCCACTGTGGACACGACTGCGGAGTGGTCACATCTGTGGTCAGTGTGGCCATCATCAACCTGAGCACAGGGCAAACGGGATACACCACTCCACCAGGCATGAGGATTTAGGGCAAAATGAGGCTGTGAATGAGAACCAAACAGAAGGCATGAATAAAGAGGGTTTAAAGAAAGAACTAAGGAGATCTGATCGCTTCAGGGGTTCATTCAACCTCCATGGCTTCAGAAAGTCTGCATCCCGTAAGAATTTAAAATTCTCTTCTGCATTTTTCCCCTTTTGATCAGAATTTTACTATACAGTCTTTGATCAAAATATTCAGTAATGGTAGCCGGGCACCATTTGGTTCTTCTCGTCTTGTGGCAAAGGAGGCGGTTGTTCATGGAGGCGATCAGCCACACGCTCCATTTCCTCCTCCTGTTCCTGACTCTCCCTCCTCTGGTGCTCCAGGCAAATAGAGACCAGTTGTTGTACCTTGGATGCCACTTGCAAGCTTTGAAGACCACAGGCACTATACAACAAACTCGGACATACGACAGAAGCACTAAATACAGTATTCAGTCAATTAACTGGGATGTCCGAGAAAATCATGACCCTAAACCTCTAAACCAAGGAACCAAACCCCATGAGGTGTTTGGTTGTACATAAAAACACACTCTTAATATATGACACCTCCAATAAACGTGGATGCCACAGGCTTGACTCTTTACTTGGCGCATTACCCTGACACACTAATGCTGGCCCCTGTGCTTGCCTGTGTGTTTAAAGCAGATCCTTCCTGGGATCACAATGAGGATTTAGGAGTGCAGACAAGGAATAAAGTGAAGCAAACTTTGTCTCCAGACAACTAAACCCACAAGTCTGCACCCACCAGGATCAGTCTCCAAAGAACACACATTTCAAGATGCTAATCGATGCTCCACCAAAGACGAAAAAACAGGCAGACCAACTTACTACACACCAAAGTTCTGCTGTCAGGGCCACAATCTTTCACTTTCAATGATGCTAAAGTTAGTACGTAATTCTATACAACAAAACGTGGTAGCGGGGTTTTCTTCCTGCAAAAGGTACTATTACATTAAGGATGCACCTTAGCGCCAATGGTATTTCTGAATCAATGAAATAAAATATCTCTCTCAGTGGATGTAGCAACATACATTAACAAGTTAGAGGCCCTTCAATATGCAAGTCAGCATTTCCTAAACGCGTTTACTCACAGGTCTTTACTCCCAGCCCATATCTTACATGTCACAGAACACAGATGGACAGATAGTGGTCTCAAGAAAGAAGGAAATATCGTGAAAAAGCAAAACTTGTGGGTGGTAAAGTAGCACTGCTTTATTGTAAAAATAACTGTGACCAAAACAAATCAATAAAACTGTCACCACTTCAAACACGGCTACCCATGTGACACAGTTCACCGGTCACACCTGAGCTGAAGGGCAGATGTGAACCCCCCACAGGGCACGTCACATCGCCACACACAGGGCACGCCACATCACCGCACACAGGGCACGTCACATCGCCCCCCACAGGGCATGTCACATCGCCACACGCAGGGCACGGCACATCGCCACACACAGGGCACGTCACATCACCGCACACAGGGCACGCCACATCACCGCACACAGGGCACGTCACATCGCCCCCCACAGGGCACGTCACATCGCCGCACACAGGGCACGTCACATCGCCCCCCACAGGGCACGGCACATCGCCACACACAGGGCCCGCCACATCACCGCACACGGGGCACGGCCCATCGCCGCACACAGAACACGGCCCATCGCCGCACACGGGGCACAGCCCATCGCCGCACACGGGGCACGTTACCAAACGCAGAGTAGGTCACATTACCACATGCAGGGCACGCAACCACACGCGGGGCACGTCACCACACATAGGGCACGTCACATTACCACACACAAGGCACGTCATCAAACGCAGGGCACATCACCACACGCGGGACGCGTCCCATCACCACACGCAGGGCATGTCACCCACATGCGGGATATTTACAAAGTACAACTGAAGGGCTGCCCTAGGCTATCTGTCCTCAGCCTCCCTCAACCTGTCTGTCTGTCTTTAGCTGCAGGGACATCCCCCCACATGGGGTGTCCAGCACCAGCACATTAGGCAGGACTGCCTGACCAGGAGTGTACTGAGGAAGCTGGAGAGGGAGCTGAGAGATAGCATCTGAGAGTGGTGGAATGCCCTGGGGAGCAGCCAGTCACAAAACATGTCAGCAGGGTCTTGGGAAATACAGGTATTGGCATTCATTATTACCCATAAGGGGAGCCTCGAGGTCAGCCTATCAGTTTCCAAATCTTCAAACTTTCTCTGCCCTCTCCAAATCAAATGTCTCCCACTCCCAAAGATTAGCTTGTAGGGAGGGTAGCCTCACCTCCAGACCTGTCCCAAGGGCTCTGCTTGGGACAGAAGAGCTGTAGACCAGTCTGACCAGCAAGCTCTGTCCACCCTGCAGGAGGAGGGTCAGAGCCCTCCAGCCTTTTCGCACATCCTGATTCCCAGATGCCTTTGTGTATCAGGCACATTTAACTACTTCAGCCAGTATATAACTTCTACACAGCAAAGGCATTTTTTCTTGGCATTTGGTGACATATTTCTCTGCACCTATTTTCTCTAATTCCAATAGTATTCCTAATTTGTGCCATTTAGAATACATTTCTTACACAGTCGATTTGATAGTAACTTTTCAATTTTGCAAGCTGTAGCACAAATGATGTCAAAAGAATTTATTTTTTCTAATTTTCAGCAAATTTATATTTTTAAGCACAATAAAATTAGATTTAGACATTCAGCTTTAAAAATACATCTCCAATCACTGTTATTGTTAGGTGCCGTCAAGTCGATTCCCACTCATAGCGACCCTCTAGGACAGGGCAGAACTGCCCTATAGACTTTCCAAGGCTGTAAATCTTTACAGAAGAAGACTACCACATCTTTGTCCCACAGAGTGGTTGGCAGATTTGAACCGCAGATTTTCCAGGTAGCAGCCAAGCACTTAACCACTGCACCACCAGGGCTCCTACTACTACCATCAGTTTAAAAAAAAGAAAAAAAAAAGAAAAAAACCAAACCCACTTCTGGTGAGTTGATTCCAACTCATAGCGACTCTACAGGACAGAGTAGAATTGCCCTTTAGGATTTTCAAGGAGCGGCTGGTGGATTTGAATTGCTGACCTTTTGATTAGCAGCCATGGCTCTTAACCACTCACTGTGCCACCAGGGATCTGTCACTAGGAGTTGTGAAATAAGCAAAAAAGGATGAGAAGTCCATGATACCACTAAGAAAAAGAAAATTCCACACTGAAGACAATTCATCAGTCTATAGTATAATGTTATAAGTAAATACAGTAAAATACCAACACGGTAAATGAGTTTGGAGATTAAGACAGTTTCATGGAGGGCATGAAACCTGTGGGGATTAAGATATGGGGGAAAGAAGAGGAAGATGACCCCACCAAGGGGACAACTGGCCACAGGAAAAGAAGCCGCATTAGCTTATTATAAAAAGAAAAAAACAAGACAGTGAATGCAGTACGACAACCTGGGGGAAGGTATCCGCTCAGTGTCATGCCAGCTAACTTTAGTCCGTGTCCCTACCGGGCCCCTCTCCAAGTGTCTGGCTTTGGGGGTGAGGGGCCTTCTCCTGTGGCCAGATGTCTTCTTTACTGGACTCATCTCCCCGTTTCTAATCCACTGTATTAAGGAAGCCTGGTGTCACAGTGGTTAAGCACTTGGCTGCAAACCAAAAGGTTGGTGGTTCGAACCTACCATTCGCTCCACAAGAGAAAGATGTGGCAATCTGCTTCCGTAAAGATTACAGCCTTGGAAGCCCTATGGGGCAACTCTAGACTGTTGTGTAGGGTCACTATGAGTTGGAATTGACTCAACAGCAATGGGTTTGGTTTTCCAAGGGGGTTTAACTCACTGTATTGTAATACATGTGTGCTGTAGAAAACTGGGGAAAATGAAAACAGAAAGAATAAAAGTACTTCAAAAATCCTATCGCTCAGAGACAATTACTATTAACATTTTGATTATCTTGATTATAAAAAAAAACACAACATACCTAAAAATTTTTTTGAGATATTGTGTACATTGCTTTATAGCTTATTTTTGTCTTTTTTTGTTGGGCTGTTGTTAGATGCAATCAAGTAGGTTTTGACTCAAAGCGACCCTATGTACAACAGAAAGAAACACTGCCCAGTCCTGTGCCATCCTCCCAGTCGCTGGTATGCTGAGTCCATAAGTGCAGCCACTGTGCAATTCATCTCGTTGAGGGTCTTATTCTTTTTCAATGACCCTCTACTTTACCAACCATGATGTCCTTCTCCAAGGACTGGTCCCTCCTGATAACATGTCCGAAGTATGTAAGACGAAGTCTTGCCATCCTTGCTTCTAATGAGTATTCTGGCTGTACTTCTTCCAAGACAGATCTGTTTGTTCTTCTGGCAGTCCACAGTATATTCAATAATCTTTGCCAACACCATAATTCAAAGGCATCAATTCTTCTTCGGTCTTCTTTTTTCATTGTCCAGCTTTTGCATGCATGTGAGGTGACTGAAAACACCATAACTTCGGTCAAGTGCACCTTAGTCCTCAAAGGACATCTTGGATTTTCAACACTTTAAAGACGTCTTTTGCAGCCAATTCATCCAATGCAACGAACGCATCATTTGATTTCCTGACCGCCACTCCCTTCGGCATTGATTGTGGATCCAAGTAAAATAAAATCCTTGACAACTTCAATACTTTCTCTGTTTATCATGATGTTGCTTATTGGTCCAGTTGTGAGGATTTTTGTTTTATGTTGAGCTGCAATCCATACTGAAGGCTGTGGTCTTTGATCTTCATCAGTAAGTGCTTCAAGTGCTCTTGCCTTTCAGCAAGCAAGGTTGTGTCATCTGCATACACAGATTGTTAATGAGTCTTCTTCCAATCCTGACGCCCCATTCTTCTTCAAACAGTCCAGCTTCTCGGATTATTTGCTCAGCATACAGACTGAATAAGAATGGTGAAAGGATACAACCCTGACACACACCTTTCCTGACTTTAAACCACGCAGTATCCCCTTGTTCGTTCAAATGACCACCTCTTGGTCTATGTACAGGTTCCTCATGAGTACAATCAAGTGTTCTAGAATTCCCATTCTTTGCAACGTTATCCATAATTTGTCATGATCCACAGAATCAAATGCCTTTGCATAGTCAATAAAACACAGGTAAACGTTTTTATGGTATTCTGTTTTTAGCCAAGATCCATTTGACATCAGCAATGATATCCTTCATTCCATGTCCTCTTCTGAATCCAGCTTGAACTTCCGGCAGTTCCCTGTCGATGTACTGCTGCTGCAGCCGCTTTTGAATGATGTTCAGCAAAATTTTACTTGTGTGTGATATTAATGACATTGTTTGATAATTTCTGCATTAGGTTGGAGCACCTTTCTTTGGAATGGGCACAAATATGGATCTCTTCCAAACAGCTGGCCCGGAAGCTGTCTTCCAAATTTCTCGACACAGACAAGTGAGCACCTCCAGTGCTTCATCTGTTTATCGAAACACCTCAATCAGTATTCCATCAATTCCTGAAGCCTTGCTTTTCACCATTCCCTTCAGTACAGCTTGGACTTCTTCCTTCAGTACCTACAGTTCTTGATCATATGTTACCTCCTGAAATGGCTGAACATCGACCAATTCTTTTGGTACAGTGACTCTGTGTATTCCTTTCATCTTCTTTTAATGCTTCCTGCATCATTTAATATTTTCCCTGGAGAATCCTTCAAATATTGCAACTTGAGGCTTGAATTTTCTCTTCAGTTCTTTCAGCTTGAGAAATGCTGCGTGTTCTTCCCTTTTGGTTTTCTAACTCCAAGTCTTTTCATATTTCATCATAATTATTTACTTTGTCTTCTCGAACCACCCTTTGAAATCATCCGTTTAGCTCTTTTACTTCATTTCTTCCTTTCACTTTAGCTACCTGACATTCGAGAGCAAGCTTAAGAGTCTCTTCTAGCATCCATCTTTGTCTTTTCTTTCTTTCCTGTCTTTTTAATGACCTCTTGCTTTCTTCACGTGTGATGTCCTTGATGTCATCCCACAACTCATCTGGTCTTTGGTCATTAAGTGTTCGGTGCATCAAATCTGTTCTTGCGATGTTCTCTAAATTGAGATGGGATATACTCAAGATCATATTTTGGCTCTTGTGGGCTTGTTCTAATTTTCTTCAGCTTCAACTTGAACTTAGACTAAACAAAAAATGAAAACAAATGCTCTGTAAGAGGGCATTAGTACAGAACAGCACGCCCATGATGGAACACTAAGGTATTAATCTTTTATATTTTCTTAGACTAAATCCTTAGAAGTGGATCAGCAATTTCAAACAGCATATATATTTTGCAAGCTCTTGTTATCTATATTCCTCCTGAAAAATCGTACTAAATCACATTCTTTCTAGTGAGTCTGAGTAGGCCCATTTTCCCATGCTATCGCCGTTAAGAGGCTTATTTTTAAATCTATGCCAACATTTAAAACAACAGTGTCTCACTGTTTTGCACTTCTGAGAGTACTGCTAGCCAAGTTCAAAGTCTTTTCATGTCTCCGTCCCTTCTCTTATAAATTATCAGTTTGCCCATTTTTTCCACGTGTAGAGGTCTTCTTTTTCTTATTATAAGCCCTTTGTAAAAATAGCATGGCAGACGTGTCGGACTTCTAACTTCACAAGAGCAAAGAAGAATCAAGAGCAACAGCCTAAGGCTGATTCCTATGAGGCGGAGGTCAGACATGCCTCCTCTCTGCCATATTTACCCATTCTGACACCAGCTGTCCCTCCCATGGCACTCTCTATTTCTTCGCTGGGTCTGATAATTGGCTGCAAGGGTCACACAGAAACTCACAGATCACTCACAGTTTTAGGGTTTATTAGGGAAGTAACAGATTATAATTCAGGTTCAGGAATGGTCAGGATACAGCTCTTCAATCAGAACAGCCTCTTCTCAACCATGCAGCAGTCAGGCCTCTTTCCGGCCCCTGGCCCCTTGTGCCTTTGGAGGCAAGTGTTACAAAGTTCTTTTAGCTCTGGAGGCACCCCACTCTGCCAGCAAGCTTCGGCCCAGAGGTGCTCAGCTCTCTTGCTCTGTGGATCGGTGAGCCTAGCTCCACCACCAAGAGCCCAGAGGCACTACACTCTACCAGGAAGCCTCCTGCCTGAAGGTGCTCAGCTCTCTTGCTCCATGGGCCTGGAAGCCCACCACACCATCTCCTGCCAGTCTCCTGGTTCTGCTGCCTCTGCTGCTGTGGTTTCTCTGCCACTGCTTTCCACTGTCTCCGGTGTTACGGCTCTCCGTCTCCTCCATCTAGGAGGTTCTCAGCACAGGGGTCCTGGGTCCAAAGGGTATGCCCACTCCTAGCTTTTCTTCTTGGTGGTAGTTAAGTCCCCCTCTGCTCTGGGATTGGTTCTGTTTTATGCCTAGTGGGATGGCAAAACTGACTAATCCCCTTGTTAGGGTTCCACACATCTTATTTGTATGGTTCCACCCCCCACCTCCGCAGGGTTCCAGGCACCTTATTTGCTTCATTAACAAGCTGTTCAATCCCCTTGGTGGGCCACAAGCACCTTACTTGCATAGTCTCACCCAATCATTTTGTGGGAGTTACAAAACCATGGCAAGAAAGGCTATATATAAGCAATCCATCTCACTGCGCCCTGTTTTATAGTAAGGAAATTCAAATTTGCTTGTAAGTTACAATATTTTTCTCAGCTGGCCGTTTGACTTTAATCATGCTTACAGAATTTTAGCATATGAGACCTTTTATCACTCTATAGCAGTCGGACAAATCTCCCCTTTGTAGTTCCTACTTTGGTGCTATGCTTAGACAGGCTTGTATTATCTTCTGGTTCTCAATTTTTTTTTTTGAAAAACATTGTAAAAGCACACACATTCACCACCCTAAAACAACAATCATTTTTACTACTTTAAATATTTTCACCAATACATACACACTTTATTTACATGTATTTTAAATGGCTGCAACTCTTTCATACAATGTTTTCCGAAGTATTTTCTGAAATAGGCCTTTAAAAAAATTGCAGCTTGTTGGATCTGAACAGTCTTACACGGTTTTACAAATGTTTGCAGGGCCAACGAGTCATAATACCATACCTGATTTAACAACCGCACCAAAGATCAAGAATTGTTGATTTGTACCCCATCAGTGCCCAGTTACTCTCCTTCAATGCACCGCCAGTTACTAGAAGACCAAGAAGCAGCAGCCCATTCCTGGTAGTCAGGCCGAGTCTAGTAATGGGTTCTATCAGAATGATCAGATGTGAATCCTTCTATAAATGAGTCCGGTCTTTGTATAATCTGTCAAACACTTTCAGACATTTGGTTATAAGTTCAAGCTCTGCAGTTACTACAAGTATTAACGAGTATTAACACAGGCTTCACTGCTTCTAACCCTGAGGCCACCAGGAGGCTTGTTTCTCTCTCTATGGTCCCTAAGGTGGATGTGACAGCAGTGTCTGCAGCCCCCCAGCATCTGCAGAGCCTGGGAGCAGAGGAGATCCAAAGTAGGCGTAAAATATATGCCGATGCGGGCAGGGTGCTAGACGGGGACAGATGTATCCACAAGGTTCCTGCCCCAAGGCAGCTCAGGCTAGGGATAGAAACCACCGAGAAAAATCCAAATGCTGGGTGCTGCGATAGTGATGGAAACCGAGAAGGGTTCTCACACAGGGGTGGCGATGCCTGTGCTGAGTGTTCTTGAAGGTGCAGGAGTCACCAGGTGACAGGAAGGGGAAGGAAAACAAAAAAAACCAAACTTATGGTGACCCACGTGACAGAGTAGAACTGCTCCCAGAGGGTTTTCGAAGCTGTGATCTTAACGAAAACAGAATGCCAGGTCTTTCGCCCGTGGAGCGAACAACCGACCTTTATGTTAGCAGATGATTGCAAACTGCTTGTACCACCCAGGGACCTAAGAGAATGGGAGAGAGATGATATTCTAGGCAGGAGAAAAGCATGAGCCACAGTGGAGGGGAGGACAGCAGGGAGTCCTGCGGAGCTGGACAGCAGCAGGGTGGGAGCAGGGAAAGGAGAGGTATACATCCTAGATCCAAGTTTCCCCACAAAGGAAAAAATTTAAATGACTATTTAAACTTCGGCTTTACAATTCTGCTTTTCAATTATGAATAAGGTGGATTATATTTTACAACGCAACTTTTCAAAATGCTGTTGAAGTTAAAAGCTATGGCATTCCCATAGAAGCCACACACTTTGAGGGCCTAAAGGAATCTTAAACAGTGCGATTAAAAACCAGCTCATTTTACAAATGAGGAAATATAGGCCCAGCAAAGTTTAGCTCAGACTAGACCCCATGTCTTTGCTCTCAAGCTGTATGTTCTATGTCTAAGCAGAATAAATGAATAAACACCACACACATACCAGTGAGCTAGTAATAACACACAGCTACAGAGAGCTAGAAAATCTATGTGTTAATAAAAAACTGGAAAGTCACTAAAAGTGTTACAATAATTTTGTTACTAAACAAAACGTACATATTATAAACAAGGAGCTTAAGCTCCTCAGGGAGCTTAAAATCCCAAATTTGATTTATTCTTCATTTAACATTCATTTTCCAGTTTTGAAAAGAAAACAATCAAAAACACACACTCTACTGAAACTACCAGATAAGCTTAAAAACCAAGTTGAACTTAGAACTGATCCTTAAAACTGTTATTCTTTTCTCTAGAAATATCTAAAAGACAAGCTCAAAAATGAAGCCAATGGTCCCAAAAGGGTATTTTATTCCAGGCTCACCCACTCATTTGCCAAGGATAGAAAGCCCATGAATAAAAACACAAACATATTCATATGTTTTTTGAGCCCTAACTTTTTTAATTTGAAGACTGTCAAGTAACTCTTCAATTTAAACACTAGAGTGCATTCATACTGTCTATGACTGGGTATACTGGGATTGAACTTCTGAACAAAGATCCTCAAGGACTTGAGAAGAGTCTCTCCAATCAGAGGCAGCACATCAGGCTCTCTACAGTAGCAGGAATGGGTTTGCCTCATCTTTCCAACATGGAAGAGCCTCAACTATCAGTCTATTTTTTTCATTTTAAAGACAAAGTGCAATATTTAGCCAGGAAAGGGGGTGGAGGAACGGACTCCAACCTTGTTTCAAAAAAAAACCCACAAACAAGATGAACAAATTCAACACCTTTAAACAAGTCTTGAAGGTAAAAAAGCTAATTAAAGTTTCACAAATTGTTTTCTTGGCACTTGCCTGATTTCCACAGGTAAAGGAAACCTGGGCATATATCCTTTGGGGCATTGTACTAGATAATGGGGTAGGGAGAGGGGAGGGAAAAAACTTTATTCCTAGGGAACACATAACAATAGTAGTATAATACTAGTAACAAAGCTTGCGTTTTTAAACGGCATAACTGGGGTATGTTTTCTGTAGCCAAAATCAAGGCAAGTGGTCAAACAACAGGTATAATCGGTAGAACCGTTCGTAACACTCGTTTAAAAACAACTGAGGTACCACCTTGACCAAGTTCTGTGCTAATTTGGGATGCAAAAATAAATAAGGAATAATCTCTGACCTCAAGGAATCCAGAGTCTGAAATGTATGAGAAATAAGGCTATACTGATAACCAAGGCTAATTATCACCACGTGTTTATATGGTAAGTATCAGGAATCTAACGTGTTTTAATACCCAAGGACACTGCATAATTGGCTCACGCACCCGAGCGTCCCTCCGTGTTCTGATAGGGTACAAGTTAGCAATGCGGCTACAGGGCCAGAGCTCTGGGCTCTGAGCGAGTGGACCTGATAAATGGGTGAAAAGTTCTAGTATACTAAAGTCGGTTGGTTTAAGGGTTTTCAAACAAAAGTTTTTAAAAGATGAGAACAATGATGAAAAAAAGTAAAACATTTTCAGAAAGTAATCCAGCCACCCCTCTCAAGCTTTATGAACACGCTCCAAAACCTCCAAACATGGGCATAGTAGAGTTAAAGCCAGGCCGCCTTGCGTTCGCCAGCTTCGGAATTTGAAATGCGATGCAAATCTGTGAACTGTCCATGGAAAGCAATAAATAGAACTGTGAAACAAAATTTTTCTAATATCCAAAAACCTTTTAGACAAAGAAAACGTCACGTCTAGGTATTTTCTCCACCAACACGACTGGTGTGCTTTTTCAGCACCACCACGCATTTGCTACACATCCACACGCCCTGCGGGGTTTCGGAGACGCAGGGAGGCCCCAACGCAGAGCTGGCCGCAGCCCGCGCAGCTTCCGCGGGGGTCGGGACGGAGGCCCCGGCCGCGGCCTAAAGTAGAAACCAATTCAGTTCCCGTCCGTCACTCCGCAAACGCATCTCGAAAACGGCGAGGCCGCTCACCACCGCGCTCCCAACTCCTGTGAAAGGCACCGGCGCGGCGGCCAGCGGCCGGCGACTCGGGCGCCCACCGCACCGTGCCGAGGGGCCAGGCCGGTCCTCACGGTGGGTCACCGGG
>NW_004444029.1:854738-880921 GCF_000243295.1 Trichechus manatus latirostris
TCCGGCTCCGCCTCCTCCTTGGCCCAGCTCCGCCTCCTCCTCGGTCCGGCTCCGCCTCCCCCTCCTCAGTCTCCTCCGTCCGGCTCCGCCTCTTCCTCCGCTCGGCTCCGCCTCCTCCTCCGCCTCAGCCTCCTCGGTCCGGCTCCGCCTCCCCCTCCGTAGTCTCCTCCGCCCGGCTCCGCCTCCTCCTCCTCCTCCTCCGCCTCCTCGGTGCGGCTCCGCCTCCTCCTCGGCCGGGCTACTTCTCCTCTTATTCCTTCTCTTCCTCAGCCAGGCTCCTCCTCCTCCCTCCTCCCGCCGCACTGTCCCCCGCCTTGCTCCCGGCGCTCGCCGAGCCTGCCGCCATCGCTACTTCAGAGCCCAAGGCTGGGCCTGGACGCCGGCAACACTGAGCCCTGAAGGCCTCGGTCCCCGCCACGGTACTGCCAGCGGCAGCCTCCGCAGGTAGGGCGGGTGAGGGGGAAGAAGGTGCCCATGGAGGGGGCGGGGGTGTGTGCGCGCGGTCACCACAGACGGACACACACCACACCCCACACGGACACATACCACACGGGTATTCAACACACCTTACACCACATATCACGTATGTACACATACACACCACGCTACACATACATCGCATGTGTGAACACACACCAAATGGGAACACCACAGACCTCATATTACACATCACACACAGATGCACACCACACACAGACCCTCACACCACACATGTTCATAGAGACATACATGCCACATCTCACATACACCACAGAGACATCGCACACACCTGCATTGTCATACAGACATACATGCCACATCACACATACACCACACAGACACACATGTCACACGTTCACACACCACACAAGTACATCACACACCTCACCACACATACATAAGTACATATACCACGTGGATACGTATCACACAGATGCACACAGACACACACTGCACACACCTCACATGTTCACCTAGGCATACATGCCACATCACGCATACACCACACAGACACACATACATACCACCGCATGTGCTGCACACACCTCACACATTCACACACCACATGGATATATCACCACCTCACCACATACATATGTGCGTGCATCACGTGGATACACTTCACACATCATACATTTACACACAATGCACGAGTACACGCTATACACCACGCACCACACGTGTACACACACCACGCAGATGTGCCACACACCTCACAGATACCCCACACACACGTCACACATGTACACACATGACACAGATGCATACCACACACAGACCTTCACACCACACAAAAACACACCACACATACCTCAACCTGTTTACACAGACATATACATGCCACACCATACATATGCTACAGACACATACATCACACACCCCACACACACCTCACATGTTCACACACCACACAGACATATCCCACACCACATACACCTCATATCACAAACACACAAATCACACAGACATAGCACATACACATACACCACAGACATACACATCATGCACACACATCACATCACACTGCACAGACACAGATGTACACCACCAGACACATCACACAGAAATGCCACATACACAGACATCCCGTTAATAGGCTTCTTGGGGTGGAAGATAAATGCATCAGAGATAAACCTAACACAGTATCCTGATGGGCAATACGAAAGTCAAATATGGGAGAGTGGCCTGAAAACCTGGCCCAGATATCACAGAGAAGTGTGGGATTCTCAACCTCCTACACCTCCTGCAGGCCTTAGGAATCACAACTAGAAAGCCTAGGATTATCTGCACCTGTTTTTTTAAATTGTTTCTAAAATAGAACCAAACCAAGCTTCCCTTTTCAAGTCTGGTAACCAACTCATTTTTGGCAAATTTTGGCCAAGATTCACTTTATTGTTAATCTTTGTAAAACCGAATCAAGAATAGACAGAACTTAAGAACTTTATTACATATATGTATGGTATGAGATTTGACTGTCAGTATTTTCTTAACATGCAGGCTGAAGTAGTTAATCCCATTAATTTGAAATTAACTGTCATAACTTCCCTCTTGAAATACTCAAAGTTAAGCACAAACTTTGGCATCCCAAGTAGCCACCTCATTTGGCAGAGGCTGAGAAGGCGTGGACAGCCCCACACCTAGAGCCATCGTTCACAGCCTAACTTTGTGAACAAGCAAGCAAGGAGTTCAAATTATCTTGTCATCTGAACAAACAAAAAAACCTCTCGAAAGTGTTGAAAAGCAAAGATAGCACTTTGAGGAGTAAGATACGCCTTACTCAAGCCATGGTGTTTTCAGTCACCTCATATGCATGTGAAAGCTGGGCAGTGAACAATAGCGACTGAAGAAGAATTGACGCCTTTGAACTAAGGTGTTGGCAAAGAATATTGAATATGCCATGGACTGCTAGAAGAATGAACAACTCTGTCTTGGAAGAAGTACAGCCAGAATACTCCTTAGAAGTGAGGATGGCGAGACTTTGTCTCACATACTTTTGGAGATGTAATCAGGAGGGACCAGTCCCTTAAGAAGGATAATCTTTTGCAAAGCCAAATCAAGAATAGACAGAATTTAAGAATTCAATTACATATATGTGTGGTAAGAGAAGTGACTATAAGTATTTGGTAAAAGTAGAGGGTCAATGAGAAAAAGGAAGACCCTCAACGAGCTGGATTGACACAGTGGCTGCAACAATAGGCTCAAACATAGCAACAATTGTGAGGATGGCACAGGACTGGGCAGTTGTTCCCCTACATGTCTGTCAGTTTGTCATACTGTGAGGCATCCGACTGTGTGGATCATAACAGATTATGATCAGATTACAGCAACATAGTCACTTCATTTGCATAGTCTATTGACCAGTCCCTGAAAGGTGCATACCAATCACAGGGGAGGCTGCAGGCCAGGGCCAGACAAAAAGCATCAAAACCAAGTTGTTTACAGTTTACCCAGGGAATGTCAAGCAATCTGGGCGACAGTAGCAAACCCTCTGTTGTAGAAAACTAGGGCAAAGGTAACTCCTCAGGATTTAGGGGAAAAATCTCTGGAGGTGATTTCCAGAAACCAAGGCAAAAGGCCACATGAAGGAATTCATTTCACCATACAGGGACTGTCTTTTTATTATTGTAGCTACAGTATTTAGCATAGTGCTTGGCACATAGTATACTGAAAGAATGATTGGAACCCAACTCATGCATAGATTGGCACTGTTAGTATTATCAAACCGAGTCATGTCGTGTTCCTGCTCAAAGACATGTAGTAATACCATGTTCTATCAAAAAGATTACAAACACCCCATTCCTAACATTGAAGCACCCTCTACAGATTGACTCCAATGGATCAATCCATTCTTATTTCACCCTGGCTTGTTACGCGTATCATGCTAACTCCAAACTGGCTCCAGTGAGTCCCCAAATGGGTTCCAGGCATTCCCTCACCTAACTTTACCTTCCTTATAAATTGCTCTTCCTCCATCTTTGCTTATCCAAATGCAATTCATTCTCCTGGGCCCCTTGAAAGAAATCTCTTTAGTGAAGCCTTTCCTCTTCCTCAATAGTGAATTCTACCTCTCCTTTCCACTGGGTGAGCTCCTTAAGGCCATTCTTAAACAAGTTTGCATCCCTGCAGCACTTAGCAGGATACCCTGGACATAACAAACAGCACTTTATCTCTTTAAAAAGTAGCTTACAGTCAACTTTCTGCCCTCCTAAGGAAACGCTGGTGGTGTAGTGGTTAAGAGCTACAGCTGCCAACCAAAAGGTTGGCAGTTTAAATCGACCAGGTGCTCCTTAGAAACAGTATGGCACAGTTCTACTCTGTCCTAAAGGGTCGCTATGAATCAGAATTGACTCAATGGCAACGGTTTTGGTTTTTGGTTTTAGTGATTCCTCAGTCCCTTACAATCTTCTATTAAGTTCAGCTGTTTTTCCTCTGCATTTGGCATGACTACTGCCCGCCCCTCCATTTGGAACTAGTTTTCCTTTGGCTCTCAAGGAACACAGTCTTATGGCCCTTGCAGCCAGTCTGATAACTCTTCATCTGACTCTCTCCCACCCACCACTTAAGTGTTGCTTCCTGAAGGATGCATTCTGGCAGTCTTCTTCCTACATTCCCCTTTTGTGTGCTCTTGTTAGCTTCCGTGGCTTCACTTGTCATCTGTTTCTAATAATCACTTCCAACTCCTTCCAGAGACACATTGAGGTTTAGTGGTACTGAAGTTTACACAACTGGGGGAAAGAGACTCTTCAAGAAAATTTCTACACTAGAATGGCTAGCAAAAACTATACATGGAAACCACATAGATGTATTGCACTAAACCCAAACTATGCTGTCTTCCTAACTCAGCTTCCCTCAAGAAAACCAAACCAGACCCATTGCCATCAAGTCAATTCCAAATCAGTGACCCTATAGGACAAAGTAGAACCGCCCCATAGGGTTTCCAGAGAGCAACTGATGGATTTGAACTGCCAGCCTTTTGGTTAGCAGCCGTAGCTCTTAACCACTGCATCACCCGGGCTCAGTCCCCCTAAATGCCTGAAACACTCCAAAGCCGTTTTACCTGAGGGAAAGACTGAGGGAGAGGAAGTTGGAGTGCAAAGAAGTAGCAGTCTTAATTGCAGCTAAAATAACCTTTTGAAAAGTTTACAAAGATGTGACTGTGAGCACATTGTAGAGGGTCAGTGA
This sequence comes from Trichechus manatus latirostris, assembly GCF_000243295.1. Taxonomy (NCBI): domain Eukaryota; kingdom Metazoa; phylum Chordata; class Mammalia; order Sirenia; family Trichechidae; genus Trichechus; species Trichechus manatus. The sequence goes on from NW_004444029.1 coordinate 859,401, forward strand.
AAATGAGAAAGACCCTCTACGAGATGGATTGACACAGTGGCTATAACAATGGGCTCAAACAGCAAAGATTGTGGGGATGGTGCAGGACTGGGCAGTGTTTCCATTGTACATAGGGTCCCTGTGAGTGGGAACTGACTCAAGGGCCCCTAACGTCAACTACGTGGGCACATTACAAGGGCCCAGTAGGGGCTTGGAAGGGCCAATGCAGGTAAGGAGACTGGAGCTCAAGCCTCACTGCCTTCAAGAGTATCCTTCACGGTATCCTTCTCTATCTCTGTCTTCAGGCTCGGCCTGTAACTGCTTCTCAGACCCTTCTACTTGAATGTCCCACATCTTTCAAACCATTTTGGCCCCAGACAAAGCATACTGTTTCTTTTTCCTCCGGCTGATCTTAGGCCTTCCCCTTTGTTTTCTCTCTCAGGTGTTGGTATCACCATCCACCCAGTCATTCAAGTAAAAGCCTCGGTTGTATTTTATTCTGCCCTCTCTTCCATCTCCATAACCACTTGTTCACTAGATCTTATCCAGGTTAGACCCATATTATCTTTCATTTGAACTGTAGCAATGGCCTCCAGTGGGCCTCCCTCGCTGCCTCTGGTTTTTCCTTTAACTCATCCTTCACAGCTTGGAGTTATCTTTCTAAAACACTGCAATGGCTCCTAAGCTAGACTAACTGCTTACTAGCTGTTTGACCTTGAGAAATTTATTCCATCTGTCTGTGCCTCGGTTTTTTCACCTATGAAGTAGGAACAGTACAAACTTCCCAAGATGATTTTTTTTTCATTGTGGTGAAGTATGTATAACAAAACGTTTGCCATTTCAACCATTTTTATGTGTACAATCCAGTGACAGTTACATTTGTGGTGTTGTGCAACCATTGCCACTGTTTGTTTCCAGTTTTTTTCAACACCTTTAACAGAAACTCAGCACCCCTTAAGCAATACGTATCCATCTGTCTTCCACCCCCAGGATGATTTTAAGAAATAAGTTACAGCATTCCATGGCATTGGATATCTGGCACATGCTAAGCATTTGGTACATTGTTAACATGATTATATAATTCGCCTGTGAAAAACGTTGGATAGTTTGATATACCTAAAGAATAAAGTCGAAAGTCGGTAACAGACCTTCACTAATTTTCAGTCTACCTTCCCAGTTTCCATTCCTGCCACTTCTCCAGTTTCCATTCCTGCCACTCCTCCTGGCCCCTGGGCTGCAGTCACCTATCCAACGGCATCTCCTCTGTGAAGATTTCCTCCGCCTCTTCTCTACCCACATGGTGTCCTAATGTTTTTTCATAAACATTGGGCAAAAGTCCTTTGAGAACCTCCCCCGACCCTGAACTCTCTCCATTGCTGAAAATATAAGCTACTGAGCCACTATTCTCTCATGAATGCATTTAGGGAATCTGTGTGAAGTATATCTTGGGTTATTCCAAGTTTTTATTGGGTAAATTGGAATGAGCATTCTAGTCATGAATGATGAAGTGTGTTTTCCAGGTCATACTTCATTTGTGCCAGGAAGAACTTTATAGCCCATCAGCACCGTTTGTTTATATGGTATATTTTAAAGAACAGCTATAATATTTATTGATGCTTTTGAATTATGGTATTGACAGAGAGTATTGAATATACCATGGACTGCCAGAAGAACAAACAAACCTGTCTTAGAAGAAGTACAGCCAGAATGCTCATTAGAAGCAAGGATGGTGAGACTGTCTCACATACTTTGGACATGTTATCAGGAGGGACCAGTCCCAGCAGAAGGACATCATCCTTGATAAAATAGAGGGTCAGCAAAAAAGAGGAAGACACTCAACGAGATGGATTGACACCATGGCTGTAACAATGGGCTCAAACATAACAACAATTATGAGGATGGCACAGGACCGGGCTGTGTTTCGTTCCGTTGTACATAGGGTCGCTATGAGTCAGAATTGACTTGACGGCACCTAACAACAACAGCATAGGATCTAGAGAATGTATACAGAGGATTTAAGAAATTTCAGTGACCTTGTGGTTATTATCTGCTGTCGAGTCGATTCCGACTCATAGCAACCCTGTAGGACATAGTAGAACTGCCCCATAGGGTTTCCAAGGAGCAGCTGGTGGATTTGAACTGCCAGCCTTTTGGTTAGCAGCGTGAGCTCTTAACCACTCCACCACCAGGGCTGCTCAGTGACATTTGAGCTTGGTTTTCTTGGTCGATAGGTCGGTTGCTTTTCGACTCTATTCACTTTTTGTTGATAGAAGAAATGGGTGCTCAAGGACTCCGCAGACTGGAGTCGTCAGTTAACAGGTGATAACCAAAACAGATATGCTACTTTTTCCCCCAATTAATTTTGCTTTGGAATGGCAAGTGAAGAGACCTTTTTAGAATTTGCATAATTTTTCTTACTATTTTTTTAAATTTATTTTTTATTGTGGTTGTTGAGAATATACACCGCAGAACATACACCAATTCAACTGTTTCTACGTGTACAATTCGGTGACATTGATTACATTCTTCAAGTTGGGCAACTATTCTCACTCTCCTTTTCTGAGTTGTTCCTCTCCTTTTAACGTAAGCTCACTGCCCCCTAAGTTTCCTGTCTAATCTTTTGAGTTGCTGTTGTCTGACCAATTTTTAATAATGTGTATTTAATTGTGATTTGGAATCGGGATAAATAGCTCCTGGTTCCTTCTGCTGACCATGTAAATTCAGAAACCGAACTCTTCGTTGTGCGAAGACAGCCTTACATTATCTTTGCTGATAGTGTCTCCACTGCTCTATCTCAGCAGCAACAAGGCCCCTCACGGGTTTTGGCTTCTCTGACAAGCCATCAATCCTCAGGTCTACTTTAACCAGTTAACCGAGAGAAGTACCAGGATGAGAAAAAGATTTGAAAATATTCCCCCTACATAGCTCAGTGGGGGAGAAAAACATACAAAATAGGTGAGAAGTCAACAACTGACTATCCCAAATACACACACAACTTTCCTCTTGTTCCTACTCCTGTCAAAGATACTTCCTCTTAGTTCTCCCTGCTTCTTCCTTCCAACAACTCTAACCCTTTACTCAGAGATGAGACCTAGGTAACTAATACCTCCATCCATATCTCCTTCCCTAGTTGTTGCAAGATTGTTGACTTAATTGCCTCTAGATTAGGAAATACTACTTGGCAGTGCAAAAGGATTTGTATTCTGAAGGTACCAGCAAGACCATCTGGAAGAAACTGGTGATGGAATAAAATTCACTTTGACCCACAGACACATAAGTTTTCCTGATGGAATCAGGTAAGTAACGCAAAAAGTAAAAGTAAAACTCTGATGTCCCCCCTAAAAAAGACTTTTTTTTTTAATCCCAGGATACCTAAGGTTTTGAAAAATAGAGAAATCATTTACTGTGATGGTTCTTGAGTAAACACTTTATAAACTACTGGTTTAACTGGCCCACAGAGCCCTGGGCGGTGCAAATGGTTAACATGCTCTGCTGCTAACCGGAAGGCTGGAGGTTGGAGCGCACCCTGAGTGAGCTGCTCACCACACAAACATTCCTGGCACTTCCCTTCAGTGTTTGTCATCTGCCTTGGCTGCTCTTCTCACTCCTGGGTCTACCTGTTGAAATTGTACTTCACCTTCAAATTCTTATCAGACTTCCCAGCTTTCCCATGTTGAAATTAATCTCATTCTGTGAATTCTTCTAGTGCTTTGCTGGGGCTGTTAGCGTAAATGTGTTTTCTTGTTACTGGTGTTTCAGCTCCATTGGACTGTAGAGTGGGTGTCTTTTCATCCTCTTAAACGGTCTTTTACAGAGCAAAATTTCTTCATTTTGATGATGTCCAGTTTATCCATTTTTACTTTTATGGATTGTGCTTTTGGTGTCAAGTCTAAGAACTCTTTGCCTAGCCCTAAGTCCTGAAGACATTCTCTTATTTTTTCTTTTAAAAGTTTTATGTTTTACATTTAAGTCTGGGGTCCATTTTGAGTTCATTCTTGTATGGGGTGTGAAGTTTAGGTGGAGATTTCATTTTTTTTGGCCTGTGAACGTCCAGTTCCGCCAGCACCATTTATTGAGAAGGGTGTCCTTTCTCCATTGAAGAGCTTTTGCACCTTGTCAAAAATCAGTTGAGAGACGCTTGTGTGTTTCCATCTCTGGCTCTGTGTTCTGTTCCATTGATCTTTATGTCTCTGGGCCTGCACTTCCTCTACCAGCCCATTCCCAGCCTTCCCCATGCACCCACACACCTGCCTGTGATCTGAGGGTCACAACAAGCAGCAGCCGCTCCCTCTGTCTTAGCGTCCTAGGGCCACCGTGGCAAAACACCACAAGAGTAGGTGGCTTTATAGCACAGACTTACTGCCTCAGTTCTGGAGCTGGGGTTCAATTCAGGATATCTCTGTGTCAGTTCTTTCTGCGAACTCTAAGAGAGAATCTGTTCCATGCCTCTCTCCTGGCTTCTGTGATGGCCATCGACCTTGGGGTTCCTTGGCTTGCATTTCTCCATTGTCACATGGCCATCTGTCCTCTGTCTATATCTGTGTCTGTTCTCTTTTATAAGACACTACTCAGGATGGGAGTAGGGTCCATATAAGGAGCCCTGGTGGCGTAGTGGTTAAGCACTCGGCTGCTGACTGAAAGGTTTTGAACCCAGCAGCTGCTTCATGGGAGAAGGATGTGGCTGTCTACTTCTGTAAAGATTTACAGCCTTGGAATCCCTATGGGGCAGTTCTACTCTGTCCTACAGGGTCACTGTGAGTCAGAATTGACTCGACAGCAATAGGTTTTCTACTCCATCTTAAAAGACCCTGTTCCTAAACAAAGTCTTGTTCATAGGTACCAGAGATTAAGACATCAACATATCTTTTTTAGGGGGACACAATTCAGTCCATAACACACTGCAAGCTCCACGGCCACCCACGTACACATCTTGCACTGTTAAGGCCCTCTGGCCCCCGGGGACACCTGGACCCCCACTGCAGCTCACCCAGTGGTTGCTGGATGCCTGCTCCCCATCCATACTCCGGAGGGGGCCTACTGCCCTCCCAGACCAGCTCTGGCCTGGCGCAGCCATCGGCTTCTCTGCTCTCTGGTGGGCTGACCTCACCTTCTCCCAGGGAGCCTGAACCCTCCAAGCTTGTCCTCCCCTGGGGACTCTGCTGCAGCTCAAGGCACCACATAGTTTCCTGATATGTGATAGCTACTCTTTTATCAGAGTTATTACTTCTTTATATTCAGCTTTACTGTTTAACCCACTGTGGTTTGTATCTCCTGGTTGGACCCATGCAACAGCTCTTGGTTACCCACACCCTCACCTGCCAGGGTCCCTGTCGCACGTGGGTTCCCTTCACCTACGAAGCAATGCTCCAGGGCAGAGTTCAGAAAACTATAATTTACACATTAGACAGAAATAACTCAGCCTGTGACAGTGGAAGATATAGGACTTTGGGTTAAAAGTCTACTTGGGCTCTCCTACTTACTGTTTGCATGATATCTACTGTGATCCTGGCCATCTTGGCCAAATTGATTAGATCCCTCAGCCTGGTAGGGAGGAGGACAGAGATGATGGTACCTCACAGTTTGGATGCATGAGTCAAGTGAGGTAATACATGTGGAATGCTTTGTTCATTGTGAAAGTTCCAAACAAATGCTAATCATGTTCATTTAGCCTTAAGGCAAATTATGGAGTGAAAGACTGACTCCTGCTGAGTAAATGTCAAAGGTTAGGAGCAGTGGAAGATTCCTTCTGAAGTCAGACCAATGACCTTGCAATGACATTGAGCCCTGCATATCTATCTAAAATGGCTGCCTCCCCCACAAAGATCTTAACAGATACACTCTCGATAACACATAGAATAATGATTCTTGAGTTTATTTTAAAGACAAGAAAAGGGAAGTTGAATATAATGAAGATACTGTAGGAGAAAAACTGATGTGTTTACACTATTAGGATTTCTTGCTGTATAGAAAGATGAAATAAGTTAAGGACACAAGCATGGGAAAGAACAGTGCCAAATTAAATGTATTTTTTAGCCAAAATATTTGAGTTTAGAGTAATTATTGTAAGATAAGTATGATGTCAAATCAGATGTCAGAAAGTAATTTTTAGGACCTGGTGATTGAAATAAATGTCAAAGAAGAATGCAATAAAGAAGAAATGGTTACAGAAAGAATTGCTCAAGAATTTTTAAATTTCTGAGGCAACTTTAGCTTGGATTCAGAGTTCCCAACATGTATATTTTACACTGTATTTATGCCTATTCCCAAGAAAGGTGATCCAACCGAATGTGGAAATTATTGAACAATATCGTTAATATCACATCCAAGTAAAATTTTGCTGAAGATCATCCAAAACCGGCTGCAGCAGTATATCAACAGGAAACTGCCATAAATTTGGTCAGATTCAGAAGAGGACGTGGAACCAAGGATATCTTTGCTGATGTCAGACGGAGCTTGGCTGAAAGCAGAGAATACCAGAAAGATGATTACCTGTGTTTTGTTGACTGTGCAAAGGCATTCAACTGTGTAGATCATAACAAATTATGGATAACATTGCAAAGAATGGGAATACCAGATCACTTAATGGTGCTCATGAGGAACCTGTACACAGATCAAGAGGCAGTCGTTTGAACAGAACAAGGGGATACTGCGTGGTTTAAAGTCAGGAAAGGTGCGTGTCAGGGTTGTATCCTTTCACCATACTTTATCAGTCTGTGTCCAAGAAGCTGGACTATACGAAAAATGGGGCATCAGGATTAGAGGAAGACTCATTAACAATCTGCATTATGCAGATGACACAATCTTCTTGCTGAAAGTGAAGAGGACTTGAAGCACTTACTGATGAAGATCAAAGACCACAGCCTTCAGTATGGATTTCACCTCAACATAAAGAGAAGAAAAACCCTCACAACTAGACCAGTAAGGAACATCATGATAAATGGAGAAAAGTTTGAAGTTGTCAAGGATTTCATTTTACTTGGATCCACGATCAACGCCCATGGAAGCAGCAATCAAGAAATCAAATGACACATTGCATTGGGCAAATCTGCTGCAGAAGACCTCTTTAAAGTGTTGTAAAGCAGAGATGTCACCTTGAAGACTAAGATGCACCTGACCTAATCCATAGTGTTTTCAATTGCCTCATATGCATGGGAGAGCTGGACATTGAATAAGGAAGACCGAAGAAGAATTAATGCCTTTAAATTGTGGTGTTGGCAAAGAATATTGAATATACCATGGACTGCCAAAAGAACGAACAAATCTGTCTTGGAAGAAGTACAACCAGAATGCTCCTTAGAAGCAACGATGGTGAGACTACATCTCACATACTTTGGACAGTTATCAGGAGGGATCAGTCCCTGGAGAAGGACATCATGCTTGATAAAGTAGAGGGCCATCGAAAAAGAGGAAGACCCTCAACGAGATGTATTGACACAGTGGCTACAACCATGGACTCAAGCATAACGATTATGAGGATGCCACAGGACACGGCAATGTTTTGTTCTGTCATACATGGGGTAGCTATGAGTTGGAATCAACTCGATGGCACCTAACAACAACAACATATTTTACACATTTAATAATAGGTAGGGAGTTCAGCATGCCAATGAGCAACATAAAAAGAAAACTGCAAATCACAAATGCAGTACAATATTCAGTATATTAGAATGCTCTTTGTAATACGTTCTATAAGGAATACTGAAAGTATTTTCAACCAGATTATTTTACAATAGCAGTTTGTTGATAGATGAATTTTGTGAACATGTTAATTTTTCACAGAGCCCTGTTGGCACAGTGGTTAAGCGTTCGACTGCTAACCAAAAGGTCGGCAGTTCGAATCCACCAGCTGCTCCTTGGAAACTCTATGGGGCAGTTCTGCTCTGTCCTATTGGGTCACTATGAGTCAGAATCGACTCGATGGCAACGGGTTTTAATTTTTTCACTCTGGCTACTATTCTCAAAGAAAATAATAAAAATACAAAGAATTTTGCTTATTTGTCTAATTTTAAAGTCAGCCATGATATGGGTTCTACTGAAAACAGCTGTAACCATTTAAAAGTTATTTCGTATTGATAGAATTGTATAATTTATCTGCTGCAAGTCACTCTGTCCACCCAAGGAGACCTCAACCTCTGAGATGCAGCAGTCCTCAGAATTAACTAATATTCTTTATGGTAGGTTTAAAACATGTCCACAAAATTTTTATATGCTTTCCTTTAAGAGGTAGAACCAAATTCCTCTCTCTTGAGTGGGGGTTGGATTCAATGACTTGCTTCTAATAAACAGAATAAAGTGGAAGTGATGATGTGAGACTTGGGACACTTGGTCATAAAAGGTACTGTTTTCTTCGTCACTCACTGCCTTAGTTTCCTAGGGCTGCCATAACAAAGGACCATGATCTGGGCAGCTTAAAACAACAGAAATTTATTCTCTCACAGTTCTGGAGGCCAGAAGTCTGAAATCAAGGGGTCAGTAGGCCCGTGCTGTCTCTGAGGGGAAGATCCTCCCTTGTCTGTCTCTCAGCTTCTGATACCCCAGGGTTCTGTGGCTTGCAGCTGCAGCATCACTCCAGGCTGTACCTCTCTCTTTACGTGACCATCTCCCCTGTGTTTGTGTCTCTTCTCTTCTTTTAGAAGGACACCACTCAGATTGGATCAGGGCCCACCCTACTCCAAGTTAACCGATAGCATCTTCAAAGACCGATTTCCAAATAAGGTCATGTTCACAGATACCAGAGGTTAGGACTTGAACATATCTTTTTGGGGAACACAATTCAATCCATAACACTTGCTGTAGGGGAAGATCCTTCCTTTTCTTTCCCAGCTTCTGGTAGCCCCAGGCATCTCTTGGGTTGTTTCCAGTTTGTAGCTGTGTGTGAACATACATATTCATTTCTATTGGGAAAATCCTAGGAGTGGGATTGCTGAGTTGTATGCTAAGAGTAAGGTCCCTGGGTGGCGCAAACAGTTTGCACTTGACTGCTTACCTAATGTTGTGGCGCAGTGGTTAAGCGCTTGGCTGCTAACCAAAAGGTTGGTGGTTCGAACCATCAGCCATTCTGCAAGAGAAAGTTGTGGTAGTCTGCGTCCATAAAGATTACAGCCTTGGAACCCCCTTGGGGCAGTTCTACTCTGTCCGGTAGGGTCTCTGTGAGTTGGAATTGACTTGATGGCAACGGGTTTTTTGGTTTACTAACCTAAAGGTTGGCAGTTCACATCCACCCAGTGGCACCACAGAAGAAAGACCTGGCAATCCTCTTCTGTAAAGATTATAGCCAAGAAAACCCTATGGAGCAGTCTTACTCTATAACACGTGGGGTTTCCATGAGCCAGAATCCACTGGATGGCAATAGATTTGGTTTTGGTTTTTATGGTAAGAATATGTGAAACTGCCTAATTGTTTTCCAAGGTGGCTGAACGATTTGCATTCTCACTAACAATATGTGAGCGTTCCAGTTGCTCCACATCCTAAGCAACACTTGGTGTTGTCGATCACTTTAATTTTAGCCTAGAATTCTAATTGTGGGCTTGGCTGTCATTTCCTTGATGACAGATGATGTTTAGCATCTTGTTGTCAGCTTACTTGCATTTGTACATCTTCTAAGGTGAGGTGAAGTGTCTGTTCATATATTTTTGCCTTTTTTGTTTGTCTTTTTATTATTGAGTTGTAAGAGATCTATATATATTCTAGATACAAGTATCAGATATATATTTTGCAAATGTTTTCTCCCAGTCTGTAGCTTATCTTTTCATTTTCTTAATATTTTTGAAAAGCAAAAGTTTTGTTTTAAGAGCAAAAAAAAGATGAAGTCCAATTTATTTATTTATTTTTAAAATTATGGCTTTTGCATTCTGTTTAAGAAATCTTTGCCTAACCGAGGTTACAAAGATTTTCTCCAGTGTTTTCTTCTGGAAGTTTTGTACTTTTAGCTCTTAACATTTAGGTCTGTGATAATTTTAATAATTTTTATTATGCATTTTTTGCATGTGCATATCCACTTTTTGAGCATCTATTTGTTGAACTGTCCTTTCCTCCATTGACTGACTTTGGCACCTTGTTAAAAATCAATTGGTCCTACAATGTGGGCTTATTTTTGAAAGTTCTGTTGTATTCCATTGATGTATTATTTACCCTTAACACCAATACCATATTGTCTTGATTGCTGTACCTTTACAGTAGGATTTGAAATCAGTTTGTGTAAGTCCTTCAACTTTGTTCTTCTTCTTAAAAATCATTTTGGCTATTCTAGACTGTCTTGGTTATCTAGTGCTGCTATAACAGAAATATCACATATGGGTGGTGTTATGGATTGAATTATGTCCCCCCAAAACGTGTGTCAACTTGGCTAGGCCATAATTCCCAGTGTTATGTGATTGTCTACGTTTTGTCATCTGATGTGATTTTCCTGTGTGTAAATCCTACCTCTATGATGTTAACGAGGCAGGATTAGAGGTAGTTATGTTAACGAGGCAGGATTCAATCTATAAGATTAGGTTGTGTCTTGAGTCAGTTTCCTTTGAGATATAAAAGAGAGAAGCAAGCAGAGAGACAGAAGGACTTCACATTACCAAGAAAGTAGTGCCAGGAGCATAGCGTGTCCTTTGGACCCAGGGTCCCTGCCCTGAGAAGCTCCTAGACCAAGGGAAGATTGATGACAAGGACCTTCCTCCAGAGCCCACAGAGAGGGAAAGCCTTCACTTGGAGCTGGTGCTCTGAATTTGGACTTTTAGCCTGCTAGACTGTGAGAGAATAAATTTCTGTTTGTTAAAGCCATCCACTTGTGGTGTTTCTGTTACAGCAGCAATAAACTGAGACAGGTGGCTTTAACAAGCAGAAATTTATTTTCTCACAGTTTAAGAGGCTAGAAGTCCAAATTCAGGGTTCTGGCTCTAGAGGAAGGCTTTCTCTCTCTGTGGGCTCTGGAGGAAGGTCCTTGTCTCTTTTGAGCTTTTGCTCCTGGGAGATCTTAATGTGGCGCATCTCTCTTTCTCTATCTCTGGTTCTCTTGCTTGCTTGTTAATCTCTTTTATATCTCAAAAGAGATTGATTTAAGACACACCCTACATAATCCTGTCTCATTAACATAACAAAGAAAACTCATCCCAAATTGGGATTATAACCACAGATATAGGGGTTAGGATTTACAACACATATTTTTGAGGGACACAATTCAATCCATAATACAGACCCTTTGCATTTCCAAATACATTTAAAGTCAACTTGTCGATTTCAGTAAGAGAGCCTGCTGGAATTTTGATTGGGATTTTTTCTCTATATCTTGAACCTGTTTGTTTCTCTCCATCTCTACCACATCACCACCCTAAAAGGAGCTAAGATGACTACAACAGTCTACCAACTGGTCCATCTGCCTTCATTCTGGCCTCCTTCCAATCTGTTATTCACCCTACAATTGGAGTGGTATTTTCAAAACATATACCTGATCATGTTACCTACTTCAAAGTTATCTCATTGCTCATAGGATCAACACTAAAGTCCTTACATGCTCTGTCAGTAAAGATCATATTCAAAATAGTAAAAATATTTAACAACAAATACTGCATAGATACTAGCCAATTAGAACACATGCCAGCATCTTGGAGCAGCGTTTTTTTAACCCCACCCTCACTATGCTGGCTATTACTAGATCACAAGGAAGTCCAGAAGAGGGACTGGGAAGCTGGATTAGTGTTGGGGGGTGGGTAGGGGAGTGGAGGAGGGACAGAGTAGCTCAGTGCAGCAGCTATGCATCAATGGTACAGAGTATTTCGTGTTTTAACAGCAGCATGGTTCTGTTGGTGTAGAGTGGCTGACTGACAGGCCTGCTTCCAGGGCCTTCTGTAGCCTGGCATTGATCCACTCTCCAGCTTTATCTCCTGCACTCCTTTGCTTCGAGTCGACTCAATGGCAACTGACAACAACAACAACTCCCTTGCTGCAGCCACACTGGTCTTCTCTGAGATCCTTGGAAATACCACACTCCAGCCTTTGCACATTTTGTGTCATTTATGAAATCCTCCTTCCCTCCTTCACTTAGTTACACCTAGTCATCCTGCTATCTCTGCTCTAACACTAATTCCTCAGGAAGCTCCCCCTGACTTCCCTGAGTAGACAAAATCCCCCAGTTATAAGCCCTCATAGCTTCATGTCCCTCTCCTTTCTAGCAGTCATCACAGTTGAAATTCATATGTAGACTCTGTGCTCCAAGAGGGCAGGATCACATCCCTTTCTGCTCACCATCATACCCACGGTGCTAGCCTAGGAACTGACACATAGTAGGTTGCCAATAAATATTTCTTGAATAAGTGAATGAAAACCAAAACTCATTACCTCTCCTATCAAGCCTGTTCTTTCTGAATTCCCCATTTTGGCTAATGGAACCATCTACCTAGTCACCCAAGTTGGAGACAAAGAAAGTGTCTTAGGCTGGGTTCTCAAGAGAAGCAAAACCAGTAAAGTATATAAATATGTATATATATAGAGAGAGATTATATCAAGGAAACAGCTCACGTGATTGTAGAGGCTAGAATTTCCCAAGTCCGCGGATCAGGGTAGAGGCCTCTCCCAAGTCACACAGCTGCAGAAGCTGGCAAGCCCAAGATCAGCAGGTCTCCCACTCACAGGCTATGCAGATCGACGAATCCCAGGTTCAGCAGATAAGCTGACAGCTCAAGTCCCAAGGATGGGAGATGAGACGACAGGAAGCAGCCGCAGGATACAGAGAGAGCAAAAAGCCAGAACGTCTGCTTATATACAGATGTGGGCCACACCTCCAAGGAGACTCCCTTTCATCTGATTGACTACTCACAGTACATTCAATCATGGGAGTGATTACATTAACACACAATCATGGCCCAGCCAAGTTGACACACAGTCTTAACCAACACAGAAGGCGATCTAGATTCCTTCTTCATTCCACCATTAAGATGGACACCAGATCGTGCAGTCTGCCTTCTAAATCTGTTACTGCCTCAGCTCAGGTTGGTGTCATTTCTTGTCTGGCCTCTTGCAGCATTCAACAAACATGTCTTGTTGTCTCCAGTTGTGCCTCTACCTTGTTCATTCTTCATACTGCCCCTTGGTGATCCTTGACTCTCATCAGGGAAAATACGCCAGGGTCATGTCCACACTACCTCATGATCTGCTTCCTGCTTACCTGTTGTCTTAGTCACCTAGTGCTGCTGTAACAGAAACACCACAAGAGGGTGGCTTTAAAGAACAGAAATTTGTTTTCTCGTCATTCTGGAGGCTGAAAGTCCTAATCAGGGTCTTGGCTGTGTTGATTCCTTCTGTGGCCTCTCCCCTAGTTTCTGTTGTCTGCCAGCGATCCTTGGCATTCCTTTGCTTGTAGAGGATCCTCACATGACGCTGTCTTTCGCTGTGTGTCTCTGTGACTGCTCTTTGTAACTCAGAAGTGATCAGGTTTAGGACCTGCCCTACTCTGGAATGGCCTCATTTACATAACAAAAGAAAGATCCTATTTCCAAACAGGATCATCTCCACAAGTAAGGTTAGGACTTTAATATGGATTTTTGGGAACACAATTCAATCCACAACACTGTCCAGAGCCAGTCGTCTGTGACCCTCACTGTCCATCTCCAGGGCTCCAGCATCCCTTTAGAGGGACTGAGCCACCCTGAATACGGAGCCTGTGATCACTTCATCTCTATTCTGAGAACTTCGCAGGATGTCTGGCAGGGAGAGAGCAAAGTAACAAATGTTTGTGGAGCTGAATGGAAATGAGTGAGACTCATTTTCATCTCCTGCACACTCTGCTACAACAGCACAGTACGATGAACAATGTTCATGAGAATGACTATGAGTCGTTAAGAAATGGATTAAATTGTGTTTATAAACTTAATGTGATACATCTTGGAGAGATTCAAATGAGAATGAGTATGATGTTAAAGTTTTGATTCTTAAAGACATATTCAACTGTTTTTGGAAAATCAGCTATGCAGAGTCACATTCTGTAAGTCTTTGGGATATTGGTGGAATTTAACTATGGTTTAATAATATCGTGTTTCCCTTAGGTGGGAGTGTTTTGCAAAAGGTGAGTTTGCCATATTCTTCCTTAAATTCCACATTTATGCCATTTTTCTGTTTCTCCATATTATTGCCATATCAGAAACTCTCAAACTTCTAATCACTTGTTTGTATTTGCTGCTCTGAGAAATTGTGTTTGGAATTAAAATTAAATTTACGTATAATTTTAAAGTGTGGAGAGAGCAGCCAGTAGGCAGAACTGTATGTGGTTCTATGTGAAACAGGAAGGGAAGATGCCAGCGGGTACCATAACAGATGTGGTCCTTTCGAGGGACCAAATTTCTATCTGCTGAAGGCAGCGGGCCCAACAAGACTGAAATCAAAAGGAGAGGGCTGTGGATGTATGGTGTAAATCTCCATTAAATGAGGAAACTCCAATCCAAAACAAAACTGTGTAATTTTAAGAAGCTGTTTCAGTGAGGGGTGGGGGGGAATGTCTAGGGAACAGCTGTAGTAGAAAGGCTGAATAAGACTGTATAATTACAGCATTCGAGACTGTATGGCTTTTGCTAATATGTACTGTGATCAATTCAGATGCTTAATTAAGTGGTAATTGTCTCCATTTTCTTACCTAGAGAATGACTTTGCCTTCTGTTATGGATTGAGTTGTGTCCCTCAAAAATATGTGTTGGAATTCTAACCCCTACATACTGTAGATGTAATGCCATCTGGGAATAGGGTGTCTTTGTTAATGAGGCCATATCAGTGTAGGGTGTGTCCTAAACCTAATCACTGCTGGGATATAAGGAGCAGCATAGACAGAGAGACAACTGAGCACAAGCGGGGAAGATAGATGCCATGTGAAGATCGCTAAGGAACCCAGGAACAGAGCTGGAACTGAGCTGAAGGAGACAAGGATCTTCCTCTAGAGCTGACAGACAGAGCCTTCCCCTGGAGCCCCTGGAGCTGGTGCCCTGAATTCGGACTTCTAGCCTCCTGAACTCCTGTGGTATTTCTGTTACAGCCACCCTCTTGTGGTATTTCTGTTACAGCAGCCAAGTATTACAGAAGTCCAGAGAGAGAGATCAGTGCACTTTGGGTTAGCAAGGTGTCTTAGGCTGGGTTCTCTAGAGAAGCAAAACCAGTAAAGCATATAATTATATATAGAGAGAGATTTATATCAGGGAAATAGCCCATGCAATTGTACAGGTGAAAACATTCCAAGTCCATGGATCAGGGTAGAGGTCTTTCCCAGTTCACGCTGCTGCAGAAGCTGGTGAACCCAAGGTCGGCAGATCGGAGAGGGGCTCCGACTCACAGGCTGTGAAGGTCAGTGAATTCCAAGATCAGTAGACAAGACCGCAAGGTTTCTCCTGATTCACGTAGCTGCAGGGGCTGGCGAACCCAAGGTCAGCAGGTCAGGAAACCAGACTCTTGCTCGCAGGCTGAGAAGTTCGTCGAATTCCAAGATCAGCAGGTAAGCTGCTAGCTCAAGTCCCAAGAACCAGAGGTGAGACAGCAAGAGGCAGCTGCTGGGTCTGGAACAAGCCAAAAACCTTTGCAAGGTGAGCAGGCAGAAAATAACTGGTGGAAGGCAGAGAGATGTACTGAGGGGGCGGTGAGCTACCACAGGCCCTGCCTCTGCCAGTACCACTCAGCAGATTCCATCATGGGGGTGATCACAACGTTATACAACTGCTGAAACACTGAGAATAATGGCCTAGCCAAGCTGACATACAATCTTAACTATCACACAATGACAGACTTTATAGGGGCCATTTGACGTATGGATGTTGTTGTTGTTAGGTGCCATCAAGTTGGTTCTGACTCATAGTGACCCTAAGTACAACCAAACGAAACACTGCCTGGTCCTGTGCCATCCTTATAATCGTTGCTATATTTGAGCCCATTGTTGCAGCCACTTTGTCAATCCATCTTGTTGAGGATCTTCCTCTTTTTTGCTGACCTTCTACTTTACCAAGCATGATGTCCTTTTCCAGGAACTGATGGATAGAAATGAATATTAGTTCTTCAAAAAAAAAAAAAAATACAATCCAGACTTCCACCAGTTTGCAAAGGCCTTGTCTGCATTCATTTTTAGTTGTTAGTATTGACTTTTATGATGGCTATAAGTGGGAGTAGTATACTGAGAAAACCTTTTCCAGTTCTATCCTTCTCCCTCCCACCCCAAACCCCACATCTCTGCAACTGTTCACAGTCTTAGGTATGTCCCCTGGAGTCCTCTTGTACCAAACCACCACAACCCTGAGGGTTGAGGCTTCCGAAGTTCTCAGAGTTATTACCTCTCTGTAATAGAGCTTTGTATGTCTCCTAGTTCTCTAAGACTTTCTCTCAAAACATGTTTCTATCTCTGGCACAAATAAAAATTTTCTTTTGCATACCCTCAAGCTATAATATAACTAGATTTCAACTTTTAGTAAAATCTTACATATCACTGATAAGAGACCTCATCATCTTTGACTGCCCAGCGTCCATTCCCCCTTGTTCTGATTATAGAAGGTTTCTCTTCCTGGGGCATTTGCCAGGGGTGTGCTGGAGCTGGCTTGAACTGGCTCATGAGAGCAATTTTTTAAATTTCAGGAGTTTGGCAAGCCCACTGTCATACACAATCATTATTTAAAATCAAATTACGTGAACTTACGATTAAACAAATGATATTAAAAACAAAGGTAATAGATACTCAAAACTCATCATTTCCTAACTATTTTACTACATTTTATTGTTAGATGTGCTTGAGGTTATTTATGTTTCTTGTATCTATGTGGTAGAAATATCGTATAATGATGCTTTCCTGTACCTTTCTCCCCAACTTTGTGCTCAGGGACATCACATTGGTAGCTTGAAGTCCTCCACAGTGACAGTGTTTACACCACAGAAATTGGCAAATGCTGCAAATGAGGCTCCCCAACCACGTAAGCTGGTTGTTAAACATTTACCAGCACATCACTGGGTATTACCCATCATACCCATCTCAGTTCACATGATCCAAGTTGTCTGATCATGTTTCCCCAACTCTAGGAACTTTACCAAGTGAGAGTAACCCCTCTGTGGCTGCTCAGTTAGTAGGGTGTGAGTTCGTACTGGCCTTTTTGTCATCACAAGTAGATAGAAGGAAGCCTGAGAAGGAAGTCAACACAGAAGAAAGCAAACTGGAGAGACAGAAACATCTTCCTAATCACATCATTTAATATCTGGATCCAGCCTTGCCTGGAGCTGTTGTATCCTTGACTCTTTTGTTGCATGAATAAATGATTTCCCCTGATTTTGGCCTGGGCCAGTTTAACTGGCTTTCTATCATTTGCAAGTAAAAGAACCATTATCCACAATAAAAACAATTTTTAAAAATGACTTTAGGGGAGTTCGTGAGTTCTCAATTACTACAAGAGAATAACAAAGTCGTATTTGATAGTGGGTAGATGACTGGGTGATTGTAGGCTCACTCTAAGAGATTTGCCTGGCAGAGCACATGCGGTGCAGTGAATTGCTTTTATATGACCCTTCTAGCCATGGTCTGGTAACTCCCACAAAATGATTTGAGTGAAACTATGCAAATAATGTGCTTGTGGCCCACCAATGAGATTGGATAGCCTGCTAATTCAGATAAGGTGCATGGAACGTTGTGGGGGGGGTATGCAAATAAGGTGCATGGAACCTAGGGGATTGGTGAGTTCTGCCATCCTGCTATGCTAAAAGGGAACTAATCCCAGAGGCTGAGGGGGACCCCACTACCATCAAGAAGAGCCAGGACCCAGAACTAAAACCATTCCTGAAGCCAACTCTTCAGACAAAGATTACACTGGACTGTATGACATAAAATGATACTCGTGAAGAGTGTGCTCCTTAGTTCAAGTAGATACACAAGACTAAATGGGCAGCTTCTGTCCAGAGGTGAGATGAGGAGGCAGAAAAGGACAGGAGCTGGTTGAGTGGACATGAGAAATGCGGGGTGGAAAGGAGTGTGCAGTCACATTATGGGGATAGTAACTAGGGTCACATAACAATGTGTGTATAAATGTTAGTATGAAAAACTAACTTGAGCTGTAAACTTTCACCTAAAGCACAATTTAAAAAAAGAAGAACCAGCAGTAGAATGTGTCCTTTGGACCTGTGGTCCCTGCACTGAGAACCTCCAAGACCCAGGAGACAGGGAGAGCTGCAACACTGGAGAGCTGTAACACTGTAGGCAGCAGTGGGAGATGGCACAGTGGCCCATGGAGAGAGACAGCTGAGCTCCTTTGGACAAGAGGCTTCCTGGCAGAGTAGAGTGCCTCTGGGCACTTATCGGCAGAGCTAAAGAGCTTTGTAACACTTGCCAGGGCAGGGCAGAGCCCAGCCCTGAGCAGGGGTCGAGGCAAGAGCAAGGGCCAAGGCCGAGAGTGAGGGCTGAGGCTGAGAGTGAGGGCCAAGCTCAAGCAGAGTCCAGTGGCAGAGGCCTGCCTGAGGGCATGGCTGAGAAGAAGCTGTCCTGATCGAAGAAGTGTATCCTGAGTGTTCTGATACTGAATTGTAACCTGTTAGTTCCCTAATAAACCCTATAATTGTGAGTATGGTGTCTCTGTGTGGCCATTGCAACAAGTTATTGAACCCAGCATAGAAGTAGAGAGTGCTGTGGGAGGGACAGCTGGTGTCAGAATTGGTAAAAAGCTTGGAGAGTGGGGGTATGGCTGACCTCCACCTCATGGGAATCAGCTTTGGGCTGATGTTGATCTTGATCCTCCTTTGTCCCCCTGAAGTTAGAGGAGGTCTGTTGGTACACCATTTTCACAGCACATGATTCAAATCCACACATTAGCAAAAGTACTAAGTCCATAGGCCCTTCAGATTGCCCATGGATGGCTGAGTCTTTGAAGGTAAAATCTGTGAATGCCCAGGGTCTATTTTACTGACAACACGCTTTGACTGTGGCTGTCCTAACTCTGTCAGCATGCTTTAAGAGGGGTGGTTTTGTGTTCTCTGGTGTGGTGCTAAAACACATTGCACAAACCACATCAAGCTCGGGCCATGTTTCCTCAAAAAGTCTTACAATTTGAGACTGAATAATCTGCTCCATTTGCAGAAAGAGCCTGGATTAGAAGCCAAGGGTTTACTTTCTGGTCCAGACTCCCCCATGACTTTGGGTAAGACATCTCACCCCTTAAGAGTTTTCTTCTCCAGAGAGTGAGGACTGAGGCTAAGTGATCCTAGTAGTATTTTCCACAATTCCAACTTCTACGATTCTACTTTAAGCACTCATATTACTATTTGTTTCCTAAATGGCTCTCAAAAATTTTCTTATCAAATGAGAAATATTTGGATAATGGCCATTTTTAGAACAGCTAATGTTTTCACTCTTCTAACCCAAGAGGGGTCAATGGAAATGAATGGCCAGTGATGCTACCCTGGTCGGAGAAGGAGGAGAGTGAGACCCAGAGACATTTGCCATGGGGAAAGGAGGATTTTGTAGAGTTCATACTTCGGCTTCTAGCTCTGCACCCCCAAACTGGAATCACAGTTGCTAATTAAATTGGCAAAAAGGCATTTTGTTAAAACGTGCCCATTACCTGCTGTGCCACCAGGCCCAGCTTCCTTACGTGTCAGGATGGGACAGTTTTACCACTTAACAGTGAAGACAAAAAGAAAATGACAGCAAGAGGGGAAAACTAGAGTGGTAGACAGTATGTCTCTGATCCCTCACCCCAAGTGCGTTTGTGATGATACATTAAGAAAGCACATATTTTGAACCTGACATTCTCAATTACTTACGGCATGACAGCTTTGTTTAATAATTATTATGATTACAAGAAATAACATCCTGTCCTCATCCCATTAAGGATTGGGACGGTACACTGAGGAATTACAACTCATAAAAACAAAGCTTTAGAGGCAGGGCCAAGATGGCGGAGTAGTGAGACACTTCCCGGTGGACCCTCTTACAACAAAGACCCTAAAAAACAAGTGAATTGATTATATATGGCAATCAGGGAGCCCTGAACATAAAAGGCAGAGTTGACGAACCGGACTGAGCGACGGGGAGGGAGAGATGGTTCGGAAGCAGCCAGAAGTTGCCAGACCTAGCCCGGCGAGAGCCTGGGCCCTTCAGGCCTGATCAGCTTGGGGGTGAGTGGTGAGACAGGCATGCGGCGGTGCTCGGGAAGTGCGTTTTCCACACCGGTAGAGACCCAGCGCCAGAGAGTCTACACGGCCACCCAGAACCAGTGAGAAGCAGCCCTGGATCGGCAAAAGATAAGTAATTGCGTACAGCCTACTGCACGGATCAAAAACACCCCCCTTAGGGAAAAACGTGTCTCCCATTTACCTCCTGGCCCCCTGCTCTGCACTGGCTCCTGGACTGGCTTCAGCAGTTGCCGAGTCCCCTGGGCCAGAAGTAGGATCTGTCACACACCCCGAGCCTTCTCCCTGCCTTGGAGAATGAATAAATTAACAGAGGAAAAAATAAATGGCCAGCTCCTCTAAGCCAGGAACCCAGGGTAGGCACAGTTCCTTTGCCTAGGCACAGTCATAAGGGATCCACGGACTTTGAGTGCCTTTCCCCCTGCATAGACTTGTGTGGGCCCATCTCAACAGCATAGGCCCTCATTACCGCAGTACAACGGGGTATATACTTGAAGTCTAACTTCAACTGTTTCAGCTGTGAAGTGGCAGGTTCTTGACATTTGACACTGCTCTGCCCATTAAGCAGGGTCTTCACCTACCCACATCAGGGGCCTGAGGACTGGTGGCTCCACCCACGCCACCTAGCCACCTGCGATAGGTGCCCCCCAGTCCTTACAGCCAACAGCATTAGGTGCTCATAGTCTGCAAAACCCACCCACCTATGCACTCTGGGGAACAGGGACACGTCTTCCTCCTGGATACTTGGGGGTGGCTGTCATCCCCCTGCCTTGCTCAGAGTGTGTCCCCCTGCTGCAGCCAGATGCCTGCGCCTACACCAGTCACCCATGCCTGTCTAGGACTGTAGGTGAGAGCCTGCACCACACACTTGGTGGCTATCTACCTGAGCACCTGAGCTGAATCCATACAGGAGGAGTGGGTGGAGTCCTGAGCTCACATACCTACTAACAGATATAACCACCTGGTGACAAGACATTAGAGCTTCAAAGGTGCCAATAATCAAATTAGCTCTTATGAGCAGCCTATTTGGGCATATCAAAACAAAACAAGAAGCTAGGACACAGTAAGCAAACATAAATAAATATAATAACTTACTGATGGCTTGAAGACAACAGTCAATATCAAATCACATAAAGAGGCAATCCATGATGGCGTCAGCAAGCTCCCAAAATAAAGAATCTAGAAATTTTCCAGAGGAGGAAAATTTCCTGGAATTACCAGAGGCAATTACAAAAGATTAATACACATAACTCTTCAAGAAATTAGGAAGGAAATTAAACAAAATGCAGAACACGCAATAGAGGAAATTAAAAAGATGACAGAAGAGCACAATGGCAAATTTAACAGGCTGCAAGAATCCATAGAGAGACAGCAATCAGAAATCCAGAAGATTAACAATAAATTTCAGAATTAGACAACTCAATAGA
>NW_004444029.1:886070-912607 GCF_000243295.1 Trichechus manatus latirostris
ACCTGGAGTAAAGGAGAATGAAGAACACTAAAGACACAAGGAAAGTATTAGCCCAAGAGACAGAAAGGGCCACATAAACCAGAGACTTCATCAGCCCGAGACCAGAAGAACTAGATGGTGCCCAGCTACCACCAATGATCGCCCTGACAGGGAACAGATCAGAGAGTCCCTGATGGAGCAGGAGACAGGTGGGGCGCAGAACTCAGATTCTAGTAAGAAGACCAGACTTAATGGTCTGAGACTGGAGGAACCCCGGAAAGCATGGCCCCTGGATTCTCTAACATCCCAGAACTAAATCTCTGAGTCGAACTCTTCAGGCAGGGATGGGACTGGACTGTGGGACATAAAGTGATACTTGGGAGGAGTGTGCCTCTTAGCTCAAGTAGATACAAGAAACTAAACAGGCAGCTTCTGTCCGGAGGTGCAATGGGAAGGCAGAGAGGGTTAGGAGCTGGTTGAATGGACATGGAGAATCGGGGGTGGAAAGGAGGAGTGTGCTGTCATAGTATAGGGAGAGCAATTAGAGTCACATAACAATGTATGTATAAATTTTTGTATGGGAATAAATAAATAAAACACAACAAAGCTTTAGATGGAAACACCTGTCTCACCATGATGCTTTTACCAGGTGGGCTGGGGTCCTTTTTTTTGAACTATTTTAGGAAGCTGTGGAAAGGTCTGCTCTTTGATTTGCATGCAGGTACAATGTGTTTTTGTTTGACGAAAACAATTTTTTTTTAATGTCTTTAGAGGTTTAGCTACATTTTATATTAAAATGGACATAAACTGGAACCAGTTGCCATCCAGTCACCTCTGACTCATGGCAATCCCGTGTGTGTCAGAGAGAACTGTTCTCTATAGGGTTTTCAATGGCTGATTTTTCAGAAGTAGATCATCAGGGCTTTCTTCTGAGGCACCTCTGGGTGGACACGAACCGGCAACCTTTCAGTTTGGAGCTGAGTGCATTTGCACACCTGGGGACACCATACCCAGATATATTAGGATTAGGTTCAGTTGTGAAAGACAGAAAACCCAAAATAAGAATTAATTTCACCATCTCTAGAATTCTGGGCAGAATGTCCAATTCAGAGAATGCTCATGGTGTTGAGGCCAGGCTGGTTTCACCCTGTGGCACCAGCATTGGGCCTTTACTCTCAGGCTCACCTTTGGGTCAGGATGGAGGTATGCATGCTCTTACACTTCATGTTACTGGTAGCCCTTTGTCACATGACATAGCAGAGGTTGCTGGGAAGTAAAGTCTGTTCCTACAGGGGATGCTGGGAAATGAAGTCTATTCCTGCAGGTTGTTGTTAGGTGTCATCCAGTTGTTCCAGACTCAGAGCGACCCTGTGTCAACAGAACGAAACCTTGCTCGGTCCTACACCATCCTCACAATCCTTGTTATGCTTGAGCGCATTGTTGCAACCACTGTGTCAGTCCATCCTGTTGAGGGACTTCCTCTTTTTCGCTGACCATCTACTTTAGCAAACATGATGTCATTCTCTAGCGATGGATCCTTCTTGATAACATGTCCAAAGTATGTGAGATGTAGTCTCGCCATCCTTGTTTCTAAGGAGCATTCTAGTACTTCTTCCAAGGCAGATTTGCTCATTCTTTTGACAGTCCATGCTATATTCAATATTCTTCGCTCACACCATAATTCAAAGGTGTCAATTCTTCAGTCTTCCTTATTCATTGGCCAGCTTTCACATGCATATGAGGTGATTGAAAACACCATTTCGGTCATGTGCACTTCAGTCTTCAAGGTGACATCTTGGCTTTTTAACCCTTTAAAGAGGTTTTTTGCAGCAGATTTGCCTAATGCAATACGTCATTTGATTTCTTGACTGCTGCTTCCTTGGGTGTTGACTGTGGATCCAAGTAAAATGAAATTCTTGACAACGTCAATCTTTTCTCCGTTTATCATGATGTTCCTTATTGGTCCAGTTGTGAGGGTTTTTCTTTTCTTTATGTTGAGGTGTAATCCATACCGAAGGCTGTGATCTTTGATCTTCATCAGTAAGTGGTTTAAGTCCTCTTCACTTTCAACAAGCAAAGTTGTTTCATCTGCCTATCACAGGTTGTTAATGAGTCTTCCTCCAATCCTGATGCCCCATTCTTCTTCATATAGTCCACCTTCTCAGCATACAGTTTGAATAAGTATGGTGGAAGGATACAACCTGACGCACACCTTTTCTAACTTTAAACCACACGGTATCCCCTTGCTCTATTTGAACAATTGCCTCTTGATCTATGTACAGGTTCTTCATGAGCACCATTAAGTGTTGTGGAATTCCCATTCTTCGAAATGTTATCCATAATTTAAGATCTACACAGTCTAATGTCTTTGCATAGTCAATAAAAATGAGCACAATTAAGTGTTGTGGAATTCCCATTCTTCGAAATGTTATCCATAATTTAAGATCCACACAGTCTAATGTCTTTGCATAGTCAATAAAAATGAGCACAATTAAGTGTTGTGGAATTCCCATTCTTCGAAATGTTATCCATAATTTAAGATCCACACAGTATAATGTCTTTGCATAGTCAATAAAAATGAGCACAATTAAGTGTTGTGGAATTCCCATTCTTCGAAGTGTTATCCATAATTTAAGATCCACACAGTCTAATGTCTGCATCGTCAATAAAACACAGGGGGCTCTGGGAAATGAAATCTATTCCTGCAGGGAATGCTGGGAAATGAAGTCTGTTCCTGCAAGGGATGCTGGGAAATGAAATCTATTCCAGGAACCCATGTACTGGCTAAAACTTGTGTGTTTTATTATTATAAACATTTTCTATGACTATTTCATGTGGCTTTGCGGGTCACATGGCCTCTGTCACAATTACTCATCTCTGCTGTTGTTGTGTGAAAGCAGCCATATACAGTATGTAAACAAGTGGGCATTCCTGTGTGCCAATAAAACTTTATGTACAGAAACAGGTGGCAGGCTGATTTAGCCCACTAACTTGACCTCTGCTTTAGAAGATGGGTAGAACAGATACTGGGGATAGCTAGTAGCTTCTACAACACCAGATGATAAATGTATTAGCAACATTAACTTTAGTAAGTTCCCTCCTCCATCTTTTTAGTATAGTTAGTTGCAAGCAAAATTACCAATAGTTAAAATCAGCAAAATGATGTAGTTGGTATAACCATCTAGAAAATAAATCTCTCCAGCCATCCCAAGAACCTCAACAACAACCATAGCCTCTACTCCAGTTACCCTACTCCTACTACTTTTGACTAAGAAGAGCACAGTCCTGGGAAGTTAGTCTGAAAAATAAATTTAGCAGAGGTGAAAAGTGATATGCCTGGGACTGCTTTTTGAAGGAGAGCAAAAATAGGAAACAACCTGGAAATCTAACTACGGGGGATAGTTATTTGTACTACAAAAACTGACTTAAAGCCTAGGAAATACACGAAAAAACCCAATAACAAGTGTATGTTCAGTGTAATCAGTGTGCCAAAAATGTATGCATATGGACAAGAACTTCAAGTGTATAAGGATACTGACATCTGGGGTTTTTTTCAATTAAAAAGTCCACTAAAGATTTTTAAAGCTAAACTACCTGATGAGGTCTGGAATGCATCTCAAGGGACACTCTCGCTTTCTGATATTGGGAGTAGAGACTGATACCATCTTGGTGCAGGTTGGTACAGTTTGCAGGGCATTTTGGCAATATGTATCAAAGCCTTAAACTTTCATCCAGAAATTCCACTTGCAGGAATTTATCCAAAAGAAATAAACAGAAACATATTATGTACAAGGATATTTATTGCAATATTATTATATTTAATGACAGAAGACTTCAGACCACGAAACAGTAGAGAAAATGGCTAAATAAATTCGAGCATAACAATTTGATGGGTTACTGTGTTGCTTTTCAACATGTTAAAAAAAATTTATTAACAAAAGAACAATGCTCATGATATGCTACATGGAAAAATATATATCATATGTGTTTATCTATCTGTATGATGTAAATCATCCTAATTTTGCACATGTATGTACACCAAAATGTTGGTGGTGATTATTTCTGGCAGGTGGGATTATGAACAGTTTTTATTTTCTTCTTTAGACTTTTATATATGTTTTTTTAGCATTTAGAGATTACTGTCCGAATCAGGGGAAACAAAACAAAAACTAGTAAATGTTATTTTTTAAAACCTATTTAATGCTTATGGAAGAAAGCAGAGATGTTCCTTGGCCAGGTTCTCTATGCCTCCCGCAGTCATCACAGAAAATTTCTCCAAGCTGACCTGCCTCCAGAAATAAAGATGTAGTGTAGGGCAACTTTGCTTTTGCTCTTCTTGCTGACTCTTGTTTTTCTGTGGTAAAAACTCCGATTCTTGGTACTGTACCTGGTGTGGGTGTGGACACAAATTGTAAAGAACTTCCTCCTGGCTCACTGGGGCAAAGTTCTTCAGGAGCAGCTTCCCCGGGCCCTCCCTGCTCAAGGCAGGAGTACTTTAACCAAACCACCTAGTTTTTCCTCACCAGCTCGCCTCACTCACCCTTGCTGCCTTTTTGCTAAGCCCTCCTCAGAGGGCAGGAATTTCTCTGGCTTTTATGCTTTCTCAGCACCGTGTACAATTTTATAGTGTGACAATTATTACTTAGTATTACTTGTTTGTAGATTCGTTTTTCTTAAAAGCTGACACTAATCATGTTACTTCACTGCCTAAAACCCTCCAATGCTGCTTCCCTGCCCACAGGATAAAGTCCAGAATTCTTTATAATGGCGTCAAACGGGCCACCGTTGAAACGTGGGCCCTGCTTTCCCTTCAGCCTCCTCTCTCCTGATCCCTGCCTGTACTCTATGCTCTATACATTGACTAAAGTTCTTCAAGCTTCCCGAGGAGTCTTATTCTCTCTTGCCTAAGAACTTTCCCCATCCTCTTCCCTCTGCCCCAACACCTCTTCCCATCCTTCTCCTTCTCATCACTGGGATAATTCTGACTTGTCCCTCAGTCTCACAAGTTAGCCACTGTTCGTGGGAAGACTGTTACCAGTCCAGGTGCTTCCTAGGTGAGCACATGTGCTGCATCCTACACGAGATTGTGAGCCTGTACCCTCGCTCCGCCCCCAGCTAGGTCACAACCTTTCTGAAGACGGCATTCATGTCTGTATGTTGTATTTTTGGTCCTTGAGTCTACTCAGCACAGCAACTGAGACATAATAGGAACTCAGTACATATTTATTGAAAAAACTGTACTCTAGGGTAGAAAGAGGATGCAGTCAAGGAGTCATCATGCAATAGAGAACACAGAGGAGGAAAAAGACCATTCAAAGTGTGTGTGAAACACAAGGCCAGAGACATGGACAGTCAGGCTACTGGGGGTGCCACACATGGAACCCAGACGGGGGTGTGCTGTGTTGGGCAGCCATCCTGGAAATTTTTCAAAAGCCTGAATCTTGAAGTCCAAGTTAATCAAGCAGAGAAAGAGAATGAGAATGAACAGAGGAAACAAACCCAGTGGTAAGAAAGAAGGGGGACTATTTGTGGAGCTGTAAATAATTTAGTATCGAGATAAGCTGGGGCCGCACCATGAGGGACTGTTATGGATTAAATTATGTTCCCCCAAAATACGTGTTGGAATCCTAACCCTTCTTACCTGTCTGTTTGGAAATAGGGTTTTCTTTGTTATATTAATAAATAGTGTGAGTTCTAAATCTAATCACTTCTGAGTTATAAAAAGAACAGATTAGACACAGAGATACACATTGGGGAAGACAAATGCCATGTAAAGATAGACTACAAGCCAAGGAATGCCCTGGACAACCTACAAGGAAGGAGTGACATGACCCAGATCCTGACTTCTTGCCTCCAGAACTGTGAGAAAATAAATTTCTATCTCTAAAACAAACCAACCAACAAAAACCTCCTATCTTGCTTCTAACCTTGGTAAGGGGCATACATAAATATTAATAGATTAATATGCATATATGCAGATCCTTTTTCTCCATTTCTTCTCCCTCAAAAAGAGGGGAGGGAAGAGAAAAGAGAGGGAAGAATAACAGAGAACAGAATCGGGTGACCAAAAGATGCCCAGACATTAATACAGAAAAATTAACATAGAAATCAATGCAGAAATACTAATATAGAAATTAATATAAAAAGCAAAAATGCTTAACCTTAGTAACTAGTGACGCTTGCCCTTTGTGAATCTCATCTGTTTGAGCCTAAGGAAAAAATTTAAAAAGAACATTTAAAATGAGGTAAATTATTTTCTTTGCTTTCCAAAACCGACGACGGCTTCCTCCAATTGCAGGTCATTGCAGCAAAAGCGTTTGGGGGGGAAGGGCCATTTAAAGTTGAATCTGTCATTAACTAAGTATTCACTGGGATCTCATAAATAATTTTAAGTAAAAGGGCTGTCACATGTGTTTAAGGTCATTATTTCACGTTAAAGCAACCCCCAGTCTTTTCCAGTAGAAAAATCTTACCATAAAAAGGAGAACTGAGATTTCTCAAGGTGGGAAGCCTCTGGAGCCTGCCCCACGCAGACACATCAGAGCCAGCTGCCACGCACAGCCGTCATCTGGGAGGATAATTCGAGGTCTCTCAAGGCGAGAGGTCTCTGAACAATATAGATACATATTATTTCAAGAAGATTTGCTGGGTGTTTTAATTTCCAAGATAAATTGTAATATTTTCTGCTACCTAAAAATCTGACATCTGTGTTGAAATATAACAGCCCAGGTGTCATTTAGTTTCTTCAACAGTTATTTATTGAGCCCATCCAGCATGTCAGGCCCTGTCGTAGCTTCTTAGACAGAGCAGGGCACCCAAGTACCTGCCCCAAAGGCTCCATCCTAGTTGTAGAGGCAGGCGGTAAAAATGCACCATTCAGCATAAGCAATGGCGACTATAATCTGCAACAGGAAACAGACAAATATACAGTGACAAAGTTGTGACACATTTTATGGACAGTGTGTTTGTCAGCTTTCTCCAGAGAAACAGAATCAGTAGGGGATATATATATATATATATATATATATATATATATATATATATATATATATATATGAATGTATGTTGTTGTTGTTAGGTGCCATTGAATAGGTTCCGACTCATAGTGACCCTATGCACCACAGAACCAAACACTGCCCAGTCCTGTGCTATGCTCACAATCGTTATTATGCTTGAGCCCATTGTTGCAGCCACTGTGTCAATCCATCCTGTTGAGGGTCTTCCTCTTTTTCAATAACCCTCTACTTTACCAAGCATGATGTCCTTCTCCAGGGACTGATCCCTCCTGATAACATGTCCAAAGTACGTGAGATGAAGTCTCACCATCCTTGCTTCTAAGGAATATTCTGGTTGTACTTCTTCCAAGACAGATTTGTTCATTCTTTTGGCAGTCCATGGTATATTCAATATTCTTCACCAACACCACAATTAAAAGGCATCAATTCTTCTTCAGTCTTCCTTATTCATTGTCCAGCTTTCACATGCATATGAGGCAATTGAAAATACCATGACTTGGGTCGCGCTCACCTTAGTCTTCAAGGTGACATCTTTGCTTTTCAACACTTTAAATCGGTATTTTGCATCAGATTTGCCCAATGCAATGTGTCTTTTAATTTCTCAACTGCTGCTTCCATGGGTGTTGATTGTGGATCCAAGTAAAATGAAATCCTTCACAACGTCAATCTTTTTTTTCATTTATCATGATGTTGCTTATTGGTCCAGTTGTGAGGATTTCTGTTTTCTTTATGTTGAGGTGTAATCCATACTGAAGGCTGTGGTCTTTGATCTTCATCAGTAAGTGCTTCAAGTCCTCTTCACTTTCAGCAAGCATATATATATCTATATAAGACCTACAGCTGCCAACCAGAAGGTCAGCAGTTGGAATCCACTGGCTGCTCCTTGGAAACCCTATAGGGCAGTTCCACTCTGTCCTATAGGGTCACTATGAGTAAGAATCAACTGGAAGGCAATAGGTTTGGCTTTTTTTTTATATATACATATATATAGATCTACACCACCCGTCTGTCTGTTTGTCATACTGTGGGCTTATGTGTCGCCGTGATGCTGGAAGCTATGCCACTGGTAGGTAGTTCAACTACCAGCAGGGCCACCGATAGTGGACAGGTTTTAGCAGAGCTTCTAGACTAAGATAGCCTAGGAAGGAAGGCCTGGTGATCTACTTCCAAAAATCATCCAGTGGAAACACTGTGGATCACAACACAATATTGTTAGATATAGTTCTGGAAGATAAACCCCCTAGGTTGGAAGGCACTCAAAATTCACAGTGGCTGCAAAAATGGACTCCAGCAAAGCAATGACTGTGAAGATGGTGCAGGACCGGGCAGCATTTCATTCTGTTGTACATTGGGTCACCATGAGTCAGAATTGACTTGACAGCAACTAACAGCAACAACATGTATAAATACATACAGAGCCTGGTAGCGCAATGGTTAAGCACTCAGCTGCTAACCGAAAGGTTGGCAGTTTAAACCCATCCAGCTGCTCCATGGGAGAAAGACCTGGCCATCTGCTCCCATAAAGATTATAGCTTAGAAAATCCAACACACATGCACACACACACACACACACACACACATATACTGAGAGAGAGAGAGACTGAGATTTTATTTCACAACAATAGCTAGTCAAGGGTTGGATTCAATGCTGGGAACATATCCTCGACACATCAACACAGCTGACCAGGCATCACAGTTGGAGGGCCACGTTCTCAGATTGGGGGAGGGAGGGGCTGTCTTCCTGGGGCAAGTGACCCTGAGCTGAGACCTGAAGGCTAGGAGGGAGCACGGCCAAGGTAGTTATCTTAGGCTGGGTTCTCTAGAGAAGCAAAACCAGTAAAGCGTATAAATATGTAGAGAGATTTATATCAAGGAAATGGCTCATGCTGTTACAGAGGCTGGAACATCCAAAGTCCATGGATCAGGATAGAGGCTTCTCCTAGTGCACGTAGCCACAGGGGCTGGCAAACCCAAGATCAGCAGGTCAGAGAGCAGGGCTCTTGCTCACAGGCTGTGAAGAGTGACATCGGCAGGCAAGACTGCAGGTAAGCTGCTAGCTCAAGTCCCAAGAACTGGAGGTCAGACAAACAGGAGCCAGCTGCAGGATCCAGAGCAGGCAAAAACCAGAATGTTCACTTATATTTGGATGCAGGCCACACGCCCGAGGAAACTCCCTTTTAACTGATTGGCTACTCGCAGCAGATCCCATCATGGGGGTGATCACATATCAAATCTCAACAGGGAAGTGATCACAACATTATACAACTGCCAAAACACTGAGAATCATGGCCCAGCCAAGTTGACACACAAACTTAACCATCACAGTGGGTGAGGGCTTGAGGAGGAGGTGGGGATAGAGTGTTCCAGGTGGGAACAGACTTGTGAGGCCCAGAGGTGGGGATGCCAGGTGAGAGAGTGTGAGGCATTTTAGGAACACCAACGGAAACGGTCAGTGTGGTTGGAGCAGGAACTGAGGAGAGCGTGAGGGGAGAGGCAGTGGGGTCAGAGGCCTGAGGTGAGCAAGCCAAAAAAACCAGACCCATTGCCGTTGAGTCGATTCCAACTCATAGTGACCCTATAGGACAGAGGAGAACTGCCCCATAGGGTTTCCAAGGAGTGGCTGGTGAATTTGGACTGCCCACCTTTTGGTTAGCAGCTGTAGCTCTTAACCACTGTGCCACCAGGGCTCCTTGAGGTGAGCAGAACTGTGAAATAACTAGGTGGAGGTGATGCAAGAAAGGCTACAAGGGTGGACCAATGCTGGGGACATGGAGGGGTACTCTGCTGAACCTGCGGTCACGCATTTCAGTGATACCAGTCTGTAGGGCAATCTGATGTTCTGAAGTGCAGCTCGGCAGGCCCAGTGTACAAAGCAGAAAGCTCAGCTAATCCAACGGGAGGTTTGCCGGTTGCTGGCGGGGGGTGGGGGGCGGACAGTGGGGATGAAGTTTCGGAGGAATCTAGGCTGGGTGGGGAAGGAGGGGAGATATCGTTCTTGTTGGTTGCCATCAAGTGGGTTCCACCTTGGGAACTTTCTGTACAACAGAAGAAAACACTGCCAGGTCCGGTGCCATTTTCATGATCTTTGGTCTGTCAAGTCCACATTGCGGCCACTGGGTCAAGGTGGGGAGATGCGAGGGGATGATTCTTGCTCTGACTCTCGATGACTCTGCCACTTTGGGTAGGTCACCATGTGCCTCTGAGCTTCAGGTTTTGTCTCACCTGTAAGTGGGGTGTTGGCTAGATGATGGCTAACATCCCTTCCAGTTCTAGAATTCTGTGGTTCTGTTCTGCAAAAACATGGTATTTTCTTGAGACAGGTGGTCCCAGAGCTCAGCCCTTCTAGGAGACACCTGCTCTGGCTTATCCTCCTCCATCGAGCAGAATAGGCTGCACATTCTTCTGAAATTGTCTTTGACAAGATAACCACAGAACGGCCATAGCTGGCCTCAGCCGGCTTTAGCAGGTTTTCTCACCATCTTAACACTTTTAGTGACCTATTAGCTCACTAAGTGCAAAATACGTATAAGCACCCCCCTCTGAGTAGAGACTTAACATGCTAATGAAGGAAAATGTACCTCTTCCTCCATCCCAGGGTATCGAATCCTTGTCTAGAGAAAATGCATAGTCATCTCCAAGCTCTGGGTGCCTGCATAGAGGTCAGTCCTGAGTATTCATGATGAATTTCCTTGTCTGCTCTCTGTAAAAGCCCACCTCCCCAAGCTGCCTATGAGCTTTGACAAGAAGCCCAGCTGCAGCTGAAAGCTCTGCTACTCACTTTGTCATTGTCATCTAGAACCCTCTTCCAGCAAGGAAGGGAGGAGTCTGCACTGCAGGAGCCACTTGCAGGTTAACCCTGAGAAGAAAGCCTTCTAAAGATGAATAAGCACTGTAATTAGTTAACCCACTTCCTAGCTAAATTCTGAGAATGTCTACATAGAAATCTATTTGAAAAACTGATTTTTCAATTCATTAAAAAAAAGGGGAAGTTTTCAGTTTTTGAAAGACGGACAGCTATAAACCAATCAGATTTTTGGCATGAGTGCCCCATGAGAAGAGACTGCAGTTTGGGGCAAGGCAGTTTCCTGTGGCTGAGAGCAATTCCCAATGAAAGACCTGGCTATAAGCTTTCATAGCTGGTCTTGCTGGCAGCTGGAGGATAGCTGCATTGGTCCTGAGGAGGAAACGCGGGTGGAGCAGCACAGTGTCCATTACAGTCCACCCCTTTAGCTGCTCAGCCCCACTTGCTTAAAAGTTTATCCTACGAGGAGCAGCTACTCTAGGATTCTGGTCAGCCTTATTTCCTGGGGAACTTACAAGGGAAGAGTTAGTGGGGTGAACTATGGCCCCTGGTGCAATGGTTGATCTCCAGGCAGTGACTGATGCTTATCAGCCCCTCCTCTACTGCCCATTCCAGGCTCCCCATTTCCTTGGTCAGTGCTCCTGCTGATCTGTGTGACTTGCCCAGTTAGGTGATTCTGACTTCATCACTGAAGGGTGTAAGCCTTGTCACCTTGCTCTTCTGGGGTGGTGTCTACTATACTTGTCCACATACCTTTAAAGCTGAGCACGGGAGCACCAAGAGATGTCCCAGTGGATCACTTGAGTGCCAAACCGATGGCACAGGTGTGTAGCAGCAGAACTACCTGCCTACCTCCTACTGATGATCAGAGGCAATTTTCCCTGCCAACATGATGATGCCTTTCCTTGTCTGCTGGACTCTTGGCACAAGGAGCCAAAAGTGACTGGGCAGTAGCAGTGGCTTAAAGTCCAGTGAAACTGTACTGGATCTCTAGGTGGAGGCGTTGTTCCTTGGAGAACGAGAACCTCTAGATTCCCAGTGCTTAAAGTGGTAGCTCAGGAAGCACAAATCCCCTAAACCGATGTCTAGGGGTGATGGAAAACGGGGCCCCATCTACTTCCACCTCTGGTTCCCTGGAACCATGTAGTCTACCTGTTGGGGACCTAGAGACATATCATGGCTGTTGAGTCATGGAGGGTGAGCTCCACCCTCGCAGTGTCATCTCCAAGTGGTGCCTCAGCTGCATCTATAAGCGGACCTTCCTCTGCTCCATCAGGCCAGTGGTTTCATGGTGGTGTGGAATGAGATAGGACTTGTGGATCACATGGTCACGGGCCCATTGCTACACCTCCTTTGCTGTAAAGTAGATCCCCTGGTCTCATTTTGTTATGAGAGATGTTATGTCAGTGGATTTTATGTCAACACTCTAAGTGCTGGCTGAGGCATTGGGGGCTGGTGAGGAAAATCCATACCTAGAATATTAGCATCCCAACAGAGATGTATTTCCATCTTCTCCGAGTGGAAGGGGTCCAGTGTAGTCAACCTGCTACCAAATGGTTGGTATCCTCAAAGGGTAGTGCCACACTGGGGCTGGCCATTTCAACATTCAGCAGCAGCAGTAGCTAAATCAGCCATGAGTGGGGCCCCAGCATGTGCAGCACCCTTACATCAGTTCCATGACCTGTCAGGTCAGGGTTGTCATAGCGAGGAAGACCAAAGGCAAGCTGTTATGTATTGAGTTGTGTCCCCCCAAAAGTATGTGTTGTAAATCCTAAACCCCGTATCTGTGTCTATAATCCCCTTTGGGAATAGGTTTTCTTTGTTATGTTAATGTAGCAGTATTAGTGTAACATGTGTCTTAAATCAATCCCTTTTGAGATATAAAAGAGTGGTTTAAGCAAGCAAAAAAGATGGGGAAGATAGATGCCATGCCACATGAGATCTTCAAGGAACCAAGAAGCAGAAGCTAAAAAGAGACAGGGACATCCCCCAGAGCCAACAGAGAAAGCCTCCCCCTAGAGCTGGCACCCTGAATTCAGACTTCTAGCCTCCTAAACCATGAAAAAAATTTTCTGTTTGTTAAAGTCACCCACTTGTGGTATTCCTGTTACAGCAGTACTAGATAACTAAGACAGAATTTGGTACTGGAGAGTGGGGTGCTGGTTTAACAGATACCTAAAATGTGGAAGTGGTTTTGCAATTGGGTAATGGATAGAATCGGAGGAATTTTGATATGCTTCGTAGTAAGGCCCTAGATTGCCTTCAAGAGACTGTCGGTAGTATTACAGATGTCAAAGGCAGTTCTAGTGAGGGCTCAGAAGGAAGTGAGGCAAGCTATAGAGAAAGTCTCTATCATCTTAGAGAATACATATGGCACCATCAACATAATGTTGCTAGACATGTGGACATTAAATGTGCTTCTGTTAAGGCTTTAGAGAGAATGATGAACATATGACTGGACAATGGAGGAAGGTTGATGGTTTTTTATGCAGTGGCAAAGAATTTGTCTAAATTATGCTGAAATGTTTGGTGGAAGGTAGAACTTGTAAGTGATGAACTTGGATATTTGCCTGAGATTTCAAAGTGAAATCTTACAGTAGAATGCAGGAGGAAAGAGATGGACTTAAAAATGAATTGTGCAAATGAAAACAGAACTTAAAGATTTGGAAAATTCTGTACAAACTAAGGACATGTGCCCTAAAACTCTCACCAAGGACTTGGTGACTCAATCTTTTGTTAAAGATATTAAGCCTGTGACTGATGGATCTAAGCAAATACCATAGCAGAAAACCCATCAGCTTAGACAGAAGGGGACAGAGACAGAACAAAATGAGGAAAAGCTGTCTTCCTCTTGGAATTCTACAGGCAGGAAACACACCAAAGCAGCTACATCTGTTGTCCTCCAAGAAAAGAAAAGGACCATCCCTGGAACAGTTCATAGATCAGCAGAACTGTTGGAAGGAGCACAGAAAGCAAAGCTGCATAAGTTTCAAAGGATGAAGCCATGGTCTCCAAGGTCTCAGAGGGTGGAGCCATGGCCTCCTTAGTTTCAAAGAGTCGGATCTTCACCAACTTGATACCAGAGTGTGGGACTGCCATTCAGGTGGGCCAAGAGAATGACAACTGCCCAAAGCTGAAGGGGCAGGGCTTCCATGCCTAAGGGCAGTAGCCTGCCAGGATTGAGGGGATTGGGTCACCACTTAGATGGACTATGAGAATGGGGCTGCCCAAAGCTGAGGGGGCAGAGTTGCCATCCCAGTGGGCCTGGAAGGCAGGGCTGAAGCCCAGGGCCGAGGGGCCTCCACCCAGAATCCAGAAGGGGTGGCCAACATCCAGAGTGGAGGGTGGGGTCATTGCCCAGGTGGTCTCAGAGAACTGAGGATTATTTTAAAGCCTTGAGAGTGAATGTAAATTGTTCTGCTGACTTGCTTGATGTCTGTTATCCCTCTTTGCCTCCAATTTCTCCCATTTGTAATGGAAATGTCTTCTTTGTGCCTATTCCACCATTGTTCCTTGGAAGCGGATAACTTGTGTTCTAGATTTCACAGGTTCACAGATGAAGAAGAATTTTGCTCCAAGATGGAATACACCTAAAGTCTCACCCGTATTTGATTTAGATGATTCGGAAGATGAGATTTTGGATTTGGAGTTGATTTAAGACTTTTGGGGTGATGTATTGGGTGAATGTGTTTTGCATGTGGGAAGAAAGTGAATTTTAGGGGGCCAAAAGGTGGAATGTTGTGGATTGTATTATGTCCCTCCCCAAATGTGTTGTAAATCCTAACCCCTATACCTGTGGTTATAATCTCATTTGGGAATGGGTTTCTTTGTTACGTTAATGTTGCAGGATTAGTGCAGGGTGTGTTTTAAGCAATCTCTTTTGAGATATAAAAGAGTAGATTAAGCAAGCAGAGAAGGGGGAAGATAGATACCATGCCACATGAGATCTCCAAGGAACCAAGAAACAGAAGCTAAAAGAGTCAAGGACCTTTCCCTAGAGCCAACAGAGACAGAAATCCTTCCCCTAGAGCTGATACCCTGAATTCAGACATCTAGCTTTCTAAAATGTGAGAAAATAAATTTCTGTTTGTTATAGCTGCCCACTTGTAGTATTTCTGTTATAACAGCAGTATATAACTAAGACACAGGCATAACTCTGAGGTTTGTCCATGTAAATGAATAATTTCTTTTAAAAGGATCAGCACAAAGCTGGTTTCTATGAGGCAGAGGTTAAAGATGTCCCAAATGTTTAACTTTTCCAAGCGGCTGTACCACTCCATCATCTCTAACATCAACTACTCCCTCTCCCCTCGGTACTCTCCCTGCCATCTTTGGGTTCCCTAATTCACTGCAACATCTCACAGAACTCATGAACCATATAACGGAAGGACTCACCTGGTTGTGGAGGCTGGCAAGTGCCAAATTCATGGTCAGGCGTAGACTTCTCCCTGGCCCTCAGTCTCAGCCCAAAGGCACTCAGCTTTCTCACTCCGTGGGCCGGGAAGCCCACTGCACCGTCTTCTGCGGGTCTGTGCTGTGGGTGTCTCTTTCTTTGGTGGTGATGGGTTCTCCTTTCTGTGCTGGAACTGACTCTCTTTTAAGGCAAAACTAACCAATCCCCTCAGTGGGCCACAATTATCTTATTTGCACAGTCCTGCCCAATCAGCTGGGTGGGAGTCACAAGACCAGGGCTAGAAAGGCCACACACAAAAGTAACTCATCACACTGCAAGCACCCCGCTGGCTTCTCTACCCGTGGCTCTTTCATATTTGTAGGATAACTTCCCCCTCCCAAGCATTTTACCAGTCCAAAACAGTCATTAAAAATTAGTCCTTCAATAGGGCAAAGAGTCCAAAGGCTAAGTTTACTCAGGTACCAGCCATTCAGGTCTGCTGCGGGTTTCCATCTGATCTGGCCAGGTTCTCCAAAAGTCATCTTTTCTTCACTCTTTCTGGCCTCTGATGAAATTCAGCTGAGACATTATTCCTTTGCTTGAGTCTCTCTCAAGATATCAGCATAATTTTAGGTTTCCTCCGCTGCATAACCCATTTATTCATTCCTTTACCTTCAGCTATTATTTCTCCTTCCTTCTATTTGTCATTTATATTTGCCCAAACTTTTCCACCTTGGGAAGAGACATCAGGTTCAGCTGCTGTGCTAGTCCAGATTGCTGCTAGGAAGACCAGTTTAGCCAATGCTTCCCCCTCAGTCCACTCCCATTCATGTTGCGTAGGGTTACATAGGTACAGCACTAGCAGGCTATCTTGTCCACTAGGCAATCTGGCAGTATTCACTGTCAACCTCAATTTTGCCAGATGAGGGGAAGGTATAATCCATCCCATCAGGCCCTTGGGAATTCTGACATACACGTTCAGGGGTATAGTTACAGTCTCTTGCTTAAGGGTCACCCCTGCTTCTGGCACCCGCCGCTACATCCCTGGTCCTGGAATCGCAGCACCCAGCAGAAAAAACAAAAAACAAACAAACAAAAAAAAAATTTTAGGTGATGTGGGGAAGAACTGTACAATGGCACCTGCATCCTCCCTCACCCCTCTTCCCCAGATCCCCCAGAGAAGTGTAGGAATCTGTCCAGTAGTGATCCTCCCTTTGTCCTCCTCATGTTGAGTGTGAGCCAGCCCTTCATGCTGTTATCTTCCCCCATTTTAATAACAAACGTTTCAATTGCCCATTCCAGTTCTCTATCAAACCATTACTCTGAGGGAGGTATGCAACACGGTATGCCTATTTAATATGATGTTTCTTGGCTCATTGCTGCACCCTGTGGGCTGTAAAGTGTGTTCCTTGGTCTGATGAAATATAACTTGGTGGCCCAAATTGGTACAGTATCTTTTGTTCCAATCCCTTAATCATATTTTTGGCATTTGCATCTGTCATGGGATATGCAAAGCCCAGTCCAGAGTAAGTATCTATTCCTGTGAGGACCCATTTGTAGCCACTTGGTGCCACCGGCATCATTGTCCAATACAATCAACTTGCCGGCTATGTGCAGGGCCTTCACCCCAGGGAATCTGCCCCATAGCCATCTCCAATCTCTGTCTTTCTTGCTGGCAGATGGAGTAGTTCTTACTGGCATTCTGTGCCTCAAAGGATGCAAGAAGGATGTGTCTAGATTTAGCCCATCTCTACATTACTGCAGCACCCCCATATCTGTTCAGTTCATGGACCTAACTGGCCACCTCAAGTGAGTGTACAGCAGGTTGACTTGCTGATTCCAATTGCCTTCAGATCCAAGAAGGGGGGTTTTCCGATGGGCATCGACATGCCCTACTCTGTTATGCCCTCTAAGTTCCCAGAGAGCTTTCCATAGGTTCATTCCCTGCGTGGGTGGCCCCTTAATAGCATAATTTTCCATTGCTCATTTGCCTGACCATATTGCCAGGCCGTTGGCCACTACCCATGAATTGGTAAAAATCCAAACATATGGCCTCCATCATGGCTAGGAAAACAGCATGCAGTTCAGCCCATTGAGCTGACCTGTTCTTACCTTCTTCAATCAGAGTTTTTCCATCTGCTCATCTTAACGCAGCAGCTTTCCACATCATATGTTGTCCGTGTACCCTGGAACTGTCATCTGTAAACCAAGCAGCTTTCTGCTGGTCAGCAGAAAGTTGTTCATATGGCACTGTCCATGTAACAATGGGCTCTGACAGCTTCTCAGGTGGTTCCAGGGTAGGACCTATGGGAAAAGAGGCTACCTGCTCATGGATACAGTGGGTACCTCCCTGCATTAGCTTGTAGCTTGTTCTTGTATGAACCATTTCCATTTTATTATGGAACTATTTTAGGCACTGCCTTCCTTATTAAAGTGTTTCTCTAACATCACTCAAGACATTATAGGTATTTCAGATCTCATGATGATTTTATGTTTTTCTGTCATTGAGGCAGTCTCAGTCAATGCCCAATAGCAGGTGAGTAATTGTCTTTCAAATGGCGTGTATCATGCTGCAGCATCTGAAAATTTCTAGTCCAGAATCCCAGTGGTTGCCTAGGGCAGTGCTCTCAGGTTTTTGCCATAAGCTCTAGTCTGCATAAGCATATGTGGCAGACACCTCCAAAATCATGTCTGAATGTGGATCATAAGGGCCTAAAGGCAGGGAAAGTGAAACCACTTTTTGTAATTCAGACATAGCCTGCTGTTGCTCTGGCCCCCATTCGAGTGCGGTTTTCTTCTGAGTGGTTTTATGGATAGGGGCCAGCAATATTCCCAGATGTGGAATATGTGTTCTCCAAATTCCAAATAAACCAACCAAACATTGGGCCTCCTACTTAGTCTTGCGGTAGGTAGCGACAACAACTTATTCTTAGTTGCCTATGGAATGTCATGGGTGGCTCCTGCCCAAGTTATTCCCAGAATTTCACCATTTGGTCAGGGCCCTGGATTTTTGCTGGATTTATTAACCAGCCTCTTTGGTCATGTGGGCCACCACTGTATTCAAATCAGCCCTAGCCTGTTCTTCAGTGCTTGATAGTAACATAATATCGTCAATGTATGTATCATGGTACTTGATATCTGTACCAAGTCCAAGTCTCTTCTAACCAAACTATGACAGTAAGCTGGTGAACTCAGGTAACCCTGTGGCAATGTAGTAGAAGTAAGCTGAGATCCTTCCCTCATGAAAGCAAACTGCAGCTGGCTTTTTTCTGAGACTGGCATGGAGAAAAAGGCATTTGCAAGGTCAATCACTGAGTACCAGTCTCCTTTAGCTTGCTGTATTTTCTCCACCGTTGATACCATGGAACAGATGAAGCCACAGGTGGCACTACTTTATTTAGGCCTTGATAGTCTACTATCAGCATCCATGAGCCATCTGCCTTTTTCACGGACCATACAGGGCTGTTGTACAGAGAATTTTTTGGCACCAATACTCTAGCCTTTAGCATGTCTTTAATCAAGGCAGTAATCCCCTTTTGTTCACCAGGTATCCTGTACTGTTTCAAATTAACAACCTGAGTAGGTTCGGACGATTCTAATGGTTCCCATTTAACATGTCCAACCAATACTGGCCTAAGGGCAGACTTACATGTCTTTGGGTTTACACTATCAGGTAGAGGGAGTGTTCCCCAATTAGACATAATATCCATACCAATAATAAATTCAGGTAAGGGAGATGCAACTACTTCATACAAGATCTGTTTAAATCTTCCATTTCTCATCCAAACTTTCACCTTAGTCCCATCAACTGTTGCATTCCCATATCCCCCCAGTCTAACCTTAGGCCCTTTCAAGATTTTATTGACAGGTTTTGGGATCCCATTACATTGAGCTCCTGTGTCTAGGAGCCCCAAGAAGGTCTCTTCCCCACCCCCAGGCCATTTTCCCACATGTGAATATGGCCTCAGTTCCCCTTCTAAGGGCTGGACCAGAAGACCCTGACCCCCTCGTCAATCCTTATCTTGATCAACTAGCTGAGCCTCTGCGTCAAATGGTCCCAGGTGGGACTTCCCATCATTAAATACTTCACAGCTGGGGTGAATAGGATGGACTTGTTTAGGCCTCTTTAACATTGGGGGACCAGCAGACATTTCCGTTGGTCCACCCAACATCCTGTAGTGCTGTCTCAGAACCTTTGTCTCAACTTCATCAATGTCTGCTATATTCATCCCATTTCTTAGTAACAATCTAAAAATCTGTGTCCTGCTTGGGTAAGTTCTTTCCCCATTGCTTCTTCCCCATTCTCCTATAAATAACCTTTATGTGTCTTGCATCTGTAAGACCCATGTAGGGGAGCTGTGCCAACAGATCTGACAAGGCTTCTTGGATTGTTGCTTTGTTTCGCAGTAGCAAGGTTACATGTGGTGTCCCTGTAGAAAGGGATCCCTTTATTACCATATCTACCGTGACCTCTGTAAGGGCCATAGTCATTGGATGAATATCCTGATCACCGTAAAGCCATTCCAGCATGGTTTGCACAAGCAGCACATCAGCTGCTTCCTCTGGAGTGCTCCACTGGATATTTAGAGGTAGAGAGGGGCAGTTTCCCTTCTCAGGGTAAACAAATCTCACTGCAAATTTTATCCAGTCTATCAGGCTGGCCATCTCCTCTGGGTTAACCTGCTGTGTAAATGGATCTTGTATCATCATTCGTGACTGTTCCATAGTGAGTTGTGGGTCTTGCATCAACCCAAACATACACTTCCATTCTGCAGCATTCAAAACTAAAAACCCTGCCCCTAAGTTAATCAATCTCACCATCCATTTTAGTAACTGTTCCTTGGGAACTTGAAGATACTGATCTACAAATTGAAGCTAATCTTTTACACTATACTCTCTGGTTTCTGTAGTTTCTTGGTTTCACCCATTTCCCTCTGTCATGGATTGAATTGTGTCCCCTCAAAATATCTGTCAACTTGGCTAGGTCATGATTCCCAGTATTGAATAATTGTCTACCTTTTGTCATCTGATGTGATTTCCCTATGTGTTATATATTCTATTACTATGATGTAATAAGATAGATTAGTGGCAGTTATATTGATGAGGTCTGCAAGATTAGATAATGTCTTAAACCAATCTCTTTTGAGATATAAAAGAGAGAAGCAAGCAGAGAGACAGGGGCCTCATACCACCAAGAAAGCAGTGCTGGGAGCAAAGTGTGTCCTTTAGACCTGAGGTTCCTGCGCTGAGATGCTCCCAGACCAAGGGAAGACTGATGCATCACAAGGATCTTCCTCCATGGCCGACGGAGAAAGCCCTTCCCTGGAGTTGATGCCTTGAATCTGGATTTCTAGCCTACTGGACTGTGAGAGAATAAACTTCTGTTTGTTAAAGCCGCCCACTTGTGGTATTTCTGTTACAGCAGCACTAGATGACTAAGACAGGCTCCCCGGCTAGCTTCTTGGTTGTCAACGATAGTAGAGGAACTGCCTGTTGTTCTGACCCAATTTTTCCTTTCCAGGTCAGCTCTGAGACTAGCGGTCATAGCTCTGACTGTACAGGATCTGGACTTGGTTCAGCGCTAAAATCAGCCCCACATTCTTTTTCCCTGCCATTGCAGCTATTACAGAAACCAGGAAATTGTCTGCCTGAACCTTTCCTTATCACTCTGTATTTCCATATGCATCCAACCAGCCAATTCCTGAAGAGTTAGATCCACCCCTCCTAAATGCCATGAATAGCTTTTGCCTTGGGTAACTGATTGCAAGGTAACAGCTACTTCAATCCATGAGTGATTTTTATCTACCCAGAAACCAAAAGTTTCTCATTCTCCTGTTTGTCTCCTTTTTTCCCAAACCACATATTGCAGTGAGTCTGGGCCATTGCAGCGAAACCCATCATTCTGACACCAACTAAACGAATCATTTCTTTTAGAAGGATCAGCACAAAGCTGGTTCCTGTGGGGCAGAGGTTAAAGATGTCCCAAATGTCTAACTTTTCCAAGTCCCTGCACCACTCCATCACCCCAAACATCAACTACTCCCTCTCCCCTCAGCACTCTCCCTCCCATCTTTGGGTTCCCTAATTCACTCCAACATCTCACAGAACTCATGAACCATGTAAACAAAATGGCTCACTTAGTTGTGGAGGCTGTAAACTCCCAAATTCATGGGTCAGGCATAGACTTCTCCTTGGCCCTCAGTCTCTGCCCGTAGGCACTCAGCTTTCTCACTCCGTGGGCCAAGAAGCCCAGTGCACCATCTCCTGCAGATCTCTGCTGTGGATCTCTCCTTCTTTGGTGGTGGTGGGCTGGCTCTCTTTTCTGCTCTGGAATTGGCTCTCTTTTAAGGCAAAACTGACCAGTCCCCTCGGTGGGCCACAATTATCTTATTTGCACAGTCCTGCCCAGTCACCTGGGTAAGAGTCACAAGACCAGGGCTAGAAAGGCCACACACAAAAGTAATTAATTGCACCACACCATGTTATCGGGTGTACCAGTAGTCTGTTCCTTTTTATTGCTAGTAGTATTCCATTCTATGACACTACCACAGCTTGTTTATCCATTCATCTGTTGATGGCTTTGAGCTTGTTTCCGGTTTTTGACTATTATGAATAAAGCTGCTATGAACATTTGTGTACAAGTCTTTTTGTGAACGTACGTTTTCACCTTTCTTGGGTAAATATCTAGGAATGGAATTGCTGCAACTTATGATATGTATGCCTAACCTCCAAAAAGCTTCTCAAAGTGGCTGTACCAGTGTGGCTGAAATGTAGTGCTTGCAGAGGAGAGTGGTAAGCAATATGTCGGAGGTGTGCGTGCTAAGTGACAGGTGACTTGAATGCCATTGTCTGACTTTTACTTTGAGCAAGGATGGGGAGCCCCCGAGGGCCTTGGGCAAAGCCGTAATATAATCTGACTTATGTTTTCAGAGGATCACTCTGGCTACTCCTGAAGATAAACTACAAGGGGACAAAGGGGGAAGCAACAGGGTTTCCTGATGGATTGCTTACACGTTTTCTGATGGGTTGTGAACATGTTCTGAGAAAGTGATATCAAGGATGACACAAGGATTTTGAGCAACAAAAAAAAAAAAGTGGAGGTGCTGTTAACTAAGATGGAGGAAAGTATGAGTGGAGGGGGTTTTGTGAAGAAAGATTAGGGATTTATGTTTGAACATAAGACTCTTGACAAGTCTGTTAGATATCTGAGAGGAGATGCAAAGTAGGCATTTGGATACGTAAATCTAGAGCTGAGAGAACAAATCCAGGTTGAAGATACAGATTTGGGAGTTGTCAACATATAGATGTTATTTACGGTCTTAAGACAGGGTG
The DNA here is from genome assembly GCF_000243295.1 of Trichechus manatus latirostris. Lineage (NCBI taxonomy): Eukaryota > Metazoa > Chordata > Mammalia > Sirenia > Trichechidae > Trichechus > Trichechus manatus. Next base: position 908,593 of record NW_004444029.1, read on the forward strand.
AGACAACCAACAGAGTGAGAAAGACAGAGAAGAGGTCAAAGGATTTTCCAGGGGCATTTCAGTGCTGAGGTTGAAGAGAAGAGGAGGAACTAGGAGACTGAGGAGGAGCAGCCAGTGAGGTAGGAAGGAAGCCTGAAGTGAATTTTAAGGAGGAGAGAGGGATTACTGCATCAAGTGCTCCTGATGGGTCACGTGAGAGGAGGACTTGGCCATTTGGTAATATGGAGATGTTGGTGTATAGGTTTGCTTACCCTTTTCTAGTAACGTTTTTCTGTACAAAATGTATTAGTTTCCTGTGGCTGCCACAACAAAGTGCCACAAACTTGGTGGCTTCAAACAACAGAAGTTTATTGTCTCACAGCCCTGGAGGCAGGGACTCCAAAATCAAGGTGTTGGTTGTGTCCATTCCTTCCAAAGGCTCTGAGGGAGAATCCGCTCCATGTCTCTTTCCTAGCTGCCAGATGTTGCCTGTCATCCTTGGTGTCCTTGGCTTGTGGCTGCATCACTTCAATCTCTGCTTCAATCTTCAGATGGCCCTTTTCCCTCTGTGTCTGTGTCTCTTCTCCTCTTTTAAAAGAACACCACTCAGATTGGATTAGGGCCCACCCTACTCCAGCGTGACCTCATGTTAACCTAACAATAACGTCTACCAAGACCCTACTTCCAAACAAGGCTGTATCCACAAGTACCAGAGGTTAGGACTTTAGCATACCTTTCTGGGAACACAGTTCAACCCACAACATTAAGTGTGTATTATTTTAATAATTAGGAAAAGCAGAGTAAAATAATGGGAGTTGGGGAAACTGACACCCAGGGAAAGAAAGAATGAAGACAGAAGGACTGCCATTTTGCTGTTCCAGGTGGAAGGCATGCTGGCTCAGTCTCTGTCCTTCAGTGGCCAGTGCTAGTCCAAGCCCTGCTCAGACTCAGGCCTGGGACTAGGTACCAAGTTTGCTTGTATATATGTATGTGTATGTGTGTACATGTATGTGTGTATTGTGTATATATATGTGTGTTGTGTACATATAGGTGTGCATGTGTGTGCATATATGTGTATTGTATACATGTATGTGTATTGTGTACATATGTACATACATATATGTTATATGTATATATGTGTACATACATGTGTATTGTGTACATACATGCATGTGTATACATATGTATGTGTTATGTACATATATGTGTACATATATGTGTATCATGTACATATATGTGAGTATGTGTGCATATTGGTATTGTGTACATATGTGTGTGTGTGTACATATGTGTGCATTGTGTACATATGTGTGTACATATATGTGTATGTATCTCCTATCTGCCTTTAAACCACTTTGCCATCCTGTTGACTCCCTCATTAATGAATTACCTAGAACTTTGACACCTGTTCTCTGTGTATGTATTTTAAAACCAAAAAAAACAAACTCGTTGCCATCGAGTCGATTCTGACTCATAGCAACCCTATAGGACAGAGTAGGACTGCCCCATAGGGTTTCCAAGGAGCAGCTGGTGGATTCGAACTGCTGACCTTTTGGTTGGCAGCGTTTTTTAGAAGGTTCAAAAAGTCAATTAGCATAGAGTTTTAGCCTTGTTAGTATATTGATGCATGTGAGCTTGACTTATGAAAAATGTTTTTGTTGTTACAACCCCTGTGTAGATCAGCTACACCTACTTCATGTGCCCTCAGGCCCCTTCATCCTGCCGTCCAGCCGTCCCTGTCTGCTCTGCGCTTAAACTCGCTCCAGACTCGGGTGTTTCCTCGTCCTGGTTTGAACTTGGTGCTCTGGCTGCAGGCTCGCCTCTGGCCCCCACTCATCCTGGAGTGTGCTTTTCTACTCTGGACCAGCCTTTGGCACCTCCAGGTGACTGACCTCAGCTCAACCTGCTTCTGGCTTTGTTTCTCCTGCCCGTCGCTGGCTGGGAGAAGCCTGCCTTCTGCGGGGAGAGAGACAAGCAGGGTGTGGTTCACCCCGAAATAAAGATTATGTTACAGGAGGGAACAAACAGGTATGTTTTAACTTAACGTAGGTGTCGTTTTCATGACCTTCTTCTGTTTCTGATTTTGTTATGAAGGATTTGTTTTGCCAACATTAAGTGGAATATCCCAGAAGAAAGAGAGCTAGAGAAACAAACAAACAAACCCAACAACCTTGGTTGGCTGTCAGTGATTAAAGTAAAACTCTGCTTTATTTTTAGTTTCTTTTCCACTTTCTGTGCAAACAGGAAAGTGTGACCTGTGGAGACACTTGGGCCCAGCCTGGAGAGCTAGGACCGCTGAGCTGGGGTGCAGTCCACCCTGTTAACTATACTTCCCTCCATATATCCCGTGATGTCTTAACAAATATGTTATTGAAATAGTTCCACAAATTACAGCAACCCTGGCTTTAGAAGACTGGGAAATGGCCACTTTTAAACTGCAGCAGCTAATTTCCAGCATTTTACTAATCTGGTACTTAGACGAAAAGCTCCAGGGAATCATGTTGGAAATCGAGACACGCTTGCTTCTGGACTGCACCCGGAGCCTCTCATGCTTGTCTGTCGTCCTTAGCTGCCGTCCGGTTGACTCCGACTCATGGTGACCCCATGTGTGCAGAGTAGAACTGCTTCATAGGGTTTTCACGGCTGTGACCTTTCAGAAGCAGATCTCCAGGCCTGTCTTTTGAGGTGCCTCTGGGTGGGTTCAAACCACCAACCTTTGGCAGGCAGCCGAGGGCTTAACTGTTTGTGCCACTAAGGGAATCCAGTTTCTTAAAGGTGCTTTTCAGACGGTGGGTTTTTTTCAGACTCTGGGTGAACCTACAGGAACTGCTGTCCCAGCACCACTGGTCACGGGGACCCCTGGGGTAAGCCCAGGCCAGGTGTCCCAGAGCTGGGTTGGCAGCATGTGCTGAGGCACTGTACGTTCGCTGGGCCTGGCCTGAGAAGTCCCCTGGCCCAAATGAGCACGAACAGCACCCATCCCAGGCCAGCTCTTCTGCAGTCTCCCTTGTTCTGCGAACTTCCAGCCATGTCTGTCTCCAGCGCCCGGCAAAACAGACAAACGATCCTTAGAATGTTCCGAGTAGACAGGTCCTGACGTTTATCTTTGTTATCTCTCATCTGATGTGTATTGATTTACCTTTCCAAGCTGACCCACTCAGCTTACCTGCAAATGAAGTTTTCAAACTCACCACATCCTAAACATCAGCTCTCCAGAGGGATGGAGGCTGTTAAAACCTGGTGTCTTTTGTTCTTCGCTATAAGAACTGGCATGACCAGCTTTAGAAAAAAAAGGCTTTGACACATTTTTACTTTAGCCACACCCAGGAAGTCTCTCATATGTAACGCAAAACCAAAAATAAAGCAAGCCAGTTGCCATCAAGTCGACTCTGACTCATGGCGACCCCACGTATGTCAGAGTAGAGCTGTGCTCCACAGGGTTTTGTGACTGTCACCTTTCGGAAATAGATCGTCAGACCTTTCTTCTGAGGCACCCTGGGTGGATTCTAACTGCTAACCTTTCCGTTAGCTGAGCGACTAACTGTTTGCACCACCCAGAGACTCCTTATATGTAACTCACCTGCAGTGAACATTATGTTTCCTACCGTTTCTAAAACCCAAACCACATTTACTGGAACGAGGAGCCTGTTGGGAGGGAGCGCGTTAGTCTTCTTTCTCGTTGATACGCTTCTCTCCCAGGTGGCTGTGTTTTCTCCCTGAGCTGTGTGTCTGTAAAGCAGCAGCTCCACGCCAGAGACAGCCCAGAGAGGGCTGCTTTTCCCCAGAAGGAGCTCAAGGGACACAGGTGTAGAGATGTGGGCTTCTCAGCTCAGCAGCCCTCAGGCTTCTGTGAGGAAAGAATTTCAAAAATTTTCAGACACAGATGATAAAATCTTGTTCTGAGGCTTCAGTCTTAGAACCCTCCTCTTGGGTCTAAGGATTCATTTCATTTATTATTTAAAAAATAGTGTCTATGCTCTGACCAGGATCACAACACAGGGTTCTAGACAGAGCTGGAGAAGGATGTAGAGCATAA
>NW_004444029.1:913056-916926 GCF_000243295.1 Trichechus manatus latirostris
AAAAAAAAAAAAGTTGAGAAGTTAGAGGGTTGATATGTTGTGGGGTTGTTAACCAATGTCATAAAACAACATGTGTACTTCTGTTTCATGAGAAACTATTTGTTCTGTAAGCCTTCACCTGAAGTACAATAAAAAAAAAAAAAGAAAAAAAAATAATGTCTAGATATGGTTTTCATGAAATGTTGAATGTAGTCAGAATATTCTGTTACAAGCAGAAGTGGATGAATAGCCATATTCCTAGTCATCTCACACTGTGTAGAATGTCCACAGAATGAGCTCCAGGAAGAAATCGTTGTTGTTTGGTGCTGCCAAGTCAGTTCCAACCCATAGCGACCCAGTGTACAATGAAATGAAACACTGCCCAGTCCTGTGCCATCCTCACAATCATTGTTATGCTTGAGCCCATTGTTGCAGCCACTGAGTTAATCTATCTCATTGAGGGTCTTCCTCTTTTTCGCTGACCCTCTACTTTACCAAGCATGATGTCCTTCTCCAGGGACCGATCCCTCCTAACAACATGTCCAAAGTATGTGAGACATAGTCTCACCATCGTTGCTTCTAAGAAGAATTCTGGTTGTACTTCTTCCCTGACAGATTTGTTTGTTCTTTTGGCAGTCCATGGTGTATTCAATACCCTTCACCAACACCATAATTCAAAGACGTCAATTATTCTTTGGTCTTCCTTATTCATTGCCCATCTTTTGCATGTGTATGAGAAATGGTAAAGCAGTTATAATCTGACCGATTCCCTACATTGCCCTCTGAGGGGTTCTGCTAATTTACGATCCCCCCAGCAGTGCGGGAGAGGGTCTGCTTTTGGACGGCCTCAGCATAGGTGTGACCGAACTCTTTGATTTTTGCCGATCTGATGGGTGAAAAGTGATATTTCAGTGCAGTTTTAACTGATATTTATCTTTTATGAGTTAGGTTGACTCATATATTTTAAAGCCATTTGTATTTTGTTTTTCTGTAACTTTGCCAATTTTTTTGCTTTGTTGTTGACCTTTTTATTATCATTTTGTAGCAGTTCTTCGTATACTGGATTGTGACCTGAGCCCGTTGTCTGTGATATGAGCAGAAAGTGTTTTTCTTATAATTCCTTGTTTGTGTTTTGACTTTGCTTTTTATTCATCAAGCTGAAGTGTTTTATTTTTATGAAGACAAATTTATAAATCTCTTATTTTATGATGTCTGGGTTTTGTGTCATATTTACAAAGGTCTTCCCCACTCCAAAGTTATGAAAGAATTGTCCCATCTTATTTTGTTTTCTCCCTCCACCCCCCCTTCTTCCTCTCCCCCTTTCTCCCTTCTTCTTGCTCTCTCCTTTCTTTTTTTTACATTTGAGTCTTCGGTCTTTTCAGTGTGGGAATTTGTTTGAATTTCTTAAAACCATGCTTGACATCCCTATCATTTGACCTAACTGTCTTTGCTTGGTTGGGTGTCTGTGGGGGGTCTCTGCTTCCAGCCCGCACCTCCGGCATGGTGCTCTGGGCCAGGTGAGGGCTCTCTCTGGTCTGCTCAGCCCGCCCGGCCCGCTCCAGCATCCTCCACTCTGCCCAGGGTGTAGCAGCATCTCTGGAACGTGTGATTCTGCTGTGACTGCCCCATCCAAGAAGTTCCACGTCCACCTATACATCACCAAACACTGTGTTTGTCTGACCCGCATCACAGCTGAAGAGCTTCGAAGCAGATGATGGGGCTCACTGATGGCTAGACAGACCTCTCGTTCCCGAAAATCCCAAGGAATTGACAGGAACACCTGTCAGGTAACTTACGCTAGGTGCAACACCGCAGCTCCTGGAAGCACCACGTTGAAGCCTCACAGGTGATTTGCACGCACTTGTAGAATAGCTAAGTGATTTTTACTTTGAACACAAGACACCTCCTGAGGACACAAGGAGGTTCAGATACGAAGGTCAGTAAACCAAGGCTGTAATGCCTACTACTGCTGAGCGGGAGCAGATAGCTCAGGAGCAGAGTACCGATCTGCAAAGCGAAGGCGCCTCAGTTAAATACCTTCATTCACAGAAGTGGGAGAAGTTGCCATGTCATGTGGGTGGGGCTGGACAATCCTGGGGGCAAAGCATCCTGCTGATCAGCAGGTGCAAACGGAACTGAACGTCACACCTGCGGGTCCCACCAGGACAGCATTTCTCCTTGGCTTGAAAGTTCATTGAAATAGTTTATTAGATGCTTCCCTCGGAAGCTCCGGGGCTCAGGAGGGGTGAGCCTTTCTGGCTGGACCACCAGAGGCTCCATGTTGGGGGCAGCATGAAGAGGTCATCCTCCCACGTGGAGAAGGAGCTCCCAGCCCCCGGGCCTTCAGCAGACAAAGAGGAGGAGGCACGGAGGAAGGGAGATGTGGAGCGGGGTGTCCAGGGCCTGTTCAAGGAACGCAGGCTTTGGAGGTACTTGAAGGACTCCCAGCAGGAGCCGTAACAAAATGTTTTCTGCGCCACTCTCCAGTTTGGTTTGTGGTTGTCTGTGCATAATGGGTATACCCTTTCAGATGCTTTGGGGCACAATGGCAGAACTAGATTCATATGATCTATTTTCCTGACTGATAAAGTGATTGAAGAGTGCTGGTCATTGAGATGCATAAGAATTGTACAAGAGAATAAGTTAGTACGAAACGATATAAAAATTACAAAAGAGAGAAGGGAGCAGAACAGGGACCAATGAAGGAGTTGAATCCTATTAGTATACACCAAGTGACTAATTCATGAGGTTCCACAATGAGGTTTTATCAACAAAATGAAGTGAGGCCCAGGGGCTTTAGAAAGTCCTCGTTATCCTACCAAATGGGCCAGTGGGGAAAGGAAGTGAGTTTCCAGAAATTGAAACTTGTGTGGTTGCTCAAAGCTCAGCTGAAGGACATGAGCTTGGAAAGCTCCACTGAACCTGCAAATAAACGCAGCCCCTTCAGCCACTCCGGCCGGAGAGTCCTGCTGCATCCTGTGGGCTCTGGGGAGCTGTGCCCTCATGGGCTGGGTTTCTTTCAGCAACAACCAGGGGTTGGTCCTGACCTTCCAGCCAAGTAACCACAGCTGCTCAGACTCTTAATGGCCCTAAGGAGGTATTTAAAAACAAAAACAAAAACTAACCAAATAGAGAAACAATGAAGAAATAATTCACCTTTAGATTTGTTTATACAGACGTAGGTGGCACTGTGGTTAAGAACTTCGTTGCTAACCAAAAGGTCGGCAGTTTGAATTCACCAGCTGCTCCTTGGAAACCCTACAGGGCAGTTTTCCTCTGGCCTACAGGGTAGCTATGAGTTGGAATCAACCCAACGGCAATGGTTTTTTTTTGGATACAGATGTAAAGAGCCCTCGTGGTGCAACTGTTAAGCGCTTGACTGCAAAGGAAAGGTTGGTGGTTTGAACCCACCCAGCTGCTCCACAGGAGGAAAGACCTGGAGATCTATGTCCAGAAAGATTATAGCCTAGGAAACCTGATGGGACAGTTCTACTGTGTCACACAGGGTTACCATGAATCAGAACCGACCCCAGGGCACCCAGCAACAACATACAGATGTGGTAACAGTCTTCGCAATCTTTAAGTTTTTAGAGTATTCTCTGCTTTTAAAGATGATTGAAGCATTGAAGAAAACTTCGTCTACTAAATTTGTGAACATGGTTTAGTGGAATGACAAAAACCACCTGAGAGCTCAGGGGGCGGCGGGGGCAGATAGTAGCAGTCCACTTTCAATGAACCCACCCGCGCACCAGGCCAGCTCCTGACTGGGAGAACATTAGAATGGTGTCCTACAAATAGAGCAGGCACCAGCTTGGAGATGACACCCTGAGGGTTCAGTACACAGCTGGAGCCAGGGGTTCACTACACAGCTGGAGCCAGGGGTTCAGTACA
>NW_004444029.1:917578-918527 GCF_000243295.1 Trichechus manatus latirostris
GTTCAGTACACAGCTGGAGCCAGGGGTTCAGTACACAGCTGAAGCCAGGGGTTCACTACACAGCTGGAGCCAGGGGTTCAGTACACACCTGGAGCCAGGGGTTCAGCACACATCTGGAGCCAGGGGTTCAGTACACACCTGGAGCCAAGGATTCAGTATACAGCTGGAGCCAGGGGTTCGGTACACAGCTGGAGCCAGCGGTTCGGTACACACCTGGAGCCACTGGTTCAGTACACACCTGGAACCAGGGGTTCAGTACACAGCTGGAGCCAGGGGTTCAGTATGCACCTGCAGCCAGGGGTTCAGTACTCACCTGGAGCCAGGGGTTCAGTACCCACCTGCGGCCAGGGGTTCAGTACACACCGGCGGCCAGGGGTTCAGTACACACCTGGAGCCAGGGGTTCAGCACACAGCTGGAGCCAGGGGTTCAGCACACACCTGGAGCCAGGGGTACAGTACGCACCTGGAGCCAGGGGTTCAGTACACAGCTGGAGTCAGGGGTTCAGTACACACCTGGAGCCAGGGGTTCAGTACACACCTGCGGCCAGGGGTTCAGTACACACCTGGAGCCATGGGTTCAGCACACGGCTGGAGCCAGGGGTTCAGCACACAGCTGGAGCCAGCGGCTGATCCTTGTGCTCTGGGAACCATGGGTGGATGTAGGAATAGCCCCTCATCACCACGCTCAGGAACCCCTTGGGGGATTTGAGCTTCTTGTCTCACAACTTCACCTTTGGCAGGTTGTCCAGGGTTTGCAGGGAGGACACTCTCACCAGGGCATACAGTCAGGTCCCCACTGAAGCTTGGGGCCACCAGGTCATCTGATCTCCTCATGTCAGCGAAGCAGCGGGCCAGAGGAGTGAACATGGATGTTATGAGGAGGTGCACTGCTTGGGGGGGAGAGGAGTGAACACAGATGTCACGGGAAGGTGCACTGCTGTGGGGGGGG
>NW_004444029.1:918996-927861 GCF_000243295.1 Trichechus manatus latirostris
GGGGAGAGGAGTGAACACAGATGTCACGGGAAGGTGCACTGCTGTGGGGGGAGAGGAGTGAACACGGTTGTCACGGGGAGATGCAGTGCTGGTGTGAGAGAGGAGTGAACGTTGCTGTCTTGGGGTGGTGAAGTGCTGTGGGGGGCAAAGAGGAGTGAACATGGATGTCATGGGGTGGTGCACTGCTGGGAGGGGGCAGAGAGCAGTGTTTCCAGAGCCCCAGAGGTGTCTCAGTGCATCTGATGAGGGCATGGTAGCCAGGGGCTGAGGCTCCCCAGTAATGGTGGTTTGTGTTAGGGGGTGAAGTGTATCCCCCGCAAAAGACTTGTTGAAGTCCTAACTCCTGTTCCTGTGAATGTGATCTTGTTTGGAAACTGGGCCTTTGAAAATGTGTCTGTGTGAGGTGATACCGGAGTAGGGCGAGTCTGAGCTGCAACCTTATAAAAGAAGACTAGAGCCACAGGGCCAGAGGGAGCATGGCCATGTGGAGACGCAGCTACAAGTCTGGGACTCCAAGGGCCAACAGAGGCTGAAGAGATCCTCTCCTAGAGCCTTTGAAGGGAGCACGGCCCTGCCGACACCCTAGATTTCTGGCCTTCAGGACAGTGAGAGAATAAATTCCTATTTTTATAATTCCCCCACTGTGTGTTCAGCAGTCATTCGAACAGAACAAGGGGATACTGCGTGGTTTAAAGTCAGGAAAAGTGTGTGTCAGGGCAGTACTCTTTCACCATACCTATTCAATCTGTATGCTGAGCAAATAATCCGAGAAGCTGGACTATATGAAGAAGAACGGGGCATCAGGATTGGAGGAAGACTCATTAACAACTTGTGTTATGCAGATGACACAACCTTGCTTGCTGAAAGTGAAGAGGACTTGAAGCACTTACTGATAAAGACCAAAGATCACAACCTTCAGTGTGGATTACAACTCAACGTAAAGAAAACAAAAATCCTCATAAATGGACCAATAAGCAACATCACGATAAATGGAGAAAAGTTTGAAGTTGTCAAGGATTTTATTTTACTTGGATCCACAATCAACACCCATGGAAGCAGCAGTCAAGAAATCAAAAGACGCGTTGCATTGGGCAAATCTGCTGCAAAAGATCTCTTTAAAGTGCTGAAAATCAAAGAAGTCACCCTGAAGACTAAGGTGTGCCTGACCCAAGCCGTGGTGTTTTCAATCGCCTCATATGCATGAGAAAGCTGGTCGATGAATAAGGAAGACTGAAGAAAAACTGACACCTTTGAATTGGGTGTTGGTGAAGAATATTGAATATACCATGGACTGCCAAAAGAATGAACAAATCTGTCTTGGAAGAAGTACAACCAGAATGCTCCTTAGAAGCAAGGATGGCAAGACTACGTCTCACATACTTTGGACATGTTGTCGGGAGGGATCAGTCCCTGGAGAAGGACATCTTGTTTGGTACAGTAGAGGGTCAGTGAAAAAGATGAAGACCCTCAACAAAATGGATTGACACAGTGGCTGCAACAATGGGCTCAAGCATAACAACGATTGTGTGGATGGTACAGGACCAGGCAGTGTTTTGTTCTGTTGTACATAGGGTCACTATGTATCGGAACTGACTTGACAGCATCTGACAACAATGACAACCCAGTGTGTTGGACTTTGTTACGGCAGCCCTGGGAACCGATGCCGTCTGGGCTGCCCCATCACACAGGTGCTGGCGGGGGTGCGGGAGTCTAGAACGCACGAGAGGTGGGAGGTGCAGAAGCTGGCTCCATCAGCCTCTCTCCTTTTCTGGACAAATCCACTGGGTGCAAAGTGAGAGGCAGAAGGGTGTGGGTCAGGGCTCTCCCCGTGCCCTAGGACCTGCTCCATTTTGGATGTCCTGGCACCTTGAGGCTCCTGTGGAAGGACTGCCCTCGGGCGGCCCAGGCCGGTAGTGTCTGAGAATGTTCAGTCCCTGGGCAGCCCTTGACTAGGGGCTGGTGGGGGTAGGCTCACCAGGGGATACAGTCAGCTTTCGGCTGCGCACTAGGACAGCTCTGGGGTGTGTGCTGTCTCAGATGGAGTCGGTTACCCTGCTCACCACCTCCTCTTTCTGGCCCCAGCTCTCCACCCCCACCTTCCCCCTTGTCAGTAACCTTTACTGTGAAATCTTATTTTGGGGTGTGCCATGGTGAGCCCAACTCAAGACATTTTCTCAGGTCCTTGAAGTATTTGAGACAATCAGATGTATTATTAAATTTCTAATTAGAATTTGAAATGTCCAAGAGAATTTAATTAATTTTGTAAGTAATATTAAACATTTAAGTACGATTGGTCTGTTAAGAGTTCATTGAAATATTAATAAAGGAACAAATGAAAACGTTGCTTTTTATACAATCATTAGATTCAGAAATAAAGTAGCAAGATTTATCTGTTGAGCTTAATGTTTTAAGATAAATTAAATTATAATTTGTGACTTTAATACATTTAGCTTGAGGAGAACAAAATATTTTTAGTAACTTTATTCTAGGCTACACTTTGAAGAAAATAAATACTGGATAAATAACTCAAGCATTACCTTTATATTTCAGGGGCCTAGAGAGGGTAATGAGCGCCTAGGTAAGACAGAGTGTCTTAGTCATCTAGTGCTGCTATAATAGAAATACCACAAGTGGATGGCTTTAACAAAGAGAAATTTATTTTCTCACAGTCTAGTAGGCTAGAAGTCCAAATTTAGGGCATCAGCTCCAGCGGAACACTTTCTCTGTCGGCTCTGGAGGAAGGTCTGTGTCGTCAGTCTTCCCTTGGTCTGGGAACATCTCTGCGCAGGAACCTTGTGTCCAAAGGACACGCTCTGCTCCTGGTGCTGCTTTCTGAGTGGTATGAGGTCCCCCACTCTCTGCTTGCTTTCCTTTCCTTTTAACTCTTGTAAGATGAAAGGTGCTGCAGGCCACACCCCAGGGAAACTCCCTTTACACTGGATCAGGGACGTGACCTTAGTAAGGGTGTTACAATCCCACCCTAATCATCTTTAACATAAAATTATAATCACAAAATGGAGGACAACCACACAATACTGGGAATCATGGCCCAGCCAAATTGATACATGCCTTTTTGGGGGACATAATTCAATCCATGACATAGCCTCAGGCAGATTGCTAGACACACCCTGTGGCTTTACATTAACATCCTGGTTCCCCTTTCTTTAACTGCTGCCCAGAACTAGATGAAGTTGGCTGAAACCGGCTTAGGCGCCATATTGACACCCGGGTGACCTTCCAGCTCATTAAGTGCCTAATGCATATTAACTTTCCCGCCTCTAGGTGGAGTTTAACCGGCATTTTCTCAGCATGCAGTTCGTGAAGTTGCATGCAAACCCCATTGCGCCTGCGTAGTATGATTAAGAATGTTGCCGAGGTAACTTGTATGAACCGCCTGCTTGTAAACCCCCTAAAAGTAACCTTCCTTCTTCTAGCCCTTGCTGAGCAGTCTTGGAGGCACCAGCCCCGACTGTTCCTTTCCTTGTGCAACAAAATAAAGCTGCCTTTCTGATCTTCCACCTCAACCCTTTGTTTATTGGCTGCGACGAGTTGCACCGAGTAGGACCTGGAGTTCCCAGTAACACGGGGGCAATCTCTAAGTTGCCCCCCACACCCCCACCAAATTGCAAGATGAATAGACGTTGATAGTAGTGGGGAAAAGGAGCCCACATGTGATTTCCCAGTGCCCTCGTCCTGGGGGATGGGAGAGCTGACAGTTAGGCTCCAGGGGTGCCAGGCCTCGAGCGGCGTTTCTGGGTTGTGCCTCATCCTAGCAGACACGAGAGTCCCTGCAGCAGAGAGCAGCACTGAAACACGGTTGAAGTGGGCACAGGCTTTCTGGAGCAGGTCAATTCCTGCATAGTTTGGTCTTGGATGTATCTCCGGAGTGTGTGGTGTCACCCCCTCTTACAGTGTCACCCTATGTGATTGGCACCCCCTGCACTTCCCTTGGACTTGCACCCAGGGGCAGGTACCCCCCTCTCTCCCGCCTCGCTAAGCCTCTGCCTGGTGGTTATTGATGACCGGAAAAGCGCTAAAGTGCTCTAGCTGGTGCTGACACGGCATTTCCATGACTGTGGGAACAATGCGCACTTAGCTTTGTGCCGGAAAAGACACGATTCGAAATTTCTTAAATCTCCAACTTAATGATGTCTGTTCCTTCTCCACTGCTTTCTTTCAAAATAATCAAAACCAGCTAAAGGTACAGATGCAAAATACTTCCGTTCTGATGGAAGCTGGCAGATTAAAATTCTTAGTAAATAACACCCGCTGTGGAAAGCTAAAGTACACTTCTGGGCAATTTTTCATAGCAATGGACTCTATTTATTCTTGTTGCCATGGCAACAAGAGGACTCACTATTATTTTCATCACAGCATTTTCAATTATTTTCCTTCATAGTTGAGGCCACACACAAAACTGGAAAGAATGGTGTAGGCCACAAAACAAACCATGAGCTCATAATTTCCTCCCAGAGCTAAAGATTACTCCTGGGCAGCTATTACCTTCTGGCCACTGTCTTAGTTATCCAGTGCTACTGTAACAGAAATACCATAAAAGAGTGGCTTTAACAACCAGAAATTTATCTTCTCACAGTTTAGGAGACTGGAAGTCTGAATTCAGGCTGTCGACTCTAGGGGAAGGCTCTCTCTGGCGGCTCTGGGGACGGTCCTTGTCTCTTTTAGCTTCTCTTCCTTGGTTCCTTGATGATCTCCATGTGACATCCGTCTTCCCATCTGTGCTTCCTGCTACTGTGCCCCATCTGCTCTTTTTCTATCCCAGAGTGATTCGTTTAAGACACACCCTGCACAGATATGGCCTCATTAACACAACAAAGAAAACTCATTCCCAGATGGGATTACATCCACAGGTATAGAGGTCAGGATTTCAACATATATTTTTGGAGACCCAATTCATAAGAGCCACTATGAATCTATACTAGCCTGTGGATCTAACAAGAAAGATTTGTTTGAAAACTTGTCATTTCATCCCTTCTGGGTTGGGAGGAGCAGAGGAGGGGAGCATTTCACCAACTAAGACAATGTAAAGCCACCCACTCTGCTCCCGAGTGTTTTCTTTGGGGTGAGGGGGCAGGGCAAGGAAGGCCCAGGATACCCAAACGTACCAGATATTACTTCTACTCTGCGCATGCTGTTTGCCCCAAGCCTTCTGCACCAGGACCCAATCTGGACTAAGGAACCGCCGTCCTTCTGGGCCCCCCACTCTTCTGTACAGGTCCCCCCTTTGTTCATCCCTTTCTTCTAGTGCAGGATATTCTCCAGTAGCTTCCAAGGAAGAGTGTGCAGGAGGCAGGGTTTATAACTTGTGTATATCTTAGATATCTGTTTACCTTCACATTTCGTTGATGGTTTGGTTGAGTACAGCATTTGTTTGAAAATCATTTTCCCTCTGAATTTTGAACGCATTTCTCTATTCTTATCTACCACCCAGTGCTTTGTGGGGAAGTGCTGTGCCATTTTGATGTCTAGTCCTTTGTATTATAGCCTCTTTTTGCTTTTCTTTGAGAACTTTTAAGTTCTTCTCTTTACCCCTGGTGTTCTGAAATTTTCCTGTAGTGTGACTTGGCTATGAGGTAGGTTTTTTCTTTCTTATTTGTTATGCTGAGCACTTAGTGGGTCTTTTCAATATGAACTTTCATGTCTTTCAATTCTGGTAAATTTAGTTCTTTGATAGTTTACTTCCCTCCATTTTTTTTGGCTTTCTGGAACTCCTTTTACTTGGACATTGGACCTGCTGGACTGAAACTTCATTTTTCTTACCTTTTTTCTTCTTATTGTCCATCTATTTTGTAATTTTTCCCTACTTTCTGAGAGATTTCCTCTATTTTATCTTTTGATACTTCTACTAAAAACAAAATTTTATTTTATGTTAATTTCCAAGAGTTCTATTTTCATGGCAGCCTGGGCCCACGGCCCGACTGTGTGGGGTGGGGATGTGGAAGTCTACCAGGACTTTCCTCGAGAGGACAATACATAGCTTCCTCCCCATCCATGCCCAGCCTGTCCTGGCCCAGGGGGAAGACCTAGGCTGGCTCTGTGCACTGCACCCTCATTCACAAGAATCTGACACTTGGGGATAAACCACTGGGCTTGGTACCAGGGGTGTCTATCGGGCAAGCCCCTCAGTATGAAAGCCCCAAAGAGGGCCCCCCTCTAGAAGCTCCAGAGATTCATCTGCAACACACACAACAGACAAAAAGTTAGTAACCAGAATCCATAAAAAAACCTTCAAAATCAATGAGAAAAAGATAATAGTGAAAAAAATCCATCACTGAGAAAAATGAGTAAAAGACACAAATGAGCATTTCACAGCAAACAAAAATGGCCCATACATTTTATGAAAAATGTTTATCTGCATTAGCAATCAGAGAAATGTAAATTTTAAAATCACTATGGGATGTTAGGAAACCCTGGAGGCACAGTGATTAAGAGCTCGGTTGCCAACCAAAAGGTCAACAGTTCGAATCCACCAGACGCTCCTTGTAAACTCTGTGGGACAGTCCTACTCTGTCTTATAGGGTCACTATGAGTTGCAATCGACTCAACAGCAACGGGTTTGGTTTTTTAGGGGGTGTGGCTGGAGTGTCTTCGGGATTCTTTGCTAAGTGTGTCTGCTAAGGAGGAGAGGGAGCCTACTCCAGGAGAAGCACGGCTCTGGAATCCAGTCCGAGCAGAAGAGTCATCATCTCGTCTGGAGAACTGGGGGAGGCCGCTGAGCTGGGGGAGAGACAGGAGGACGCTGGATCAGAGCCTGCCGAGCTTTCCTGGAGGCTGGGATAAAACGAAAAACCAGAAATGCTGACCCTATCTTTATGGAAAACTTTGATATTTCCTTCACCACACACTTCTTGCATTACAATATTATTGATCTCAGTCACTGAGTTGTTTGGCACCCCTTACATTATGGACAGGAGGCGAGGACCCCACCCTGGTCCTGACCCTGGCATTTCTGACCTCTCTCCTGGATATTCCACTGAATAGATGTTTGCTCGCCTGGTGTGTGTTTGCTTCGTTACCGTTGGATTCCCTGACACTTGTGTCTCCTTTCTTTAACATTGATTTGTGGGGGTTTGTTTTTTGTGGTGGTCATTCACTGAGCCCACTTGAAGCCGTGTTCAGTGGCTGCAGCAGTTCGGGAGCACAAAGCGTCCTCAGCCTTCCAGGCACCTCTCCTCCCAGAGGAAACCCAGCCTTGTCTACTTCCACTACCCACTCTTCTCTCCTTGCTCTTGAAAAAACTCCCAAAAAACACTTCTGGTTTTCAGTGTGTGAACGTCATTTTCACTGCAATCACACAGACACAAAAACAATAACGAGTGGCTGCCAAGTCGACTCTGACTCACGGCAACCCCATGTGTCAGAGTCGAGCTGTGCTCCACAGGGTTTTCAGGGGCTGATTTTTGGGAGGTAAATCACCCAGACTTTCTTCCGAGGTGCCTTTCAGTTAGTAGTCAAGTGTGTTCACTGCTGTCACCACCCAGGGACATCGATCACAAGCACTTCTGTTGAGTGCTCACTGCGCCGGCAGGCCCTTCCTTGGGAGTTCTTGGAGTTCCCAAAAGGGCCCGTCTGCGTCGCAGACGCTGGACTGCAGCTTCAGCCTGAGCGGGCAGGACTCCTGTTGTGTCAACAATGTGCCATTGTCCCCAGTATGTTTCCACATCACTTATAATTGTTAAACCTGCAGTTTTCAAAACTACCATTATGTGATGTCATATCCTCAGTGCACTAAAGGATCAATGATTCAAAAGGGACTGAAACAGGAAGGTAGACGTTACAGCTCAGAACAGCCAAGGAGGTGTGAACGGGGACCATGCAGACACAGAATGAGGACCTGTGCGAGCTGAAGCAGCCAACGTGCACGGGGATGAGTCTCAAAGTCAGCCTGGAAAGAGGCTGCAGGTGGGGCGCACAGTCAACTATATCAAAAAACTCACTCCTGTAGGATGAACTTGCCCCCAGTTAACTTTCCTTCAAAATTTTCTAAGTAGTCCCATGAAGCCGTTAAGATGCCCATGTCATTTTCAAACAAGGCATAGTGATGCCAGGTGAACCAAGCTTTTGTTTTCACCTCCCCCTCCAAAGGGCAAGACAATTCTCTTCAGCATGAAATAAATGAGTTTTGTTACGAAAGGTGCAGATGAGGGCAAAACTCAGACTTCATGCAAGGTTGCACTCTTCATAGCAAGGATACGATTAATTACACAGTTGCGGAAAAGCTTGTACAATTATTGCACGTAATGCCGTGCTCAGAGAGAAAGCAGAACAAGCCTGTCTTAGCTTTCTGGGGCTGCCATGGCAAAGGACCATTAACTGGGCTGCTTAAAACAACAGATATTTATTCTCTCACAGGCCTGGAGGCCAGAAGTCTGAAATGAACATGTGGGCAGGGCCATGCTCCCTCTGAAGGATCTAGGGAAGGATTCTTCCTTGTCTCTTCCAGCGTCTGGTGGCTCCAGGCATTCCTTGGCTTGTGGCTGCGTCACTCCATCTCTGCCTCCTTCACATGGCGTCTTCCCTCTGTCTCTCTGTGTCTCGTCTCCTCTTTTATAAGGACGCCAGTTAGGTGGAGTTAGGACCGACCCTGCTCCAGTGTGACCTCACATTAACTGATAACATCTGCAAAGACCCTATTTCCAAACAAGGTTACGTCCACAGGTGTGGGGATATATGCCATTTAAACATGGCTGCACTATTGACAACTGCAGCCCCCACAGGCCTCTATGCTGCACAGCATGTTGAGACCTGGCTCCAACATGTCGTCCGAGACTTATCCGGATGTGTTTTCCCAAACCTATTGTCCCTTTACTGATAAACTTGTTTACCTGAATTCCTTCTCCCTTGCCC
>NW_004444029.1:927961-944662 GCF_000243295.1 Trichechus manatus latirostris
CCATTTGTTGTGTTAATTGCTTTATCGCTTGCTGTATTGACTATAAAATAAACTCCTGGGACTGAAGTGGGGGTCGACTCCTCAGAGTGACCCTCCTGGCCCCACTTCTCTGTAAGAGTTGTGTAGTTGGTTACTGTCTTCGCCGTCCCGATTACCGTCGCCGCTGCAACACACAGGTACCGGGGTTAGGAGTTCAACACCTCTTTTGGGAGGACATATTTCAACCCATAACAGAGTTCTTGGCTGAACTCCTGCATCAGCTGACCCCCGTGGATGTCACATAATTTACATGACATAAAAGCAGGAAGAGCACCTCAAAGGTTTTGCTTTACAGTTGGATAAATTCACTGCGTATAAAGTATGAGTCAGCTCTTGAAAAGATGCAGAACAGGGGACACATTTGATGACATTCTGTTCTGCTTGTCATTGAAAACTTTTGCTGTGGAAGCGGAGGCTTTTCATCCTGGGACTGTTTCATGCATCACGACTCAGACTAGAAATGCTCATCGGTGCTGTGTTGGTGGACCCTGGCTCTGTGCCCGGGGTGGCCACCAAGGATCCCACACACCGCTCCACTCACAGATAACTGTTCCAGCCAGTGATGTGCTCCGAGGAGGGACTTTAGAAGTGTGCCCGCCATCAGGGTGACTGTGGGCTGCCCGGCAGCCAGGAGACTCTGATGGCCTGCACTCAAGTCCACTGGCTCTCGGGAGGGGGACCGTGCTGGTGGGTTTAAACCAGCGACTGGAGAACGCTCTTCTTCCTGCAGGGTGTACCAGCACCAGCACTTTCTGTCCCTCTTGGCTCTGCAGTGGCAACTCAGCCGTGTTTGGTATATTGCCAAGCCTGCACCCAGCATGAGAGCACAGCCATGTACTTATCTGTAACCTTCAGAGGGGCTGTCACCAGGATGCCAGAATGTAGAAGTGCAGTGTAGTGACTTGATCACGGAGCTGAACTCTTCCCTAATGTGCGGCTTTCTTTGTCAGGAGAGAAACTGATGCTGTCTCATGCAGCATATCTAAGTAGCATGTCCAAATGCAGAAAGAGCAAAAAGACATACTTTCCATGAAAAAAGAGCTGGATAGAGGGAGCTGCCGTCAGGTCAGCTCCTACTCGTGGCAACCCCATGTACAACAGAGGGAACCGTTGCTGGGTTCTGTGTTACTCTCACTATCTCCAGCGTGTAGGAGTCCATCCTTGCAGCTATCGTGCTGATCCATCTCACCGAGGGTCTCCCTTACCCTTGCTGGCCCTCCACTTCACAAAACACAATGTCCTCCTCCAGTCATCGATCCCTGCTGGTGATGTGTCCAAATCAAGCAAGTCAGACAATGAATGTTCTACTGTGAGGGATAAGATTGTCATTGGCTGATTTTCAGTAATAGCTCACCAGGCCCTTTTTCCTAGTCTGTCTTCTCTGGAAGCTGTGCTGAAATTTATCCTTTGCTCTCTCCTAGCTTTTGACAGTGATATGCTCAGTCCAAAGAAAAAAAACAAAACCACTGTGGTTGAGATAATTCCAACTGAGCAACCCCATAGGACAGAGTAGAACTGCCCTATAGGGTTTCCAAGGCTGTAATCTTTACGGAAGAAGACTGCCATATCTTTCTCCTGTGGAGCTGCTGGTGGGTTCCAACCACCAAGCTTTCATTTAGCAGCTGAGCGCTTTAACCACTGCATCACCAGGGTTCCTCTCGATATGCTCATTAACTCAGTATTAATGCAGAACAGATGTTAGTCTTCAGCCAATATTCTCCCCGTAAAGTTCTGGGTCGTCTTTACGTTGGCATACCCGTAACTACCTATTAGAGAAGCAAAAAATCTGCTGCCGTTCTTGACAGCCCACCATAGTTAAGCTCTCTAATTTTCTAATTTAGTCGAAATGAAGAGAAAAGAAGCAAATTAACTGGCAGTGGTGTTTGACCTGTGGCTCAGGGTATTGATCATCAAACTACATGTAGCTATCTTGGTAAAAGATTGTTAATGTTATACACTCATCACTTTAATAAGTTTGTCATTAGTTTAAAATTCTATAAAAAGTTGTGGTGATTTGTATATTTCTAGAGTGGCCATTCTATAATCTGCAAATCTCCAAATTTGAGAAAACAGCTCAGGGTTGAGTTGTTTCTTAACCCTTAAATCCACCCTTCCCTCTCTAAACTCTAAACCTTGAATATGTGTATACATTGTTTCTTTATCCTTGTTTTAATTTTTCAATGCAACTTTAGCCCATTGTGTTTCTATTTTTGTTCCTATTTCTTCACTACGCTCTTGAAAAGCCACACTGTGCATCCAGGACTGACGGGGATGTCCACTTGTGCTTAAACCTCTGGCTTTTCTTCACCTCTTGTGAGCATTCTTCTCACCTTACAACACCCCTGTGTTTCCATCTTTAAAATTGGACAGGAGTTTCTTAAAAAACTAAACCTACAACTACCACATGACCCAGCAATTACACTCTTGGGCATTTATCCCAGGGAAACGAAGATTTGTGTTTATACAAAAACCTATACGTGAATGTTCATTGCGGCTGTCATGGATTTTAATTGTGTCCCCCAAAAATATGTGTCAACTCGGCTAGGCCATGATTCCTAGTATTGCGTTGTTGTCCTCCATTTTGTATTCTGATGCAGTTATGCTCCATTTTGTATGGTGTAAATCCTGACCTCTGTGTTGAGGCTGGATCAGGTTATGTTAATGAGGATTAGACTATGTTTGTCATGTTAATGAGTCAGGCTTAGGGTGGGGTATATCTTGAGTCTCACCACCTTACTTAAGTCAACAACATTGCTTGAGTTACACTTTTTATCTTGTTGTTAGGTGCCCTCAAATCGGTTCCAACTAATAGTGACCGTATGTACAACAGAATGAAACACTGCCTGGTCCTGCGCCACCCTCACAATCGTTGTTATGCTTGAGCCCGTCGGTGCAGCCACTGTGTCAATCCATCTTGTTCAGGGTCTTCCTCTTTTTTGCTGACCCTCTACTTTACCAAGCATGATGTCCTTCTCCAGGGATTTGTCCTTCCTGATAAACTGTCCTAAGTATGTGAGATGAAGTCTCGCCATCCTCACTTCCGAGGAGCACTCTGGTTATATTTCCTCCAAGACACACTTGGTTCATTCTTCTGGCAGACCATGATATATTCAATATTCTTTGCCAACACCATAATTCAAAGGCATCAATTCTTCCTCAGTCTTCCTTATTCATTGTCTGGCTTTTGCATGCATATGAAGTGATTGAAAATACCATTGCTTGGGTCAGTCACACGTTAGTCCTCAAAGTGGCATACTTTAAAGAAGTCTTTCGCAGCAGATTTGCCCAAAGCAGTGGGTCTTTGGATTTCTTGACTGCTGATTCCATGGCTGTTGATTGTGGATCCAAGTAAAATGAAATCCTTGACAACTTCAATCTTTTCTCTGTTGATCATGATATTGCTTATTGGTCCAGTTGTGGTAATTTTAATTTTCTTTATGTTGTGGTATAATCCATACCAAAGGCTGTGGTCTTTGAGCTTCATCAGTAAGTGTTCAAGTCCTCTTCACTTTCAGCAAGCGAGGTTGTGTCATCTGCATATCACAGTTTGTTCATGAGTGTTCCACCAATCCTGATGCCATGTGCTTCTTCATATAGTCCAGCTTCTCGGATTATTCGTTCAGCATACAGATTGAATAAGTATGGTGAAAGAATACAACTCTGACACACACCTTTCTTGATTTTAAGCCACGTAATATTCCTTTGTTCTGTTTGAACGACTGCCTCTTGGTCTGCATATAGGTTCCAAATGAGCACAATAAAGTGTTCTGGAATTCCCATTCTTCACAATGTTATCCATAATTTTTTATGATCCACACAGTTGAATGCTTTTGCATAGTCAATAAAACACAGGTAAACATTTTTCTGGTATTCTCTGCTTTCAGCTAAGATCCATCTGACATCAGCATGACATCCCTCATTCCATGTCCTCTTCTGAATGCAGCTTGAATTTCTGGCAGTTCTCTGACGATGTAGTGCTACAACCATTCTTGAATTATCTTCAGCAAAATTTTACTTGCGTTTGATATTAATGATATTGTTGGATAATTTCTACATTCTGTTGGATCACCTTTCTTTGGAATGGGCACAAATATGGATCTCTTCCAGTCAATTTTCCAGGTAGCTGTCTTCCAAATTTCTTAGCATAGACGAGTAAGCATCTCCAGCACTGCGTCTGTTTGTTGAAACATCTCAATTGGTATTCTGTCAGTTCCTGGAGACTTATCTTTCATCAGTGCCTTCAGTGCAGTTTTGCCTTCTTCCTTCGATACCATCAGTTCTTGATTGTATGTTACCTCTTGAAATGGTTGAACCTCAACCTATTCTTTTTGGTAGAGTGATTATGTGTATCCCTTCCATCTTCTTTTGATGCTTCTTGCATCGTTCAATATTTTGCTGATAGAATCCTTCAATATTGCAACTTGAGGCTTGAATTCTTTTCTTCAATTCTTTCAGCTTGAGAAATGCTGAGTGCGGTCTTCCCCGTTGGTTTTCTATATCCAGGTCTTTGCACATATCATTATAATAATACTTTGTCTTCTTGAGCAGTCCTTTTATAATCTTCTATTCAGCTCTTTTACTTCATCATTTCTTCTGTTTGTTTTGGCTCCTCTATGTTCAAAAGCATGTTTCAAAGCCTTGTTACTGATTGGGATCCATGCATTGGAGCAGTTGAGCCAATGAAATGTACTCCAAGTCAGAAAGAAAGAGAAAGTTTATTAGGAGGTGACACCAACAGGGAGTCTGACAGCAACATTGGCCATCTTCATGGAGTCCCAAAAAGCAATGTCTACATCAGAGCTTATATATTATTTTTGCAAGGATTACGTAATGTTTTCAGGCACGTAGCCCACAGATGGTTGGATGAGAATACATCACAAAACAACTACAAGAAACTCTTTATTAAACTAAAGATATGCATGCCAGACATCTGGAGTCTAATCTTTATGTTTGTAACAGGCAAAAACACTTACATAAAAATCTCTTGGCTAGCGGAACTGTCTTGCCAAATTTACTCTGATGGAGACCAGGAGCAAGAAAGAAAGTTGCAGACCAAAAGCACCAGGCAGCCTTCTTAGCTGCCATCTTGCAGGCTGAAGGCCATTTCCCGAGTGAACAAAGAAGAGGAGGGAGACCAAGGCTGCAAGAGCCAAGAAGGTCCTATTCCCCTTTGGAAAGAGACCAGTGCAGCTGATGTAATAAAAAAGGACATTGAAAGTGAGAGTGTGCAAAATACCAAGCAAAAAAAAAAAAAAAAAAAAAAAACTTATAGGCTACTGTCTTGGTCATCTAGTGCTGCTATAACAGAAATACCACAAGTGGATGGCTTTAACAAAGAGAAGTTTATTCCCTCATAGTCCGGTAGGCTACAAGTCCAAATTCAGGGCATCAGCTCCAGGAGAAGGCTTTCTCTCTCTGTCGACTCTGGAGGAAAGGCCTTATGATGCATCAGTCTTCCCTTGGTCTGGGAACATCTCAGCACAGGAACCTCAGGTCCAAAGGATGCACTCTGCTCCCGGCACTGCCCTCTTGGTGGTGTGAAGCTCCCTTGTGTCTCTACTCGCTTCTGTCTTATATATCTCAAAAGAGATTGCCTTAAGACTCTACCCAATCTTATATACCTCATCAGTATAACTGCTGCTAATCCATCCTATCACATCATAGTGATTGAATTTACAACACATAGGGAAATCACATCACATGATAAGTGGTAGACAATCATACAATACTGGGAATCATGACCTAGCCAAGTTGACAGATATTTTGGGGGGACACAATTCAATCCATGACAGTTACTTAGAGTATCATTATGGAATTAGTTATATCAAGCTCTCAATTGCCCATTTTGAAAAGGAGAAAACAGACTGCAAGGTATTAGGGTCACAGCCTCTTCTGACATCTATTTTGGTCTTTTCTTTCTTTCCTGTCTTTTTAATGACATCTTGCTTTCTTCATGTATGATGTCCTTGATGTCATCCCACAACTTGTCTGGTGTTCGGTCATTAGAGTTCAATGCATCAAATCTGTTCTTGAGATGATCTCTAAATTAAGGTGGGATATACTCAAGGTCATATTTTGGTTCTCGTGAACTTTTTTTAATTTTCTTCAGCTTCAACCTGAACTTGCATATGAGCAATTGATGGTCTGTTCCACAGTCTGCCCCTGGCCTTGTTCTGAATGATGATATTGGGTTTTTCCATTGTCTTTTTCCACAGATGTAGTCGCTTTGATTCCTGTGTTTTCCATCTAGTGAGGTCCACTTGTATAGTTGTCATTTATGTTGTTGAAAAAAGTTATTTGCAATGAAATAACTCTTTGGTCTTGCAAAATTCTATCATGCTATCTCCATTGTTGTTTCTATCATCAAGACCATATATTCCAACTACAGATCCTTCTTCGTTTCCAACTTTCACATTCCAATCACTTGTAATTATCAATGTACCTTGACTGCAAGTTTGATCAATTTCAGACTGCAGAAGTGGTAAAAATCTTCAATTTCCTCATCCTTGGCATGGTTGTTTTCATAAATTTGAATAAGAATTGTATTAATTGGTCTTCCTTATAGGAGTATGAATATTATCTTATCACTGACAGTGTTGTACTTCAGGGTTGATCTTGAAACATTCTTTTTAATGATGAATGTGACATCATTCCTCTTTAATTTGTCATCCCTGGCATAATAAACCATATGATGGTCTGATTCAAAATGGCCAATACCAGTCCGTTTCAGCTCACTAATGCCTAGGATATCAATCTTTATGCATTCCTTTTCAGTTTTGATGACTTCCAATTTTCCTAGATTCATACTTTGTACATTCCACATTCTAGTTATTAATGGATGTTTGTAGCTGTTTCTTCTCCTTTTGAGTCATGCAACGTCAGCAAATGAAGGTCCCAAAAGCTTTACTCCATCCACATCGTTAAGTATGACTCTACTTTGAGGAGGCAGCTCTTCCCCAGTAGTATTTTGAGAGCCTTCCAAACTGAGGCACTATATCAGACAATGTTCTGCTGCTATTCATAAGGTTTACACTGGCCAATTTTTTTAGAAGTAGACCACCAGTGTCTTCTTCCTAGTCTGTCTTAATTTGGAAGCTCCGCTGAAACATGTCCACCTTGAGTGACCCTGCGGATATCGGAAACACTGGTACTGTAGCTTCCAGCATCACAGCACCACGCAAGCCACCACAGTACGAAAAACTGACAAGCGATAAAAAGAGAGAGAAGTGAGCAAGAGAGGAGAGGGTTCTCCTACCAACAAGAAAGAAGAGTTGGGAGCAGAGTGTGTCTTTTGGACCTGGGGTTCCTGTACTGAGAACTTCCTAGACCCAGGGAAAGACTGATGCTAAGACAAATGGAGATCTCCAAGGAATGCCAGGCCTACTGGTATTGAAAGGAGACAAGAACCTTCCCCCAGAGCCAAGACAGACAGAAAGCCTTCCCCTAGACCTGGATCCCTGAATTAGAACTTCTAGCCTCCTAAACTGTGAGCAAATAAATTTCTGTTAGTTACAGCCATCCACTTGTGGTATTTCTGTTATAGCAGCACTAGGTAACTAAGACTGCAACTTTAGTCATTATAGCCCTAACCTGGAAACCACCCAGATGCTCTTCAATGGGTAAATGGTAAACAACTGAGGTGCATTCCTACCGTGGAATACTAGTCAGAAACAAAACTACTGACATGCACAACAGTTTCGCTCCAGCTCTGTCTCCCCCACAGATCCGGAAGCCCCCCAGGGCAGGGACTGATCATGTAGGGCCACTCACTGCCCATTTATTCATCATCAGTAATAGTGTACAACTATAGAAACATGCAGTCCCAGCCTTTTGGACTATACCCTGTAGTGTCTTCAATTAAAGGGGACCACGGAGTGGATCTTGGGGCAGGGAGGCAGCGCCTCGTGGCTGCTGGAGCACAGCGTTGAGAGGGCTGTGTAGGTCGGCCTGAGAAGCGGGGGGTCTCACTTGTGAATGGACAGGAGAGGCCAGCTGAAATTGCAGAGCAACAATTATATCCAAAGGGACTGGCCTGAGGCCTGTTATGATGTTCTAAGGTAGGAGTTGCAGACTCTTTTTGGAAAGGGCCAGGTGGTAAACATTCTAGGCTTTGTAGACCATGAGGGTCTCTCCTGCACATGAGGCCCCCACACTGTGGTCCCTGTGAGGTGGTGGTTAGTCAGATCTGCAGAAATGACAGGAATCCCCTCCCTCCCTCCCAGCCAGCTGGAAGCACATAGGCAGTCCGTTTCCTTTTCTCTGCAAATCCTCCTGGGTCCCACTCATTTTATTGTTGATTGGAGGGTGTGAGTTAGCTTTTTCTCCTAAACATCTTCTTCCCTAGGAATCAGTCACTTTCACAAACACTTTCTTGATTAGTTTGTTGAATGACTTGATTTATGTGCGTTGATGAGTACAATTGTAATTAGTTGTCTAGTTTGGTAAATGAATATCTGGGATAATTTATGAGTGCTTCTAATTTTTAGAGTTGACATTTTGATGTTGACTTGGGTATTTTACATTCTTTGCTGGACGTAATTGATAACTTACATTTACAATGAAGACTATAGCTACAGATATTTATAAATATAACAGAGGCGTAGTGAGGGGGGTCAGAGGCGGGCACTGCCCCAGGGTGCAAGTCCAAGGGGGCACCAGTGGTGTCACTAAAGGGATGCAGGGGGTGTGGATTGCACCAGGTGATACTGTCAGAGGGGGTGACATCACACGGTCCAGAGATAGGTCCAAGACCAAACTATGCAGGAATTGACCTGCTCCAGAAAGCCCATGCCCACTTCAGCCATTTTTTGGTGCTGTTCTCTGCTTCGAGAACTCTTGTGTCTGCCGCCATGAGTCACAGCCCTGAGGCCTCGCACCCATCCCACCCCACAGGATGCGGGGCGGTGGGAAATCTTGCAGGCTGGCGCATGCTGGGTTCTCCTTTTCATTGCCTCTATCAATGTCTATTCATCTTGCAGTTTGGGGGAGGGTGAACTTAGAGATTGCCCTGGGTGCTTGTAACCCTCACTATACCCCTGCCACCAGGATGGTGGTCTCATTTTGTGGAGGATGGTCACATGGGCCCCCCAGGGCTCTGTTCCCCATTTAGTGTTTGTTGTGTGCATGTTAGTGATGATGACAGTTGGCAGCACTGAATGCACTGTGCTGAGCATTTTATACCTGCTGTCCACAATCTTCACAGCAACTCTACACATCTAAGTGTTACCGTCAGGACCTTGCAGAAGGTGAAACTGAAACCCAGAGAGGTCAAGTAACTTGCCCGAGGCCACACAGCAAAGTGGCAGAGCTGGGATTTAATCTCAGGTGCACTTGGCCCCAGAGCCTGGACCTTCCCATGATGCCTGCTGCCCCCATCACCTCTACCTTGTCGTCCTTCCTCCTCATTGCTGCTTCGTGGCCATTCTTCCTTATTTCTCTGCAACCAATAAACCAGACCTGAATCTCTTGTCATCCGACTATGCCTTCCACTTCCCCTCCCAGCTCAGGCACTCACACCCGTGCTCATGGCCTGGACCTGGTCATTACCAACAACTGCAACCCCAACATTATCCCAGACAACTACTCCTGCCTTCCCAGTCCACTCCCCTTGTACCCCAACCCCACAATCCTTCGGCTATGCCGGGACCTCTGGTCGGCTGTCCCCCATCCTCTTGTGCGCTCGCCTCCCTTCTTGCTCCATGCAGTTGTGTGGTTAATCAGTCACTAGCTGTTCTAACACCTCAAATTACCCTCCACCCCCTTCCTCCTCTTCTGTGTCCTCACACTCACTTACAAAACTGTAGCCTAGTCAGACCCACCCCTCTGCCTGCTGTGTCCTCCACCCGTGCAGCTGTGGCTGGAGAAAGAACACGCCAAGCCAGCTGGCCCCGGTCTCGCTCCAGGACCACAAACCTCCAGCTGGCCGTACTGCCACCTGCTAACGATAGCGTGCACCCCCGCCATTCACTCCTCCACTCCCTAAGAAGACCATTTCCTACGAGTTCTCATTCCTCAAACTTCCTGTACCTCCTACCCCATCCTCACTCACAGCCAGTGATCTTGCTTCATATTTGCCTGAGAAAATGGCACTCGGGGGAACAGAACATCCATTTCTAACAGAGGACTTGTATCCAGAATATGCAAAGAACACTCAACGATAAGAAAACAAGCAACCTAGTTTTAACAAAAACTGAACAGACACTTCACCAGAGAAGTATATGGATGGCAAATAAGGAAATGAAAAGACGTTCAACACCATTAATCATTGGGAAATGCTGCAAGTGAAAACCCAATAAGACATGCCTACACGCCTACTAGAATGGCTGTTTTTTCAATGAGAACACCAAGTGCTGACGAGGCTGCAGAGCGGCCAGAACGCACGCGTTACTGTGGGAATGCAGAATGGCGCTGCCCGGTGGGAGAACAGGAGGGTGGTTTCTCATAAAGTTAAGCTTACTTACTATAACCAGTTGCTGTGGAGTTGATTCTGACTCATGGTGACCCCACGTGTGTCAAAGTAGAACTGTGCTCCATAGTGTTTTCAGTGGCTGATTTTTCAGAAAAGAAGCAGACCTTTCTTCCAAGATGCCTCTGGATGGATTCAAACTGCCAACCTTTCAGTTAACAGCTGAGCGTGTTAACCATTTTTACAACTAGGGACTTACACTTACTATGTGACACAGCAATTCCACTCCTAGGTATTTGCCCAAGAGAAATGAAAACTTAGGCTCGCACAAAAGCTAGAATATTTGCATCAGTTTAATTCCTAATCACTAAAAACTGGAAACAACTCAGATATCCTTTAGCGAGTGAAGAGATAAACAAACTATAAAAACCCATTGACACTGAGTTGATTCTGACTCATAGAGACCCTGTAGGGTAGAGTAGAATTGCCCTATAGTGTTTCCAAGGAGTGGCTGGTGGATTCAAACTGCCAACCTTTTGTTTGGAAATCGTACTTTTAACCACTACGCCACTAGGGCTCCAGAAATAAACTATAGTACATCCGTTTAATAAGATACTACTCAGAAATACAAAGGAACAAATTATTAACCCATGCAACAACATGGAAGAATCTCAAATGCATTTTTGCTAAGTGAAGGAAGCCAGACCCAAAAGGCTACATATTGTTTGGATTTATATGGCTTTCTGGGAAAGGCAAAACTATAAGCACAGAGAACAGATCAGCAGTTACAGGGGCAAGGGGTGGAGGAAGAGGCTGACAACAAAGGGGTAGCGAGAGAATTTCTGGAGTGATGGAATGTTCTGTGTCATAACTTCACTAGCGGACATACTACTCAATGCTTTTGTCAAAACCCACAGAGCTGTACACCGCAAAGAGTGAATTTTACTGTAGGTAAACTTAAAATTTTTAAGTTTAACTTAAACAAAAAAGTTCCAAACGACTTTTATCACAGCTGTACTGTATAGTCAGCCTTCCTACCTATGTTCAACCCACGTGGTCCTTATGATATCAATTTTTGGAATTTGTCAAGTTTTTCTTTGTGGCTTAATACTTGATCAATATTTTTAATGGTTCTATTTATATTTAACAAGAATGTGTTTTCTCTGTTTGCTTGGTAGAGAGAATCTATATGATCAGTCTTCTTATTGGTACTAAATTCTCTTTATACAATGATACCAGTGAGAGCTGGAACTCAATGGGCCTGCCTTGTTTCTCTGGGTCTCACAAGTTTTCTGCCTTTGACAGGGTGCAGTCTCACCACTTTTTTATTGTTCTATGCTAGTGGAAAATATTTGAATTTTCCTTCTCTGACAGGTTTCCACCTTACACAGGTTCCAGCTTTTGCAGGTTTTACTGTACTTCCTTATACTTGGTTTGTTTGATTGATCAATTTCTGCCCGGGGTATATTAAATATCCCCACTGGTTTTATTGATAACTCTTGGTAGTTCTATTACTTTTAGCTGTATCTCTTTTGAAGCTATGTTATTAAGTACATAAACGCACATGATCATTATATCTTCTTGTTAGATTAATTTTGCCTGTGAAATATCCCTCCTTGTCCCTTTTTTGCTTTGACGTTTATTACATTTGATATCAATATGTCTAGATTATCTTTTTTGTTAGTATTTGCATAAATATTTTCCATCTGTTTATTTAAATCTTCTTTTGTCATTTATTATTGCGTATCTTTTCTAAATATCATATGGTAATTTGTATCGAATCTGAGAGTCCATGACATTTTATAGGCACAATTATTCCATTCATGTTTATTTTGATTTATCAATGTATTGATGTGTGATTTACTAGAATGTTATTCCTCATATCCTATGTCGTGTTTTCTATTTTCAATACTTTCTCTTTTATTCTATTCTCCTCTCTCCTGCTTTTGATTACCTTTCCTTTGTTCCCCTTTTTCTATATTGCACATTATTTTATTATTTCTCTATGGATTACCCTTAAGTTTTGCTTTTTCCTTAAAAAACCCTAAAATTCATCAATTTCCATGTTAGTTCACCTCCTATCCCTAGGCATGGAGAGAATCAACTTGTTTTTATTCCCTCCACCACCCTATTTCTCCCACGTTTCATATTGATATTGTCTCAGATTTTAGATCTAGTTTTTTTCAGTTCGCAAATAATAAAATTATTTTTAGCAATAAGTTTTATTTTTCTTTGCTCACCATGTTCCTGACATCTCATTACCTCCCCCTGAATTCATTATTCTTCTCATTGGGGCACTTGCTCTAAGTTCTTTCAGAGAATGTCTAGGAATGGTAAGTTGTCTGGGTTCTTAAAATGACTGAAAATATTTCTTTTTGCTTTAACTCTCACTCTTGAATTTGGCTGATTAGAGAATTTTGGTTTCAAAGTTACAGTCAGTTCTATTATAACACTTGTTTTGAAAATGTGAATTTTTTTCCCCAGAGTGATTGATACTTTAAGAAACAATTAGAACATACTGCAAATTTTACATTCACTTATGTATGATTTCATTCACAAGATACACTAAGTGAACTGCAAAAATAATGCAACTAACTGTACTGCATAGGAATACACAACAGGAACACGAGCATGTGGACACGCACACATACATGCTCTCACACAAGCATGTACACGTGCGTGAGCACGCGCGCGCGCACACACACACACTCCTCAAACATCCAGCTCCCTCAGCTCACACAGGTGCTATTAACTGCATCCTTTCACATCTGACGTCACAACTTTCCATCGTATTTCAGATAAGCTTCCTTCTACCACTTCACAGCCCTTCCAACATCCACTTCTACAAGCAAAGCTCAGATCTTTTTCAAGGTAAAGTGACATATTTATTGTAGTATCTACACATTTCTTCGTTAACATGTAAAACTGTGCCACCAGTTTTATTAGTTTCCTATCTCTTTTTTAATGTATCGCTGTTGAAATTTTTGGGTGTTGAGCTCCTAATCCATTTTCTCTAGGAGCCCTGTGGTTTTCACTATGCACTTTTGCACAGCACTTTGATTTTTTAGAAGAGTGTACGTCTCATGATAGTAGAATTGACTGTGTTTTTTCTTAACAAATGTTTCTTATTTCATACCCACTTGATATTATTTCCACAAGACAATATTTTCTCTTATCTCTCTCTATAGATCTATAGATCTAATATATCTCTATATGAGATACACTGAAAGCCCTGTTCTGATTGCTTCATCAATGTTGCTCTTTCAGGATAGGTCTTCCTTGGCTGTGTTTGTTTTTCACCTCTTACTTTGGGGCTCATGGGGGTGTTTGCAGCTCTTGGCCACCTTGCCTGTGTACTCACCTTATCTCATCTGTCTGTAGGAACGTCTCAGAGGGATGAGAAAGAGCAAGCCCTGCTGCACAGCTGCAATGTTATGGATTTTTGTTTTCTAACTCATTTTGAGGTTTCAAAAATATAAAGAAAATGTTCTACGCTCAACTTTCGTTAGTGGTGTCTGGGGTCTTAAAAGATTGCGAGTGGCCATCTAAGATATATCTATTTGTCCCATCCTGTCCAGAGCAAAGGAGAATGAAGAAAACCAAAGACACAAGGGAAATAATAGTCCAGAGGACTAATGGACCACATGAACCACAGCCTCCTCCAGCCTGAGCCCAGAAGAACTAGATGGTGCCCAGCTACCACCACCAGCTGCTCCGACAGGGATCACAATAGAGGGTTCTGGACAGAGCAGGAAAAAAATGTGGAACAAAATTTAAATTAAAAAGAAAAGACCAGACTTACTGGTCCGACAGAGACTGGAAGAACCCTTGAGACTATGGCCCACAGATACCTTGCTAACTCAGAACTGAAGTTCACCCTTCAGCCAAAGATTAAACAGGTTTATAAAACAAACAATAACACACATGAGGAACACACTTCTTAGTTGAGTCATGTATGTAAGACTGAAAGGGCAACACCTGCCCAAAAGCAATGATGAGAAGGCAGGAAGGGACAGGAAAAATGGACGGATGGAAACGGGGAATTGGGGTGTGGAAGGGGAGAGTGTTGACACATTGAGCGGATTGCAACCAATGTCACAAAACGATTGGTGCATAAATTGTTGAATGAGAAACTAATTTGCTCCGTAAAGTTTCACCTAAAGCACAATAAATAAACAAAGCAGCTATGAACATTCACATAAATATATATATATATATTAGAGCAAAATTTCCACCAGGGCACTCTAAAACCTTTAGATAGGAGGTCTTTGTGTTAGTTTCTATTACTGCTATAAGGAATTACCACACGTTTAGCATCTGAAAACAACACAAATTTAATCTCTTTCAGATCTGCAGGTCAGAAGTCTGGGTGGATTTGATGGCTTCCCTGCTCCGGGCTTTGTTGTTGGGTGCCGTCAAGTTGATTCCGACTCATAGCAACCCTATAGGACAGAGTAGAACTACCCTATAGGGTTTCCTAGGTTGTAAATCTTTATGGGAGCAGATTGCCAGGTCTTTTCTCCCATGGAGTCACTGGGTGGGTTCAAAACACCAACCTTTTGATTAGCAGCTGAGCGCTTAGCCAGTGTGCCAGCAGGGCTTCAGCAGCTCTGGGCTTTATAAGGCTGAAATCAGGGTGTTGGCCAGCTGGGCTCCCACGAGGAGACTCTGGCCAGCTGGGCTCCCGCAGGGAGGCTCTGGCCAGCTGGGCTCCCACGGGGAGGCTCTAAGAGCGACGCCACTTCCAGGTTCATTCAGGTTGTTGTCCAAACCCAGCTCCTTGTGGCTTAGGACTGAGGTCCCTGTTTCCATGCTTGCTGTTGGTTGGGGACCACTCTCAGCTTCTAGAGACCACTCACATTCCTTGGCTTATGGCTCCTTTCATCCATGTTCAAAGTCAGCAGGTCAACCCTTATCACACTTGTAATCGCTCTAACCTGTTTCTTCCCCCTCTTCTACTTTTAAGGGCTCATGTGGTCACATTGACTCATCTAGATAGTCTCTATAGGCTCCCTATCTTAAGGTCAGCTGATTAGTAACCTTAATTACTTTTATGTTCTAAAATAAAAGATGAGTAATTTATCACATAGTTTCTAGAAATAAATTTAGAAGTTAATTTGCATCCTACTAAGATATATTTAGCTAAGTGCTGGCTCTCTCCCAAAATTAATGCTAGAGAAATTACAGAAACATGGATTTCAAGGGGGGTGGGAAGGAGAAATTCCCTGGGAGAATTTATAGCCATTTGAAAATCCTACAGAGCACAGTCTACTGTTAAACACATGGGGTCGCCATGAATTGGAATCAACTCGACTGCAGCAGGTTATAAAAGAATGTTAGAATGAGAGTTCCAGGTGAGATGAAACTGGCCAGTGTCCTAAACCCATTGCCATCGAGTCAATTCCGACTCATGGCGTCCCCATGGGTTACAGAGTAGAACTACTCCATTGAGTTTTCTTGTATGTAACCTTTACAGAAGCAGATCACTAGGCCTTTCCTCGAAGGCATCACTGGGTGAGCTCAAACCACCATCTGGGTTAATAGTTGGGCACAAACCGTTTGTGACACCAGGGACCTTGTTACTGTCCTACAAGGCAATAAAGCAATCACCTCTCAGGGTTATCTTTTCTACCAAACAATCTTCTCTACCAGACAGATACCTCAAGATAACAGGTGATGTCCCAGACTCTGGCCCTTTAATCGTTAATAGAGAGCAAGGTAAGTGCATTGACCTAAATATCTGAATAATTCCTGGGCTGGCCTGTTAATGCTCCAAACCGGGACTGAGGTGTCCTTCTCCCACCTTATTTCCAAGTGTTGGATACAAAATTAGCTTAAAAAAAATCTTTCAATAGTTTCTCTTCTGAATAATTTTAAACTTTCTAAAATTGTAGACAAATAGACTTTTTAACAGTTCCCTAAGTTTTTCTACATAGTGCGGTGTGGTTGATGGCCTGGGGAGAACGCTGTGTGGTGGGGCGGCCAGGTTTAGCAAACGAAAATGCAGGGTGCTCGGCAGAGCTTGAATTTCAGATAAACAACCAGTGATTTTAAATAGAGGTATAATAAACACATAAACAATGGGTAATTTCAGTATAACGCGTATAATGTATTTAGTATAGTTAGCATATAGTATATTTAGTATAATTAGTATAGTGTATTTAGTGTATCTAGTGTAATTAGTATAGTGTATCTAGTATAAGTAGTATAGTGTAGTTAGTGTATCTAGTATAATTAGTATAGTGTAGTTAGTATAT
>NW_004444029.1:945332-957162 GCF_000243295.1 Trichechus manatus latirostris
CAGGAGGGATCAGTCCCTGGAGAAGGACATCATGCTTGGTAAAGTAGAGGGTCAGTGAAAAAGAGGAAGACCCTCCACAAGATGGATTGACACAGTGGCTGCCACAATGGGCTCAAGCATAACGATTGTGAGGATGGCGCAGGACGGGGCAGTGTTTCGTTCTGTTTACATATGGTCACTATGAGTCAGAACTGCCTTGACAGCACCTAACAACAACAATAATATGAACACTGTTCTCCTTTGGTTTGCTCTAAAACGTCACAGAGAATCCAGGGCCAGATGACAGGGAGGACAGTGAGATGCTCTGCAGCCTCAGCACCTGCGGTTTGGCTCTCGGGGAGATGACATAATGGCCTGTCCTGGCTCCGTTCAGGACTTCCTGAGACGAAGACTGGAATAACCCCTGCTGGTCACCTGACCTAAGCCAAAGCTCTCTGCAGCGTACCTGGTGGTGCTGACTGACACTGGTCTCCAGCTGCTGTCTGGCTTCTGTTCACCTCCTAATTCTCACAGTAGTAAGGAGATGTACTGATCGTTTTTGATGAAATAGATTTTACTTTGATTTTATTTATCGATTTTATTTCAGGCACAACTGGGGACCTAGTGAATTTCCCCCTCCCCCTCTTTAGTCCCTGGGTGGTGCAAACAGTTAACACACGAGGCTGCTAACCAAGAGGTTGGAGGTTCAAGTCACCTCACCCAGAGGTGCCTTGGAAGAAAGGCCTGGCAATATACTTCCTAAAAATCAGCCATTGAAAACCCTATAGAATATAGTTCCACTCTGACACACATGGGGTTGCCATGAGTTGGAATCAACGCAATGACAACTGATTCTTTTTCTCTTTAACCGTAGTGACAAAAGCTATAGTAAATGATTTTTTTCCCTATATTGAACACAGAAGTTGTGTGTGTGCCATCTTACAAAATAAAAACATATCTCAGAAGCTAACGTCCTGAAGTCCAATGATCTTACCTCTAGAAACTCTTCCACTGACCAACCAGAAAAGAAACTCAGTTGTCACCCTTGCACACTCTCTCTCCCTACAGTGTCCACAGCAGGAAGCTGAGCTGAGCTGCTGCCCCATCCACCAGCTGTCCTCGTGACACTGTCCCAGGTACTGGGAAGATGCAAGCTGCAGAGACTGTTTTCTCTGTTATTGGGTGGAAAAGAAGTACTCAGCGTCCTCATTCAGTTTTCATATCTGGTGTTGTTGTTGTTGTTAGGTGCCGTCCAGTCAGTTCTGACTCACAGCCACCCCATGCATAACAGAACGAAACACTGCCCGGTCCTGCGCCATCCTCACAATCATTATGCTTGAGCCCATAGTTGCAGCCATGTGTCAATCCATCTCGTTGAGGGTCTTCCCCTTTTTCGCTGACCCACCACCTTACCGTGCGTGATGTCCTTCTCCAGGGACTGGTCCCTCCTGATAACATGTCCAAAGTATGTGAGAAGAAGTCTCGCCATCCTTGCTTCTAAGAAGCATTCTGGTGGTGGATCCTAGTTAACCCAACCTCCAAGCCGTGACCCACATGCCACTGTGTTTCACCATGACCTACAGGAAGAGAAGGAAGGTGGCTCCCTCAGCAGTGGATTTTAGGTACTGCTCTCCCAATGCAATTGTCTGTATGCGATCGCTGTGGTCTGTCCATCTACCCTGCACACTTTCACCAATCCTCGAGAAGCAGCCTATTCACAGGAAGGGACTTCTAGGTGGGAGGAAAAACCTGAAAGCTACTTACGTTAATTAATAAACTCAGATCTTGACTCATAAATAAAAACAGATAAGCATCATCAGATAATTGAGGAAAACAGAATGAAAGAGAAGAATCAAGATGAATCAACAGTTAATTTTCATCATGGATACTTGTTAATTGATCATTTTAACTCTTCTGTTGATTGAACACAACCAAAAATTCTGCTTATAAAGAAATCTTAAAAGCACCAGCATGCATACAAGGTAGTGAGGGGGAGCCAAGCTTAATTCTGGGTGCTGGAAATCCACGGGTAGGACCTGAGGCACCGCACCTGCTTCTGCCCTGGGTCATTTGCTCCCTGGGTCATTTACTTCCTGGGTCATTTGCTCCCTGGGTCATTTGCTTCCTGGGTCATTTGCTTCCTGGGTCATTTACTTCCTGGGTCATTTTCTTCCTGGGTTATTCACTTTGGTTTGGGGACACACAGGTAGGGGAGGACAGAAGTTGAGGCCTGCCTGTGTTGGGGTGTCTTCTAGGAGACCCTCCCCACATAAGTTAAAACCATGATGGGAAGGGTCTCTCCCCCAGAGGACCACTGGAAAGTTGCCTGAGCACTAGGTGGAGAGGGAGAAGGAAGGAAAGAAGAAAAATCCTGGCCTGGAGAAGCATGGCCACGGCAGAGTCTTAGCGTGGATTTGCAGGGCCCCTCTCATCTCTCGTGGGGTCCAGGGAGCCCCAAGCTGTGCACCAGGTAAGAGATGGTCCTGCTGCAGTGGTGCCGGGTAACTGGCCAGGTGAGGGTGAGCCATCTCTGCAGGAAGACCTCCTTATCCCAGCCATGGGATATCCCCACAGAGTGTTTTTCTAAGCAATGAGTAGCACATATTCAAAGAAAGGCAAGAGTACAAGAAAACAAGGAGCCATGAGCAAGAAGGAGCTGAATTGAAAGATAGCAGAAGTACTATCAGACTATCAGTACTATCAGACACAAGTTATTTTTTATAATTCCTAAGTATATGTTATGGATTGAATTGTGTCCCCCCAAAACACGAGTTGAAATCCTATCCTCTGCACCTGTAAATATGACCCTGTTTGGAAGTTGGGGTTTTGTTATGTTGACTGGTCATACCAGAGTAGAATGGGTGCTAAACCTGACCCTTTCTGAGTCTTAAAAAGCAGAAGAGACCCAGAGATGCAGAGGGAGACAGCAGCAAGGAACCCCAAGAACACAAAGGAACTCCTGGGGCTACTGACAAAGGACCTCCTCTAGAGACACACCCTAAATTCGGACTTCTAGCCCCCTGAATTGTGTGAAAATTAATCTCTGTTCTTTAAAACCACACACTTGTGGTATTTTTTTTGTTACAGCAGCACTCAGTAACTAATATAGTATGTATACAACCAAAAAGGCAAATCTATATTCACAAAAAGTTGCATACAAAACATTCAGAACAACATTAATAAAAACAAAAATCTATCCAAATGTCCACCAGTAGAATGAATAAAAGTATTGTCATCCAATCCATACAATGGAACATTAAGTGTCAATAAGAACGAATTATAATCTCAAATGCAACAATATGGATTAATTTCAAAACACATGTTGCGCTAAAGAAGCCAAACCACAGAGTCCACATTCTAGGGTTCCATCTGTATGGAGTTTAAAATTAGGCAAAGTTTATACATAACATTCAAAGTTAGCACTGTGCTACTCTTTGGGGGATATGGAATGGCATGAGGAGGGTTTCTGGGAAGTGGTTAACTTGCTGGCGCTGTTGTCCAGCCTGGGTGCTGGGACACACTTGTGTTCATTTTGTGAAAATTTATGGAATTGTATACTTACAATTCATGTACCTTTCTGTGTGTATTTCATAATTTAACAAAAAGTTCAAAGGAAAACTATGCTTACTATGACAAGCTTAACAATCTGCAGGAAAGTTGTTGCCGTTGTCGGGTGTCCAGTCCTGCGCCACCCTCACAATTGTTGCTGTGTTTGAGCCCATTGTTGCAGCCACTGTGTCATCTACAGGAATAGGAAACTATTCAGACTCTGTTTTTTGCTTCTCTTTGTGGAATAATATTTTTTCGCACTTAGCTTCTACCTCTTCTTTCATTCTAGCCCACTTGTTAACTCTATTTTCTTTTTTGCTTCTTCTTGTAGGAAATAAATAAATTTCCTTAAAGCAGGACTTACGTTTATTCAGGAGCCCTGATGGCACACTGGTTAAGAGCTCATGCTGCTAACCAAAAGGTCGGTAGTTTAAATCCACCAGCTGCTCCTTAGAAACCCGATGGTGCAGTTCTACTCTGTCCTGTAAGGTACTATGAGTTGGACTTGACAGCAATGGGTTTGGGTTTTTTTTTTGTTTATCTTTATTCAATTTCAGAAGCATATTATATACTTGTAGAAATGCTTTTTGGAACTGAAAGAGAAAACTTGTTTCTGAAATATTTCAAATCTGACATAATATTTATGATTTTAGATGGTTTGTTTCCCTGGTCTATTTTTCCTAATATTTCTGAATGACTATATTAAATAATTTTTTAACAGATAGAATATTGTCAGTTTGTCCATACTGTGGGGGCTTGCATGTTGCTATGATACTGGAAGCTATGCCACTGGTATTCAAACACCAGCAGGGTCACCCATGGTGGACAGGTTTCAGCTGAACTTCCAGACTAAGACAGACTAGGAAGAAGGACCTGGCAGTCTACTTCTGAAAAATAATTAGCCAGCAAAAACATTATGAATAGCAGCGGAACATTGTCTGATATAGTGCCGGAAGATGAGCTCCCCAGGTTGGAAGTTACTC
The DNA here is from genome assembly GCF_000243295.1 of Trichechus manatus latirostris. Taxonomy (NCBI): domain Eukaryota; kingdom Metazoa; phylum Chordata; class Mammalia; order Sirenia; family Trichechidae; genus Trichechus; species Trichechus manatus. The sequence goes on from NW_004444029.1 coordinate 949,844, forward strand.
AAAATACGACTGGGGAAGAGCTGCCTCCTCAAAGTAGAGTCGATCTTAATGACATGGATGAAGTCAAGTTTTTGGGACCTTCATTTGCTGATGTCGCTCAACTCAAAATGATAAGAAACAGCCGCAGACATCTATTGGTAATTGGAACGTGGAATGTCTGAAGTATGAATCTAGGAAAATTGGAGATCATCACAAATGAAATGGAATGCATAAAGATGGATATCTTAGGCATTAGTGAGCTGAAATGGACTGGTATTGGCCATTTTGAGTCGGACAATCATATGGTCTACTATGCCGGGAATGACAACTTGAAGAGGAATGGCGTTGTGTTCATAACTGAAAAGAACATTTCAAGATCTATCCTGAAGTACAATGCTGTCAGTGATAGGATAATATCCATAAGCTTACAAGGAAGACTAGTTAATACAACTATCATTCAAATTTATGCACCAACCACTAAGGCCAAAGATGAAGAAATTGAAGATTTTTACCAACTTCTGCAGTCTGAAATTGATCAAACATGCAATCAGGATGCATTGATAATTACTGGTGATAGAAATGCAAAAGCTGGAAACAAAGAAGAAGGATCAGTAGTTGGAAAATATGGCCTTGGTGATAGAAACGATGCCGGAGAGCACATGATAGAATTTTGCAAGACCAATGACTTATTCGTTGGAAATATCTTTTTTACCAACATAAACGGCAACTATACACATGGACCTCACCAGATGGAATACACAGGAATCAAATGGACTACATCTTTGGAAAGAGACAATGGAAAAGTTCAATATCATCAGTCAGAACAAGGTCAGGGGCTGACTGCAGAACAGACCATCAATTGCCCATATGCAAGTTTAAGTTGAAACTGAAGAAAATTGGAACAAGTCCACAAGAGCCAAAGTACGACCTTGAGTATATCCTACCTGAATTTAGAGACCATCTCAAGAAGAGATTTGACGTATTGAACACTAATGAACAAAGACCAGATGAGTTGTGGAATGACATCAAGGACATCATATATGAAGAAAGTAAGAGATCATTAAAAAGACAGGAAAGAAAGCAAAGACCAAAATGAATGTCAGAAGAGACTCTGAAACTTGCTCTTGAACGTTGAGTAGCTAAAGCAAAGGGAAGAATTGATGAAGTAAAAGAACTGAACAGAAGATTTCAAAGGGCGGCTTGAGAAGACAAAGTAAAGTATTATAATGACATGCGAAGAGCTAGAGATAGTAAACCATAAGGGAAGAACACACTCAGCATTTCTCAAGCTGAAAGAACTGAAGAAAAAATTCAAGCTTTGAGTTGCAATACTGAAGGATTCTATAGGGAAAATATTAAACGACGTAGGAAGCATCAAAAGAAGATGGAAGGAATACACAGAGTTACTGTACCAAAAAGAATTGGTCAACGTTTAACCATTTCAGGAGGTAGCATATGGTCAGGAACTGATTGTACTGAAGGAAGAGGTCCAAGCTGCTCTGAAGGCATTGGCAAAAAACAAGGTGCCAGGAATTGACAGAATATCAATTGAGATGGTTCACCAAATGGATGCAGTGCTGGAGGTGCTCACTTGTCTATGCCAAGAAATTTGGAAGACAGCTACCTGGCCAACCGACAGGAAGAGATCTATATTTATGACTATTCCCAAGAAAGGTGATCCAACTGAGTGCAGTAATTATCTAACAATATCATTAATATTACACGCAAGTAAAATTTTGCTGAAGATCATTCAAAAGCGGCTGCAGCAGTGTGTTGACAGGGAACTGCCAGAAATTCAGGCCAGATTCAGAAGAGGACATGGAACCAGGGATATCATTGCTGATGACAAATGGATCCTGGCTGAAAGCAGAGAATATCAGAAAGATGTTTACCTGGGTTTTATTGACTATGCAAAGGCATTTGACTGTGTGGATCACAACAAATTATGGATAACATTGCGAAGAATAGGAATTCCAGAACACTTAGTTGTGCTCATGAGGAACATGTACGTAGATCAAGAGGCAATTATTCAAACAGAACAAGTGGATAACGCGTGATTTAAAGTCAGGAAAGGTGTGCATCATACCTATTCAATCTTCATGCTGAACAAATAATCTGAGACGCTGGACTGTATGAAGAAGAATGGGGCATCAGGATTGGAGGAAGACTCATTAACAACCTGCGTTATGCAGAAAACCCAACCTTGCTTGCTGAAAGTGAAGAGGACTTAAAGCACTTACTGATGAAGATCAAAGACCACAGCCTTCAATATGGATTACACCTCAACATAAAGAAAACAAAAATCCTCACAACTGGACCAAGAAGCTACATCATGATAAATGGAGAAAAGATAGAAGTTGTCAAGGATTTCATTTTACTTGGATCCACAATCAACACCCATGGAAGCAGCAGTCAAGAAATCAAAAGACACATTGCATTGGGCAAATCTGCTGCAAAGACCTCTTTAAAGTGTCGAAAAGCAAAGATGTCACCGAAGACTAAGGTGCGCCTGACCCAAGCCATGGTGTTTTCAATCACCTCAGATGCCTTCAAAAGCTGGACGATGAATAAGGAAGACCGAAGAAGAATTGACACCTTTGAATTGTGGTGTTGGAGAAGAATATTGAATATACCATGGACTTCGAAAAGAACAAACAAATCTGTCTTGGAAGAAGTACAACCAGAATGCTCCTTAGAAGCAAGGATGGTGAGACTATGTCTCACATACTTTGGATGTGTTATCAGGAGGGATCAGTCCCTAGAGAAGGACATCATGCTTGGTAAAAAGTAGAGGGTCAGCAAAAAAGAGGAACACCCTCAAGAAGATGGATTGACACAGTGGCTACAAAAATGGGCTCAAGCATAACAAGGATTATGAGGATGGGGCAGGACCGGGCAGTGTTTTGTTCTGTTGTACACAGGGTTACTATGAGTCAGAACTGACTTGACGGCACCTAACAACAACAACATATTAAAATTTTTTTTAACAGATATAGCATTCTTGGTTATGTGTGAAAAACCTAACACGTAACTTGGCTTCAAACTTGACGTACTAAAGAACAAACCTGAGTATTTAAATTTTTTTTTTAGTTTTTAAAAAATTGCTGCATAGTGTAACTGTCAAGTAATTTAAATAAAGTGACATTTTTACTTTCAATGATTCTCTCCTGTAATTCATTCTTCTTTGCCTCCCCAGAGGGAGGGCTACATAGAAGGTCTTCATATTCAGCCCCATGTTATTCTGGAACCAAAGTCCCCACTAAGTAGAGAGCAGGGCTTTGAACCAGTTAGTTCCGGTCTGAACCCCTGCTGAGAATTTGCATTTCTAACAAGTTCCCTGCTGAGAATTTGCATTTACATCACAGATATACTGAATCGGAATCTACATTTTAACAAGTTCTCCAGGCAATTCTTATGTATAACTTCCTGGGAACTTGTTGTAAATTCTCAGCAGGAGATTCAAACTGGACTGAACCGGTTTGCAGCTCTGGTAGAGAGTGATTCTGCCTTAAACTATGACACATGTGCCCTCCTGATCAGACAGTAGAACACATTTACAGAAATAAACGTTTAAGCCCTAAATTCTTGTCAAAGACAAGAATTAACGGTGTCTGTGGAAGCACAAAATGTTTCATTCTGCAGGTAAAATTCCCACTGCCTGTTACTGTGAGTAAATAGTACTTCATTTGATTTTCTGAATTTTGTCCTCGTTTTCTTTAGCAAGACTACACGTTGCACTCGGAACAACAGGCACATCTGAAAATATATTTAACTTCATTCAATACCCCACCTACAGTTTTCCAACCTTTCAGCTTCAAGGTGAACTTGAGATTTGAAAGTTGTAGTTCCCTCAGATGATTGCCAAAATGAGAGAGCAGTGATATCTTGCATTTATGACGACCAAGGCACCTTTTTATAGATCGTTTTCAGACAGGGAGCTAGTGTTTGATTTTGAAAATATTTTTGATATTGATGGGAATTGTTCAAGACTCGTCGGTGCTTCAAGCTGTGGGAATCTGCCATCTAGAGCTGAGCGCTGAAATTACGTTTTCCACGGTAGCCCATGCTGGTCGTGGGTTCAGAATGTCTCTCCTTTAGAAACAGAGAAACTACCATGCAGAGTTGTATAAGTAAGCAAACCTTGCTTATTGAAGAAATACAACTTTGAGCCAGAATTCTACAGGTAAGGGAAGCAGGGTGTGGAAGAACTGTTAATGCTAATCAGGAACAAGTTCCTGGTGTGGCTGAGCCTCAGTGGTTGATTGCCCACGGTTTTTCTGGAGGGAGAGATGCTGGGTGCACAGTAGAAGGACAAGTCATATAACTCTTAGTCTTCAATTCTTTCTGGCTAAAGTACAGATAGCACTTCTTGGGTCATGCAGATCCAGGGGTAAAAGTTGGGTCTGGTGAATAGCGAAAACATGCTTCCCTGCTGTCTTCTCTCCATTGCTGTGGCCCTCAGCCCATGGGATCGTGCGGGACAGCTCAAGGAAAGAGCTGGTGACTGTTTGTTGAAGGACTCCAGGCTGGGTGTTGGGTGCTGGTCCTCGAGCCCACTCTCCTGTGGCCTTGGGCAGACTGCGGATCTGCTCCAGCCTCAGTTTCCCCTCCATGAGAGCTAGCCCTCTGTAGTCTCAGAAATCCACACCTGCATTCTGTATTAGTTCTCGGGGCTGCTGTAACAAAGTACCACACACTGGGGGGCTGAAAATGGCAGAAATTTGTGTCTCACAGGTCTGGAGGCCAGAAGTCCAAATTAAGGTGTGGGCAGGGCCATGCTCCCTCTGAAGGCTCCAGGGAAGGATACTTCCTTGACTCTTCCAGCTTCTGGTGGCTCCAGGCGATCCATCTCTGCCTCCATCTGCACATGGCGTCTCCCCTCTGTCTGTGTCTTCTCTCCTCTTGTATAAGGACACCACTCAGATGGGATCAGGACCCCCCTCCGTGTGACCTCATGATAACTGATGACATCTCCGAAGACTATATTTCCAAAGAAGTCCATGTTCACAGGTACCAGGTTAGAACATCAACACATCTTTTTGGAGGACACAATTCAATCCACAACATATTTTAATCCCTCGTGACCTGAATTTTTAGCCCCCCTTTGTCTGCAATTTTGACGGATGTAATGCTCTTCTCCAAACACACATGCCTCCCTCGTGTGCACCATGGCTCACCAGGATACCTCCTGAGGCCAGGAGCTGGCACCCTCAACACGGGCTTCTGGCAGCTTTAAGAGTCCATACAAGGTCAAGGCCAACAGAGGCGTCTCACCAGGAGCACAGGCAGCTGTGGTGGCTCCTTTTGGGGCTCCCCTCTTCTCCAGCATCTGTGATCCAATGTAAGACTGAAGGGGGTCACAGCCTGGCTCCAGGGGCACTGAACCCCGCACATCTCCGCGGCACCTGCTGCCCCTGCTTTATCCTGTGCATCACTCGCTCCTCCTGGCACAGCAGAAAGGTTTGTCTTCAAACCCAGGGGTATTTCTAGGTGACCTGGAGCTGTCTGTGTTGTGCTTTGTGAGGACAGGCTTTCAGTTCCCTGAAGGTGGCGTCATTATCTTACTTTTGCTCACCACAGCGGATGTGTGCCTGTCTGCTGAACAAAGCGCCCACAGTTCACGTGCTCCGACGGCGCCTCACGATCAGACTGCTCAGGGGCAAAACGCATGTCAAGGAGACATGAAATTGGTAACAACAAAAATTTAGAAAAAGGAGTCCGTGGTCAATGGATGACTTTGTGTCTAAGGTCTTGCTTTTTAAAAACTCCTTCCCCAATGACCCAGAAAGGCAGACTGTAGATAAACCAAAGTTAAAACCAATCAAGTGATCAGAAAAGAATCCAAACAAACCCACTTTCCTATTCTCAATTCTCTCATCTGCCAACTGAATATCATTTGAGTCTAAATCAAATCAATTATCTAACCAGCAAGTACTTAGTGTACATTGACTATTCTCAGACAGAGTGACTGAAACCTCATTTCAATCCCAGTGTCCCCCCAGTCTCTACCAAAGGAAAGGGGTGTCCCTTCCATGAGGAGTCCATCTCACGGGTCCTGAGACTCTTGAGGCAACCTGTTGTAAACTCCAGGTAGAGATGGACTCTGGGCTGCAGGTGCCATGGTGGGTCAGCCCGTTTCTGGAGAAGCCAGTGTAGTCAGCTGACTGCTGGGGCCTGTCTTCAAGTCCCCTTGGACAGGTGTGAGGGAGCAGGCCGGAGCCCAGATCCTTCCTCCATCAACGGAGGCCACAGGTCTGTGAAGGAAAGTGCTTTTTCCGAGGAATTCTCAAATTCACATAGGCACGGTAGGCCAAAAAACGGTGCCAAAAAGACGTTCATGTCCTAATCCTGGAACCTGGAAATGTGCTATTTCTCACGGCAAAAGGGACTTTGTAGATGTGATGAAGCTAAGGGTCTGAGATGGGGAGACTATCCTGGACTATCCAGGTGGGGGTCCTCAGGGAGAGACTGGAAGATGTTGGGCGGCTGCCTTTGAAGATGAAGGAAGGGCCATGAGCTGAGGAGTGTGGTGGCCTCCAGAGGCCAGAGAAGGTCAGGAGACGGGTTCTCCCCTGGAACCTCTCCTGGAGGACATCAAGGGGAGTGTGAGACTCACAGGATTCGGGAGGTGACGGAGAGTTAATAAGGTCCTGAGACTCCCAGCCACGAGGCCTGGACTGACAAAAGATTGTCCTATTTTAGCAAAAATCTTTCTTTACCATTTCCCTACACTTTGTGCCTTCTCTTAGCTGTTGTGATCAAGAGAGCAACCAAGCTGGCAGGTAAGTTTCTGTACTCTGTGACCACTTTTGGACCAGGTGACTTCTGTGTACCCAGGCGTGGGTGACCCTCAGCCACGTTCAGCCATCTGACTGTAATTTCTCAGAGCAAACCTGAGCCTTGTGTCTGAACCACTGAACAGCTCGCTGGCGGAGCGTTTTCTGCAAACCGCGCTCCCTCGAGCTCCAGCAGACCTGTCCACAGTGCCGGCCATCCCAGGAAAGACAGGCAGGCGTGATTCAAACGGTACTAAATGCTAACACAGCACATTTGGGGCTGTGTGTGCCACGGGTCACGTGGGTCCCCTCTGCCATCTTGAATCCCTGCAGAGTGTAAGGGCTCCAGAAATTCCACCAGCTTCCTCTGACCGGGTTCCTGTGCTGCAGAGAAGTGGAGGCCCCCCTGCAGAGGCCCTGAGTCCCCCTAGAGGGTCTAAGCCCCCCTCCAGAGGCTCCGAGGCACACCCCCAACCAGAGGGGTAGCTGTCATTTTGCTTAGACGTGTCATCCTCGGGAGTGTCCCCCTCAGGCGTGTCACCCCCAGGGGTGTCGCCCTCAGGG
>NW_004444029.1:958014-960199 GCF_000243295.1 Trichechus manatus latirostris
CCCCCTCAGGGGTGTCACCCTCAGGCGTGTTGCCCCCAGGGGTGTCGCCCTCAGGGGAGTCGCCCTCAGGCGTGTTGCCCCCAGGGGTGTCGCCCTCAGGGGAGTCCCCCTCAGGCGTGTCACCCCCAGGGGTGTTGCCCTCAGGGGAGTCGCCCTCAGGGGAGTCCCCCTCAGGCGTGTCACCCCCAGGGTGTCGCCCCCAGGGGAGTCGCCCTCAGGGGAGTCGCCCCCAGGGGTGTCGCCCCCAGGGGTGTCGCCCTCAGGCGTGTCACCCCCAGGGTGTCGCCCCCAGGGGTGTCGCCCTCAGGGGAGTCGCCCTCAGGCGTGTTGCCCCCAGGGGTGTCGCCCTCAGGGGAGTCCCCCTCAGGGGTGTCATCCTCAGGGGTGTCATCCTCAGGGGTATCCCCCTCAGGGGTGTCCCCCTCAGGCGTGTTGCCCCCAGGGGTGTCGCCCTCAGGGGAGTCCCCCTCAGGCGTGTCACCCCCAGGGGTGTCATCCTCAGGGGAGTCCCCCTCAGGCGTGTCGTTCCCAGGCATGTTGTCCTCAGGCGTGTTGCTTAGGACAGCTGCCTTCAGGGGCATTGTTTAGGGCCATCTTGGACCTGGATGAGGGCTGACCTGGTCTGCCTAAACTGGTCCTGGCTGTGGCCCAAGAACCCAGAGTGATGGTTCTCAGAGATCCACTCATCCCGCCCTTCACCACATCCCAGCGGGGACGGGAATCCTGAACAATCCATCGACCCAGGGTGTTTAGAGTGTTCCGGAGAGGTCTGAGGTGTCCTAAGGGAGCGACCTGGGGTTGTCTAGAGCCTTTCTTCTGAGAAATAATAAAAACAGCTGTCATTTACTGGAAGCTGTTGTGCACCAAGACTTTTCAGATGTCTTACGTATCAGCTAACCCTTACTCACACTGGAGGGTGGTAATATTCCAGGTGGGACAAATAAGGGAAATGAAGGCTTACAGCTTGCCAGGTCAGACAGCTGCCAGAGGGCAGAGTTTCGCCAGAGTGGAAACCCAGCCCGACTCAGAAACCTCTCTTTTGCCCACATCAGTACTTCCAGAGTAGAAGGCGAGGGGTTCTGTGCTGCACAAAAGAGCTCACTGCTGGTCAGAAAAATCTGGAAAGCCTTGGGTTCAGACCCTCAGCGCCTTCTTCAGCTTTCTGTGGACTGTGGACCTGACCCATCCATTCCCTCCAAATGTAGGGGCTGAAGAGTTTTCTTTGGGGGGGCTTCTGCTTGTGGACAATGCTGGACTGCAAATTATTTTAGGACTTAAGGCCAGGGGGAAGAGAGCGGAAGGAAAACTTGGGAAATTATAAAAAAGGTTTTCTATTGGCTGCAGTTTACCCATTTTAAACCGGGGAAGCCTGGGGGTCTGGTGTATGCACTCGCTATAGTTGTTGTTGCCACTGTTGTGATGATTTTTTAAAGAGGAGCTACAGAAATGCAGCCTTTAATTTTCTCCTAGCTGTGGTCCGAGTTCCCCTTTCTCTTGGGATGATTGAGACTCACCTGAGGCTCTTACATTTTCAGATCCATCTCTGGCCAAGTCCTAGGCAGCCCCCGAGAGGAGAGGATTCTCCCCCCACCCATTGTCAGCCCTGGAACAAAGCTGCCCCCCATCACAGGGGATGCCCCCAACAGGGGATCGCCCTCCCCACAAGTGACTCCCCCACAGGGGACCACCCTCCTATCACAGGGTACCATCCCCCGGACAAGGGACCACCCCCCGCAGGGTACCAGCACCTCCCCCGCCACAGGGGACCACCCTCCACAGGGGGCCACCACCCACAGGGGACGCCCCCATCACAGGGAGGGGGTTTGGTCTTGGGGAGGGCAGGACGGATTGGTGATGAGGAGCAGTGGGCACTGGGTCTGGGGACAAGGACATGGGAGCCGCTGGAGAGGCGCTTCTGGGAGTCACAGCAGCGCGCTTGGTAGGGACGCGCCTGCGTTTGCAGGGAGCCCGTTCTCCTTTCGTCCATCCTCGCAGCCCGGCTTTCGATCACGTCGGCCCGACCAGAGCCGGGGCACTCCTGCCCAGAGCCCTCCCTGGATTTAGACGTGGTGAGGGGGTGACCCCGAGCAGAAGGAATCAGACACCAGGGCAGGGGGAGGCCACGGATAAGGGCGAGGGGGAGATGGGGGGCAGGGCCGGGCTGGAGCTTGGGGCCGGAGGTGGG
>NW_004444029.1:960593-978795 GCF_000243295.1 Trichechus manatus latirostris
ATGCAGGGCTGGGGCTGGGGGCGGGACCAGAGGGCGGAGCCTAGGGGCGGCCCAGGACCAAGTGCAAGGCCAGGTGCAGAGGCTCGGGCTGGGCTGCGTACCTAGGGCTAAGGGAGGGGCTTCTCGTGCCCAAGAGTCCCTGAGTGCGAGTCGCCTCCCGAAGCATGCCCGGGCCCCGGGAGGTCTGAGAGCGGAGTCCCCGGCCGCTGCAGCCCGCGTCAGACCCCGACCCCGAACAGTCGCTCCCCGCTGGGGACTGCTCAGCGCAGTGGGGGGGTGGTATCCCGTCGGCCGGTGATCAAACAGGTACCCGCAAGGTTTCCCACCTTTCCAAATATGACTGAATTTAAGAGTGTGGACTAATTTATGAAGGACTTAGCCACCAATGGCCCCAAGTTTGCCTGTGACAAGCCCTCCCCATTTTAAAGTAGGTGTCCTGGGGGACAGCTGGTGTCGCAGGGGGCATGTTAGTGATGGTGTTTGTTGACAGCCACTTTCCAAAGTGGCCTCGTCCCATGGCCGACGGCTTCAACTGGAGCTTTCTCAATTGTCTTAGAAAACAGTGTTCTCTTGAGAAGAATAAAGGAGTGTTTCCCCCCAAATCAATATACAGGCCAGAGTACAGGCATCAGAACAAACGTAGCCACTGCTCTGCTCCGAGTGCTGGTTTCCAGTAATCAGGCTTCTTGCAGGGCGGCCGGGAGCCCAGACGGGGGCGCCGATTAGACCTTCTCTCCTGCAGGCGGGAGTGAGATGCTCCGGGCCGCCCTGTCAGGGGCCAGTCTATCGGCTGCACTGTAATGACCTAGAGGTAATGCTCAGTTACGGGTTAGAATAAGGGTGGGATTAGCGCTGTAAACTGAATTTACAGGAGTTATAACTTGATTACCCAGGAATGTATGGCAGGCGCCTCTTGTATTTTTGACAAAGCCCAAGGCGTGCTTTTAGCAAGATCTGTGATTCACCCAGAAACTTTTATTTACGGCAGCTCCTGCTCGCTTGCTCCACATCAGAAATGACACTTCACCAGCAAATGTGCTCTTCCTCCTCACTCTCATTAACAATGATCATTTCACATTTAATGTCCATTATTCCATCCATGATCAGAAGTCAGGCTATTGGCAAAGTCACCTGCCAGCCAGTCTAGGGGAGGGCGAGCTGAGGAGTGGTGATGAGGGGGCACAGGGGTGGTGAGGAGGGGTGCAGGGGGGTGAGGAGGGGGTGCAGGGGGTGAGGAGGGGGTGCAGGGGGTGAGGAGGGGGTGCAGGGGGTGAGGAGGGGATGGAGTGGGGAGGAGGGGGCGAAACTCCCCCTCGTCCTTTCAGCTCCTGGTGGCCCCTGTGTTCTGGGCTTCGCTTGCTTGTAGATGGTCCTCACATGGCGTCTGTCTTCCCCCTTGTGGCTCTGTTCCTATGTCTGTCCTCCGTACAAGACTCCTCTCAGAAGGGGTTAGATGAGGACCCACCCTGCTCCGGTCTGGGCTTCTTAACTTACAGTCTGCAGAGAAAAGCCCTACGTCCCCAGGCACGTGGTGTTCACTGGTGCAGCGCTCACACCAACCGTTTCAACCATGGTTTTCGCAAGTGTTTCCACTGGGCTTTCTTTGTAGCGGCTGCCTCCTGCTTTACATCGGTGATGTTTGTTCTTACCTCTTTGAGGACATGTAACATATTTTGATCTGTCCCCTTAATTCCATTTTGTCAGGTGTTGGCTGTTCAATATATTGTTTTTGTTTCATAGCAGTTGTCTTCCTCAAATAGCTGACATTTTTCTTTTCTTTCCCCTGGGGGCCCCGCCCCAGTGTTAGCCCTAACCTACCGGGGAGCAGAGGTCAGGTGCAGGGGTGCTGACCGGCCCGCGGTGCCCTGCAGTCCTGCTTTTCAGGGTGACCCCAAGAGGTCAGCAGGTGCTAATGTTCCATACAACACAGGTTCATTTGGGAGGGCAAAGGCACCTTCCCAAAAGAGACACCCCAATTCTTTTCTCTTTTCTGGGTTCTGGTGAATCCATTGTGCCTTGTGGTGCAGAAGGAGATACGTTTTCTTCAGTGTGCCCTTCCCCTGTGACTCCCCCTCTGCCCCCTCTGCTCCCTCACTCCCCAGGCGGTCAACAAATATTGCAAAACAAACCCTTTGCCATGGAGTTGGTTCTGACTCATAGTGACCCTACAGGACAGGGTAGAACTGCCCCAGAGGATTTCCAAGGCTGTAAATCTTTAGGGAAGCTGGCTGCTACATCTTTCTCCCACGGAGCGGCTGGTGGCTTCAAGCCAACCTTCTGGCTAGCAGCCGAGCACTTTAACCACTGTGCCACCAGAGCTCCTTTAACAGCTACTGCCTTGTGCTAAATTAAGTCCTTGTCCAGGCACCTACTGGTCTTGGGGCCACCCAGGCCAGGCGGGGGTGCTGGGGAGGATGAGCCTGCTTGGAGATGCCGGACCCTAACCCTTCTGGCCCTTCCCTCTTCAGTCTGTCTGTTAAAGAACTTGTATAGGGCTCTTTTCTCAAGGGAGTTTAGGACATTCTCTTAGCTTCTGCTGTATTACATTTGCAAAGCAAAATCTCAGCAATGAACCTTACAGCACCAGGCTCTCCGAACACACTGCTATTGGCTGACCTTGGGAACTGCTGAACTGCAGAGACGTTTGGCTCTAAGGTGCAGTCACACGTAACTGGTGTACGTTTGAATGCTTCGCTGAGAATTGATGAGGAGAAAATAGCTTCCCACGGGTAATACAGGGGCAGAGAGTGCGAGTCATCACTTAGGTCTAGCATCCTTAATGTGCACGGAGGGCGTTCAGAAAGGTCTGTGCCTCAGACCTCAGGGGTAAATCTCCGTTTTCTGGGTTTCTGGCCTGGGTCCATTTGCCCATTATCCAGTGTTACTCCCTCATTCCAAAGAAGGGTCAAATATACTCTGGACGTCACTGGCCTCTAACCACATTTATCGAGCTGTGTGTAAATTCATTCAATACATGACATTGACTTCCATTAAGCTATTTAAACAACAATTGGGCAGAGAGGACAAGAGAAGGTTAACAATGGATGCATCCAAATAAGAGCTGCCTTTAAGGCACCTCAGAAGAAAGGCCTGGTGATCTACTTCTGAAAAATCCACCACTGAAAACCCTATGGAACACAGTTCTGACACACATGGGGCCACCATGAGTCAGGGATAACTCGATAACAATGGTCTGGCTTTTTTTAGGTTTTGAGGAGTAAACTGTCTCTCCACAGCTCTGGAAAGACAATACACCCAATAGATGCTGACTTCAGCGCTTGGAGCTGTGTTTTGGTGAAGGCTGAACATTGATTCAAGGGCACCAAGTGGAACAAAACACAAAGAATCGCTTTTAGGATAATTAAAACTATTTTGAATTTTTTATTTATCCATCTGGTTTCTAATATAATTTTAGTTTAATGAAAGACATTCATAAAGAATATTAGGCATACGTACATAACTCCCTTCTTTCATTCTAGTTTACATGCTGTTGCTTTTAGAGCGTGAGAGTGTGTTATTTCACAGGATGGGACCCCAGCAGACTTTACGGAAAGAATATGCAGCCTAGCTTTTTTCACAGCTCCAACCTCGGCAAGTCACCACGCTCACTCAAAAAAGTGAAAAACCCAACAAAACAAAACTGAGGATCGGTAACATTGAGAACGGTTTCTTGTCCTACAGAGAGGAACCTGCACATCTTCATCGCCATCCCAGACTCCAGCAGCTCTGCATAAACGGAGGCTTGGAACTGGCGAAGATGGTCTTAGCAGCCGGGCTCGTAAGGCAGGTTTTCATCTGGAAAATAAGCCTGCAAACAAGTGTCTTACCCTCTGCCGGTCTGCTTACCGGAGATGGTGGCCGACTTTTAGCACGACTGTCCCATTTTACTGACGATGAGTTTACATACCACTCATGCAGAAAAAAAAAAAAAGTGGTGCTGTGAAGGAATCTACCTTGAAGTTTGCAAAATCCTCAGGCCGGGTAAGTGTGGGTGCGCACAGAGCCCCCAGGCCCAGCGAGAGGTCGCACGTGTTTTCCGCTGGCTTGTGTAGAAGCCAGTCCCATCACTGAGCGTGTGGAGGGAAGCCAAGCTGTAAGTCTCACCCCGGGAGGGAGCTCCCGGCTTTGTGCGGGCCAGGCTCTGACTTCTCGGGCCTGGTGTCGTTGTATGTCTAGTGCTCACAGTTTACCCCCCGACGGTCTACCCTGCTGATTAGGCAGCCGTGTGGCAATGCCCCATACGTCTCCAGACGCCTGCACTTGCCACCTTGCCTCTTCTGACCTGTGATCACAGATCCGAAGCCTTCACCAGGAGGCCCAGTGATGTGGGTCTTTCATTTGGGTCAGGAACCAGTGGCTTTTCACCATTGTGTCAGGAAGTAGGTAAACCAGCCCATCTCACGCTTGGGGCCCAGAGGGACAGAGGCTCAGTGACCTGGCCAAGGTCGCACAGCCAGTCAGGGATGAGGGCAGGTGAGGACCTGCAGGCTGACTAGCTGACTCCTGGGGTCCACTCTCCTCAAAACACCACTGAGCAGACGGCACCCAATGGCTGTTCGCCCCAACCAGCGAGACAGGCTGTTAACGTTTGCTTTTCAACTCTTCAAGGAGCCCTGATGGCGCAATGGTTAAGCGCTCGGCTGCTAACCAAAAGGTTGGCAGTTTAAACCCACCCAGCGAGTCCATGGGAGAAAAAGCTCTGGCAATCTGCTCGCATAAAGATTACAGCCTAGAAAGCCCTATGGGGCAGTTCTACTCTGTCATATGGGGTTGCTATGAGTTGGAAGCAACACAACAGCAATAAAGATCTACTGGGATTACTAATTTAGGACCTATTTTTGTCTGGCTAATGAATTAAATTTGACTGGCACCTTTCTTTTGAAAAGTACTTGCTCAGAGGGTAAAAAAACAACAATAACATCGAAAGGGTCACACCAGGAGCTAACCTTCTGGAGGCGCGGAACTTAAAAGGAGCACTAAAAGGCTCACGCCCTAAGAGAGGAAGGGTCTGCGTGAGGGGGCGGCGAGTGGAAGAGGAGTGAGGGGTGAGAGGGACAGAGCTGGTTGTGGAAGGAAATCAACGTTTCTTCTTGACGCTACTCTGCACACTTGCATCCCCGTATCCGATGGCCCTCTGCTTTTCCTGAGTGTTTTCTGTGCTCCTTGCGCCCTGGCCTCAGCAGGGGTCATGGTCACGTGAAGACCTGCTCTGTGCCTGGGGCAGGACTTCTTCCCTGCCTCTGAGTCCCTGCTGCAGTAGTAAAGGATGCTTTGTCAAACCCAGGGCAACAAAGGCTCACCAAGCTCTTGTTCCTGGCTCTTCAATTAAAAACACCTATGTAACGAGTCTCCTTTTGCCGAGCAGTTGGTTGGAAGCCACAAGGGGAAAAATATTCTTAAATATTAAGAAGTGCTAGAGAATAATAGAAAATAACTTCTCCTTCCTCCTGAGGTAGCTTCCTCAAACTCTAACTAAACACCAAACCTGTTGCCCTCTACTCGATTCCGATCATAGTGCCCCTATACAATGGTGTAAAACTGCCCCAGAGAGTTTCCCAGGCTGCGGTCTCTACAGAAATAGGCTGCCACATCTTTCTCCCTTGGAGCGGCTGGTGGGTTCAAACCACTGAGCGGACGCTTAACCACTGCACCACCAGGCCCCTTTCCTCCAGCTCCAGCGAATATGTATTTAGGAGCTGAGAATAGTGCTCATTTTGCTTTCGTTCAAAGTTTCCCCTTCTGGCTTCTCAAAACATAGCTGCTTGCTTTATACCCAGAGGAGATTTCCCACACGAATAACCCTAAGTCCGCCATCAACTCTTCCTGAAACTTTACAACAGCCCTTGGCTGTTTTTGTTTGTTCTTGTGATTTAAAGAGGCCGCCTCTAGCCTATTTGTACTTGCCTGACGATGTGTTGGGACGTAAAACATCCAGATTTTGTGGGCTACAAATCACAAGGCAAGACTAGGCATTGGGTTTGGACCATTAAGTCATGGTGATGGAGGCTGCATGTCCTGAATTTTCCAGCGAGGAAGCTGGAAAAAAGAGCTGCTCCCTTTTCTTCACACAAACAAATCATTTACCATTTGGAATGTTCTGGACGTGGCCTTCATGAGCTGACTTGGGAATTTTTGTTAAGTCCACAGCATCAAAGAGAAACCAAGATTTCCAGCACCCATTTGGCACTCAGTCACTGACTACCTTACCCCCTTTTTGTGTCTCCTGGGGACTGTAACCTCCTCCAGGGCAGGGCTGTGTCTACTTCTCTGACTGAATTGATGGGGATGTGGGTGAGCCACTACCCTCTGGCTGGTCCAGGGCCCTAGGAGTAGAAAGTTGGTGAAAGAAGCTCTGGGTTTTACTGTTCACCTTCTGTGGCAGGAAGGAGGACAGAAGAGCAGGAAGAGGAAGGGGGAGGACATTTCTGTATCAGGGGCTGTTATTGATTGTTTGAATCCCCTAATCATTTTGGGAAGAAGCGGAAAGTGCTGAGGCAATGCATAAAGAGTAGAGTTATCATGGGAAATGCAAGAAATAGTGCATTCCCATCTGGCACTGTTACATGCAAAAGTAATACCTGTAAAAGTTAAAAAAACCCCAGAAACACCTCAGAACATAATGTTTAAAATGTGTTTTTTCCATGTGACAATACATAAGAGGTTCCTTAATGACAGTCTTCTTGGTGAAATAAATAGCCTTGTTTGCAATACGTCATTTGTAACCATTACATTGTTTTGACAGTTAATCCTATTAAATAGTTTCCTGTTCTTAGTGCGTTTTATAGAAGAATGATCTAGACCTTTTTAAGTTAAGGGTGTTCCCGATCGTGCCTGAGGTCATCACTGTGAGAAGGCATCGGACCCCCTTCTGTTCTGTTACCTTGACTTGGCGGGTTTGGCAGGTCCAATGGCGCCTTTGGAATGAGCCATGCTGGCGCCATGTGCCAGTCACAGCTCGGGATGACAGTCCCATCACCCAAGAAACTGAAGAGCCTCCAGCAAGTGAGGCACACCCAGGATCCTGAAGAGTAAGGGGCTACAATCCCAACAAACTAGTTTCCATTTCATTGACAGAGGCCACTGGAAAAATAGCATCCATGCCTTTTAAATCTCATCCTATCCCTTTCCAGGAAGAAGAGCAAAAAAGTGATCATACTTATTTCCTCAAAATGTTGGAATCTAAAGAATTTTTAAGAAGTGCTTATAAAGTATAATAAGAAACCTGAAGTATAATGATTGTAAATGGTCATCATTGTGGAAATAACCTTTGTGCACTCTTTTTTTTTTTAAAATAAATAAATGAAATGGTCTTTCGGATGCTCCAGTAGGGAGTTTTGTTCCCATTTGGTTACACAAAGTCTATTATTTTTAAGTACAACCAATGGGTTATTCATTGGAATAAGTGGTCAAGATTCCTGGTTCAACTGAGTGGTACGTTTGACAAGACACATCCGTTCTCTGAGAAGCAACGGCCACCTACCACTTTTGGGACAAACCCAAGGCTCAGATGTGTCTGCCATAGGAGATCCTGCATCATGGCAGTAGGTCTATTTTGGACGGAACAATATGAGGTGTGGGTGACTTAACACGTGGCAGTGTTTTCCACAGGATTCCAAAGTAACAGCAATAGTAATAACAGTGATAACTCGGCTTTATTGTGATGTATCCGTTTAGAGGACACTGTTTGCTAGGATTTTGTCACAAAGGGATTAAAAACTAGAGGCTTAAAGCAAAATAAGAAGAGCAACTTAATTCACGCATTCCCTAGGAGGTGCTTTCGCTACGTCTATAGAAGCAGCAGAAGCGAACAAGCCATCACACCTGGCTCTAATCTCCACTGAGGTGCTTTCACACACAGATGACGCAATCCAACATATTTCAGGAAGAGCCGAGGAGAAACCTTTTGTAACAGAAAAATTGTAGCTGAAAGTTAGATATTGAATGGGTCTAAGGCTATGTACATGGAACACCATTATCTTTTAGAATCCACTGAAAAATAAAACCGACAATCCCAGTATGAAGTTACTTTCTGTAGTTCTTAATGCTTCTCTCCAGCTGTGCTGACTGTTTTACACGACAGGTTCCAGACACCCTCTTCCTACAACTGCTGTGTTAGGCGGGACCCTCAGAGAATCAGGACAGATTGAGATCTCTCTGAAAACTGGCAAATAATAGGCTCTCTTCGCCCCCGTCTTTCCCTTTCAGATTTATAGGACACCAAATGAAATACGTGAACACGGACTAGTTACTACGGCTGCCTGTTAAAGTTGACTATATGCCAAGGACGAGAACACTGGAGGCCATGTGTATGTTTATCAGCTTTTCTCAAGAAAAAATATCCACCTTCTAAGGGCTCTTAAAAATGTAGAAAACTTGCCCTGTTATCACGGGTTTTCAGAACACCTCTAAACACACACAAAATAAGACAGGTACTACCTACAAATTTCAACCATTGCTTAAACTCTAAAAGCATTTTTGTATTATTTTGTTTTGATACCGAAGGGGAAACTCAGCTATAAAGAAATATTAAAAAGTATCTCTTTTTTTGTGGTGATCAGTCTCAAGAATTTTCTGTTGCTTGCCTCCCCAACTTGTGCTGATATTTTAAGGATGTGCTCGAGAGTGTGAAGCAGGGTGCTTTGTCCCTCTCTCTCGCCCCACCCCATAGCCAAAGAGCCACCCTCAAATGAGCCATTCCCTTTTGCTTTCTTCAATGGTCTCTGTGAAGTTGGGGTCGTTGTTCATGATGGCAGCGTCCGCACTCTCTGCCGACTCCGCGCCCTTCGCCTCGTTGGTGTGGTAGGTGCCCTTGTGACGGAACATGTATCGAATGAGGAAGACCAAGGTGCAGAGAATGGTGAAAATCACCACAGCTATGACCCCTGGTGGAGACAGGAGAAGGACTAGAGGTTAAACATATCTTATGTGGTCCCCATCATCTAGTCTCCACTTCACCATGGTGTCCTCCAATGCTACCCTCTCCCCCATAAAACACAAACCTCCAGACACCACCACCACCTCCACCATCAATACCACTACCACCTCCACCACCAACAGCAGTCAGAGAGGACTTCTGCTCTGGCCATAGAGGGGTAACAGAAGCAACAGGAGTCACTTGTCTTCCAGCCAGAAGTGCCTACAGTACCCGACAACATACATGAAACAGCAGTTTTCAGACACTGGACAACAGGCATAACAGAACCTGAGGATGGGAAACAAAACCAGGGAAGCCCTGCCCTTCTCCTGTCGTTCTGCCTGGGGGCAGTTTCTGAACTCACGCTGGAGGGGAACACAGCCAAGCCTGGCAGCCTCTCTGAACTGAGGAACCACAGAGAGCTATGTACAGAAAGAACTATGCATAAAATCTGCGTGGAAGTCCCTGAGAATCTGTGGCTATATACCACTATGTGCAGGCATAGGGTGAAATCCCACAAGGCCAGCAAATAGCAATGGCTCGGGAGCTGTAAACAGACTGAGTTCCGGACCTCACACAGGGCTGGGAGATGTTCGTGTTCCCACTAACCACAGTGAATAAGTAACCTCACTGAACAACCAGCGCATTCGGTACAGACTACAGAAGAGTCACACTGTGGGTGTTTTGACAAAACAGCCCGAGGTGAAAAGCTTTACTAAGATCTGTCCTAAAAAAGTTTTAAAATAAGACTCAAAAATATCAAGCTGATCTGTAAGCAACTGAACTGTCGGCAAAATAAACCACAGTAGTCTTTAAAGGAAGAAAATAAAATCCAAACACTCAATGTAACATCATTTACAGTGTCTACATTCAATAAAAATTACCGAATATGCAAAAAAAAAAAAAAAAAAAAAAGAATAAGAAAGGGGATGGGCCAGGAAAATGTCGCTTGTAGCCAGAAGAAAAATCAGTGAAAAGGAGATCCAGAAATGACAGAGGTGATGGAATTAGCAGATACAGACTTTAAAACAGTTAAAATAAACGACAAAAACAGCACAAAGGGTGGGCAGAAACAGAAGGTGCAAACAGTTAATGCGCTCGGTTCCTAACTGAAGGGTTGGAGGTTCAAGTCCACCAGAGGTGCCTCAGAAGAAAGGCCTGGTGATCTACTTCTGAAAAATCAGTCATTGAAAACCCTATGGAGCACAGTTCTACTCTGACACACATGGGGTCACCGTGAGTCAGAGTCAACTCGAGGGCAACTGGTTTTCAGTAACATTAAGAGAGCTAAACTCTTCGGAAGCTGCGTGTCTGTAAATGGAATCACAGAGTATGTGAGCTGTTGTGCCTGGCCTCCTTTACTCAGTATAATGATTTTTAGATGGGAAGAAAAGACTGGGGTATATTAGACGCTTTGGCTTGTTAACTTTCTGATAATTTTTATTAAGTCATATAACTGAAACTAGACTGGCATATTCCCTCTCATTCTTGCAGTGAGCTATCTGGACCATTTGGGAAACGAGAGGATGAGAGAGAAAAGGATCCGAGGTCGCAGAGAAATGTTCTGGCTACCGCCACACCTACCTGCTTACACACTCAGATTCTATGCAGTCTACCACTACCATTCTCTTTCTAGCAGCTGGCATTGAAGAGTGGCTAGACTACAATTTACCATAGTTTCTCCACATCCATACTTTATAACCTTATTCATACAAAATGTAAAATGAAGAACAAATCTAAACAACTTTTTTTCTAGATTGCTGTGTTATATACCGTGGTGGCTTGTGTATTGCTATGATGCTGGAAGCTATGCCACCAATATTTCAAATACCAGTAGGGTCACCCACAGTGGACAGGTTTCAGCAGAGCTTCCAGCCTAAGTCAGACTGGGAGGAAAGGCCTGGTGATCTACTTCTGAAAATTAGCCAGCGAAAACCTTAGGAATCCCAACAGAACAACAACAACATGTTAAATTCGTCACCTACCTCCGATGATGGCTGAGTTCCTGTTGACGCCATTCCGTATGGCTTGTCCTTGTCCTGGGTTGTATGGAAAATCAGCACTGGCTGTTCAGAAAGAAAAGAAGAGGCACATGTTAACAGGCAAGTCCACCATTAATCCCAAATAATTTGATGCCTATTTCTTCATACGACTCTTCAGCACTTCCATTCAGCATTGCCTTTCACCATTTTCCCCATGGAACCTCCACTTCTGAGGGACCCATTGTCTCCCACAAGATCATGATGACTCCACCTCTGTTCCCATGCCCTCCTTTGTACAAAGCCCAGACAAACACCATTCTTTCTGGAGGAGTGTTACAGAATCCTAGAACCTCCTGGGCTGGCTCCTCCAGTTCCACTGAGAGACGACCTTACATGGGAGAACACCTTTTCTCACGTTTGGCTGTAATCTGTCTCCCACCCCCTCGTCTCCCATTCACAACTGGTGGCCTTGGATACCTCTGTAGATGAGCTTCTTATAGTGTACGATATTTCTTTAAAAAGCAATAGTTTTCTAAACTAATATTTTATATGGTTCTAATAAAATATTGTAGACTTCAGAAATTTGTAAGGAAGTAATATTGCATAAAAGTTGAGAATATTAAATGCCTAAATTTTTTTTTCCTTTTCTTTCCTGGTTACAAAAAATAAGAATTGAGTATATTACATTCAGATGTTTCTCTAAGACAAAACAACTTTAAACCAGACAGAAAGGCTACAAGTAAACAGATCCTAAAGTCTTTCTATCATAATCCACATAAACTAATGGACTTCTGTTTGGGAAGCTGAGGTGAATATTTCAGCAGAAACAGCCTCCCTGGTATAGTTCACCTTCGTTTAAAGCAGAGCTGTGGCCACTCTATGACACCAATTAAATTAAAAAAAAAAAATTAAAGTAGTTATTTTGTATAATTAAATGTATATACACTGAGGAAATAGGATGTCCTATGAATCGGGGAATCTTGCCAAGGACTCGGTTTTCTAAGGTTAATATATTCCTGGGTGACTGAGACTTCAAGAATCCCCAGGATAATGACAGTGGACAGGCCGTTCTCCCTTCCCTCGGGAATGTGACAGCAGCAACAACAACTAAAAAAAGAGAAATTAAGGGAGATTCTGGATTCTCCCCGCATGTGGTGTTTAATCCTTTCTCTCTCGGACGTGATGTTCTCATTTAGGACCGGGAATACCATTCTTCCTTAGAAGCATCAGCCTCCCAAATTAGCTCAGCCATCAAAGCTGTTGATTTGACTAAAACCAGAGACACGAAGAAAGGCACAAATGAAAATGACCTTAACTCAAATCCTTAGGACTTCCATATTCCCCCACTTCTTTAACTGTTGGACACAAAAGAGACCTTTTGGTGTTATTTGCTTGTTTGCACTGGCCCAATCCTAAAAATAGTTAGAGGGGTGAAGAACAGACAGAGCCAACGCAACACCCGGGGGTAGACAGCTAAGGCTCCTTGCTCACTCCCTTCAGGTTTTGCCAGGGGTAGACAGCATAGATCGATACTCAAAATTCCAAAGGTCGACCCAAGAATGCAAAGCTCTTGCATTCACAGCTTTATCACTGACATAATTAGGCTAACTGTAAAATTATCCTATTTGAATAAAACCGGCTTGCATACAAACATATGTTGTTAGAAACCTGGCTTTGGTCTTTAAACCCGAGTCTGCTCTTCAGAAGAGTGCTATCAGTAGTTGTCACAAGGTTATTTGTCCAGCCACTCACTCATTAATTCAACAATCTTTGATGAACGTCTGCTAAATGGCAGGCTCCCTTCTAAGTGCTGGGATGACACACTGAACGACGAAACAGACAAAACTGCAATCAGCGACGACTCTACCGGCTCCACGTGGTCTGCTGGCTCCATCCACCCCTTGACGGTTTAGTTTGTATTGCCCAAAGATTAACCTAGAGCATGGGATTAGTTACGACCGCCATTTACAGCGAGCTGTTGGAGATTGCTTTGCAGCTACCACATTGCAGCACATGGGAGCAAAAGGCGCAGGGAGATGGCCATTAATGGGCACAATCTGCTGACTTCCATCACCTGCAAGAACCGACGAAGGCGCCCACCTGCCCTGCCCGCCCTCGGCACAGCTCCAAGGCCCCGCCTGGGGATGAGCTCTTCGCCCTGCCCCGCCCCGCACGGACATGCAGAGCCTGTGGCTGGAGGAAGAGATGCTTGGAGAGCTTCTCCTGTGAACGTGCCTATTAAACATTCTGGCCGAGACTTCAGAGCTCACACAGGCTCTGCTGCCCTCCTCACCTACAGAGAAGGCAAATCTATTCACAGGCCTCGGTATGGGTTGAATTGTGCCCCCCAAAAAGATGTGCTGAAGTCCTAACCCCTGTGTTTGTGAACGTGACCTTGTTTGGAAGTAGGGTCTTCGAAGATGTTGTCAATTGAGTTGACTGAGGTCACACTGGAGTAGGATGGGCCCTAATCCAATGCCACTGATGTTTTTATAGAAAGAGAAGAGACACAGAGCCAGGGACACACAGGAGGAAGGACAGACATGTGAAGATGTATCTACAAACCCAGGGCCACCTAGGGCCACTAGAAGCTGGAAAAGACAGGAAAAGGTTTTCCCCTAGAGCCTCTGGAGAGAAGGTGGCCCTGCCCATGCCCTGGATTTGGACTTCTCGCCTCCATAACCAGGAGATGATAAACGTCTGTTGTTCGAAGCCACCCACTGTGTGTTACTGTGTTTTGGCAGCCTGAGAAGCTGGCACACGCACCACACATATTCAGACGTGGGTCCCAGCCTCACCGTAGCACACTTTCTTCCCTTCCGTCTTCTTTGTCTTCATGAGAGAAGAAATCAGAGAGCTCAATACTGGGGCACTTCCTTCTTTTCTCTTCTTCAATATTCAGGTTGAAAAATAAAAAGGGAAATAGCAGCAACACACACACTGTTGGAGCAGGCCCAGGGGAAGTGTTCCCTGTAGATACAGTAGAATGGGGTGGGTGAAGATACACTTTCTGCCCCCAGCAGAATAGAAAATGTAAATGTGTTATTCTGTTCTGAGGGTGTTCCACCCTCCCTTTTGCTCATTCCTGGAGGCTCCCTCTAATTAGCACCTCTTCTGTCTGCCTCTGGGCGTTGGGAGGTGGGTATCCTTCCTGTAGCATCAGGGAAGGCCAGGGCTCCAGTGCCAGAGACAAGTCCTGAACCCCCACTGTCGGAAGGTGAGGGGCTGTTATGGATTGAACTGTGTCCCCCAAAATATGTGTTGGAATCCTAACCCCTGTATCTATGGAAATAACCCTGTTTGGAAATAGGGTTTGCTTTGTTACCTTAATGAGGTAATACCAGTATAGAGTGAGTTCTAAATATAATCACTTCTGAGTTATAAAAAGTGGAGATTAGGCACAGAGATGAACACACACACAGGACAGATGCCATGTGAGTATTGTCTACAAGCCAAGTAAACAAGAAACGCCCAGGATGACCCACAGGGAAGGCATCAACATGGCCTTCCCCTGATTTGGACTCCCAGCCTCTAGAGCTGTAAGGCTGTTCTTTAAAGACATCTACTTGTGGTACTTCTGGTACACCATCCCTGGGTGACTAAGACAGGGCAATATTAAACAACAAAAGCCCCACGTCCCTGGGTAGGTGGTTTATATGTGGATGAGCAGTACACCTCTACATTCTAGCATACCTTAAAATCAGCCATCCTTTCACTAAGGTTTCTTCATATACAACACTCTCCAAGGCCCAGCCTACTCTAAAATTCTGTGACCATAGAACAATTTTCAAAAGCAAAGTTGCAAAAATGGCTAGCTGTGGTGGAGTACCAAATGGTTTGCTGTGGTGGAGTACCAAATGGCTCGCTGTGGTGGAGTAGCAAATGACTCACTGTGGTGGAGTACCAAATGGTTTGTTGTGGTGGAGTACCAAATGGTTCTTTGCAGCAAAATCAACCAGAAGTGTTTCCTTCCATTGTAGAGTACCAAAAGTAAATGATGTGAAACGCAAATTTCAGTAAGAAGTGGTTTGGGAGAAACAATAGCACTTCCTACAAGCCAGGCACTCTTCTAATCCTTGTCATGTATAAGCTCATTTAATGTTTGCACCAACCTTGTGAGGTGGACACATTTAGCCTATGTTAGAGAAGCTAAGAGTTGTATGAGGTCACGTGACCATTAAGTGGTGGAGCCAGCATTTGAACCCAGGAAGCAGGCTCCACAAACCACTTCCTAAACAGTCAGCTGAACTCTCGGATGATACACATCACTCTACTCTGGCTCCATCCAATTATCCACAGCATTGCACGGTCTTGAGGCAGCCAACTGATTTAATCCAATGCTTTTCTCTGTCGTTCATGGTCTGGGGAGGCTGATGGTACATCTAAAGGCTTCTGACTGTACTTGTCTGGCTTCACAAGCTGAGTGTGAGAGACGTTTTAGCTCACCAGAAATAATTCCATATGATGAGGGCATCAACTGAACAATGTAATCAACTAAGAACCCTAGACCAACACGATGAAGAACAGATGCCCGATCTTTGCTTGGTAACACACAGGACTCCCGAACGGGCCAAAACGGCACCGAGGGAGCAGCTGTCACCACTTTAAAAACCCTTGTGAATTCACGAATACTGTTAATTGTGCTTTAAAATATTATTTTCAGAATATAATTTTTTTATTATTCTTTAAGTGAGAGTTTACAGTTCAAGTCAGTTTCTCATACAAAAATTTATACACACATTGCTATGTGATCCTACCTGCTCTCCGTATAATGTGACAGCACACTCCTCCTTTCCACCCTAGATTTCCCGTGTCCATTCAACCAGCTCCTGTCCCTTTTTGCCTTCTCATCTCACCTCCGGACAGGAGCTGCTCGTTTAGTATTATGTATCTACTTGAGCTAAGAAGCACTCTCTTCATGAGTATCATTTTATGTCCCATAGTCCTGTTTAATCTTTGTCTGAAGAGTTGGCTTCAGGAATGGTTTCAGTTCTGGGCTAACAGAGAGTCCGGGGGCCATGTCTTCCAGAATTCCTCCAGTCTCAGTCAGACCATTAAGTCTGGTCTTTTTACTAGAATTTGAGTTTTGCACCCACTTTTCTCCTGCTCCGTCAGGGGCTCTCTGTTGTGTTCCTGGTCAGGGCGGTCATTGGTGGTAGCCAGACACCATCTAGTTCTTCTGCTCTCAGACTGATGGAGTCTCCGGTTTATGTGGCCCTTTCTGTCTCTTGGGATAATATTTTCCTGTGTCTTTGGTGTTCTTCATTCTCCTTTGCTCCAGGTGGTTGGGACCAATTGATGTATCTTAGATGGCTGCTCACTAGCTTTTATGACCCAGACGCTACTCACCAAAGTAGGATGCAGAACATTTCCTTAATAAACTTTGTTATGCCAATTGAACTAGATGTCCCCAGACCCCTGCCCCTGCTACTCTGTCCCTCAAAGTGTTTGGTTGTACTCAGGAAACTTCTTAGCTTTTGGTTTAGTCCAGTTGTGCTGACTTCCCCTGTATTGTGTGTTGTCACTCCCTTCACCTAACGTAAGTTTTATCTACTATCTAGTTAGTGGATACCCCTCTCTCTCCCTCCCCACCCTCATAACCATCAAAGAATGTTTTCTTCTGTGTTTAAACTATTTATCAAGTTCTTATAAAGTGGTCTCATACAATATTTGTCCTTTTGCAACTGACTAATTTCACTCAGCAGAATGCCTTCCAGATTCATCCATGTTATGAGATGTTTCGCAGATTCATTGGTGTTCTTTATTGTTGCGTAGTATTCCATTGTGTGAATATACCATAATTTGTTTATCCATTTGTCCGTTGATGGGCACTTGGGTTGTTTCCATCTTTTTGCTATGTGAACAGTGCTGCAATGAACATGGGTGTGTATATATTTTTTTGTGTGACGGCTCTTATTTCTCTAGGATGTATTCCAAGGAGTGGGATTGCTGGATCGTATGGTACTTCTATTTCTAGTTTTTGAGGAAGTGCCAAATCGATTTCCAAAGTGGTTGTAACGTTTTACATTCCCACTAGCAGTGTATAACTGTTTTAGTCTCTCCACAACTTCTCCAACATTTATTAGTGTTTTTTTTTTTTTGATTAATGCTAGCCTTGTTGGGGTGAGATGGTATCTCATTGCAGCTTCAATTTGCATTTCTCTAATGGTTAATGATTGTGAGCATTTCCTCACGTATCTGTTAGCTGCCTGAGTGTCTTTGGTGAAGTGCCCACTCCTATCCTTTGCCCATTTTTTAATTGGCTTACTTGTCTTTTTGTTGTTGAGGTTCTGCAGTATCTTGTAGATTTCAGAGATTAGACGCTGATTGAATTTGTCATAGCCAAACATTTTTTCCCACTCTGTAGGTTGTCTTTTTACTCTTTTGGTGAAGTCTTTTGATGGGCTTAAGTGGTTGATTTTCAGGAGCTCCCAGTTATCTATTTTCTCTTCTGGTGTTTGTGCATTGTTAGTAATGTTTTGTATTGTTTATACCATGTATTAGGGTTCCTAGCATTGTCCCTATTTTTTGTTCCATGATCTTTATCGTTTTGATTTATATTTAGGCCTTTGATCCATTTTGAGTTAGTTTTTGTGCATGGTGTGAGGTATGGGTCTTGTTTCAGTTTTTTGCAGATGGATATCTAGTTATGCTGGCACCATTTGTTAAAGAGACTGTCTTTTCCCCAATTGATGGACTTTGGGGCTTTGTCAAATATCAGCTGCTCATAGGTGGATGAATTTATGTCTGGATTCTCAATTCTGTTCCATTACTCTACATATCTGTTGTTGTACCAGTACCAGGCTGTTTTGACTACCGTGGCAGTATAATAGGTTCTAAAACGAGGTAGTGTGAGGCCTCCCACTTTGTTCTTCTTCTTCAGTAATGCTTTACTTATCTGGGGCCTCTTCCTTCTCCATATGAACTTGGTGATTTGTTTCTCCACCTCATTAAAAATGGCATTGGAATTTGGATCAGGATTGCATTGTATCTGTAGATCACTTTGGGTAGAGTAGACATTTTCACAGCGTTGAGTCTTCCTATCCATGAGCAAGGTATGTTTTTCCACTTATGTAGGTCTCTTTTGGTTTCTTGCAGTAGTGTCTTGTGGTTTTCTTTGTATAGGTCTTTTAAATCTACGGTTAGATTTATTCCTAAGTATTTTATCTTCTTTGGGGCTACTATAAATGGTATTGATTTGGTGATTTCCTCTTGGAAGTTCTCTTTCTTGGTGTAGAGGAATCCAACTGATTTTCGTATGTTTATCTTGTATCCTGATATTTTGCTGAAATCTTCTATTAGTTCC